>NW_023425438.1:27802231-28402231 GCF_014108245.1 Pipistrellus kuhlii | reverse complement strand
AATTTTTCACACATTTGTAGATGTTAGGCACATGCATCTACCTTATAAATCCTTAAATGCTCCTCTACAGATAACAACATTATTCACAACCTCCATTTGATTATTCCTCTTCTCATCACCATAACAACCCACAACTCATAATGAGCAGCAGAGAGCATTACCAGGAGAGATGGGAGCTATTAGGTCTAGTAATAATTAATGTCGTTTTCTAATACTTTTTTTAAATCGAATTTATTTAAACAATACAACAAAATTTAATCAACAATATAGTTGCTGTTGTTTTCTACTACTTGTGCCCAATGCTCAGGAAGCATTTTAATCCCTCTGTTGTAAAATTCTTGTGATTTTGATGCAAAAAATTCGGTCAATGCATTTTTGAGGCATTCTTCATTATTAAATTTTTTTCCAAGAAGAAAGTTTTGCAAAGAATGAAACAAATGGTAATCGGAAGGGGCAATATTAGGAGAATATGCAGGTTGAGGGAGAACTTCCCATTCCAACTGGCGCAGTTTTTCAGCAGTGATTCTTGCAGTATGCGGTCGTGCGTTATCGTGGTGAAGAATTACGCCCTTTGATTAATCAGCGTGGGTACTTTTTCTCTTAAAGCTTGGGCTAACCTTTCCAATTGGGCACTATAGACTGCACTTGTAATGGTTTGGTTAGATGGTAAAAGTTCATAATGAAGAATTCCTTTAAAATTCCACCAAACTCACAACATCACTTTTTTCGCATGCAAGTCAGGTTTTGGCGTGGGCTGCAGAGCCTCATTTTTGTCCAACCATTGAGGCCACCTTTTCAAATTAACATACAGCACCCATTGTTCATCTCCGGTAACAATTTGCTCTAAAAATGGCAAACGGTTTTGACGAGAGAGGAGCGAACTGCAAATTGTGACTCTTTGATTACGGTTGTTGTTGGTCAACTCATGAGGAACCCATTTTCCAAACTTTTGGACTTTGCCAAGTGCACGCAATTGATTGGAAATTGTTTTTTGTGAACAATTTAAAGTTGTCGCAAGCTCTTGTTGGGTAATTTGAGGATTTTGCACCAAAAAAGCTTGAAGAGCTTCTTGATCAAAATTGGACACACGGCCTCAACCACTCTTGTCATCTAACAAAAAATTTCCCTCGCGAAATTTCTCAAACCAACACTGACATTTTCTGGCGCTAACTGCATCTTGACCAAGAGCACTACAGATGTTTTTTGCAGCCTCACTTGCTTTTCTTCCTAATTGGAACTCGTAAAGCATTCAGTGCCGAATATGCTCTTCATCCGCCATCTTCTTAGCCCTAGTTTTGCAACAAAAACCAAACCAAACACAAACTTTTTCAAGCAAAACTTGTTAATTGAACTTCACACGTTCTGTAGATACGACGTGTTTGAAGGTTATGTCAATACAAGTCAACGCCAAGCAAGATTTTAAACAAATGTTTAAAAACGACATTAAGTATTACTAGACCCAATAGAACTTGAAATTTTTCATTTGGATCATAAGCTGAGTCAAAGCTGTGTATCATAATCACAGACCTCTAGGTATAATAATTCTCCTACATGACTGTCAATAAATAAAATACCAAATCTACCAAGATGTTTCTTTTTTTTTTTTTTTTTTTTTAATGGACGCTTTCTTAGAGCAGCTTTAGGTTCACAGCAAAATTGACAGGAAGGTACAGATATTTCTCACACATTTCACACTTGCCTGGCCTCTCCTATAATCAACATCTCCCACCACAGTGGTATCTTTGTGGTATCTACATCATCACAGCTTCGTTCCTCTGTTGCATAATATCCAAGTCAATAGTTGACATTAAGCTTCAGTTTTGGATGTTGTACATCCTTTGGGTTTTGACAAATGGATAAAGACAGGAATCCACCCTTATAAATATCATATAGAGTAGCTTCACTATCCTAAAAATCTGTTGTGCTTTATTCAGATAGACCTTTCTTGATAAATATTGAGTCAATTTCCAGTTCCAACTCTGATATACTTTAATCATATAACAACAACAAAATTAAATAATTTGAACTGTAAAAGGGACCATAAGTTATCAATTAGGAGCCTCTTAACTACAAGTGCGTATTTGTTCAGTGAGCAAAAGATACTGCCAAGGAGCAAAGGTAGAGAGGGATTCTAGGCAAATATAGAAGATGCATGCTGTAAGAATCAGGCTCTGAGCTGAATTCCATTCACACTCCCCTCAATTCCTTCTGTGAATCCACCTCCATGAGCTTCTGCAGACTCTCTCCAGAGTACCTCCAGGTACATTAGCTATAGAATCCTACTCAGGATTTCCTAACATGAATATAAAACTGATCAGACCTCTTCTGCTGTGTACTGTCAAGCATAACCCACAGCTTGTCTCAGGCTATGCGTGCAACGCTTAGAATTCCGGCTTGCCAAAGTTATTTTATTTCTGAGATTTTATTGAAATTCCCTTTTCACCAAATTCTTTTTAAGGAAAGTGTTTAGATGGAGTTTTTGTTGTTGTTGTTCTTCCCTTTCTTTCTCTTTCAGCAGAGCTGTTGCATAACACAATTGGTTTTGCATTCTTTATGGGAAAGCAGGCCACCTTCCTTCATAAAGGGTGAGGGCACTGGTGTGCCTTCCAATCACTTGATTCTATTGTTCTAAGCGGTCCTTTCAGTGTTTTTGGCAGGCTCGGGGTTTCTGTGCAACCATGGCCTTATTTTATTATTGTTTGGAGGGGAGTGCAGTGTGATTATCCATTCTTCCTTCAGGCAGAGCAAGCCATCTGGAATGTTTATTAAGCCCCGCCGGCTGATCTGGAGGCTAGAACTCTGGTGATACACATGAGCACGGATTGTTCTACATCATCACAGCTTTGTTCCTGTGATGATGCAGCACGCAGAGAGGGCCCGGCTAATGGATTTAGAGCACTTCACAGTAGAGGTGCCATGGGCTGAATGGCGGGAGGGATATTTTTGGTCTCTGGGTAATTGACTGAAAGGTGGTAGGAAAATGTTTAACGTAAAGCAAGAAGGCTTCAAAACTTTTAAATGTTTAATTTGGGGTGGCGAAAGGGCAGGTGATCAGCAAGAGGTTTGAGGAGCGGCCTTTGAAGCCCAAATCTCTGCGATGGGTTCATGCCCTCCCTAAGCCTGTCTGTCGCTCTGTGTAAAAAGATCAGTCGAGCTTGTCCAGAAATAAAATGCTACTATTCTAATTTTAAAATATGGGCATTTCCCAGCCTACACTAAGCAGTACTTATAATTCTTTCCTTTTATTAGTGTCACGGCAAAGAAAGAGAAACATTCTTCCTTTGCTATAAATTTCGGTCTGTAATTGTTGAACATATTTTTTGCAGGAAGGCAAACTTTGTCTTTTCATGCTTTTTCTGTTTGTAAAATGAGTGTTTGTGGAGCTGGGAAGAATAATTTATAATGAGGGTTTGGTTTTTCCCCCCTCCAATTTAATTTGGATTTTACACTGAGTCAACTTTTCAGTCAATTATAGAGCTATGATTAGTTACCAGTCACTTAAATAAGCACCTTTTAAAAATAGACCTATAAAAATGATACAGAGACTAATCATGAATGTGAGCAAATCTTATGCAGGGCCACCCGCACCATAATAAGAGGAAAGGAAAGATGTCTGAGCAAATAAAACCCGTGTTTGGCTAAATCACAAGATGTGTTAGCTACCCAACTTACAGAATAATTCTGCCCTGGGCCAGCTTATGTCAGTGCACAGGATATGCTATCAATAGAACACTATAGTAAATCCTTGATGAGTAATTTACCTTTATATGGAGATGGATATATCAGGTTGAGAAGCTGTATGTAAAGTATCTTGTCTGATTTTATAGTTCGTGTCAATTAATCTATATATATTTAAGTTTGACATATCTATGGAGATATGGTTATATATTGCATATATATTTGTGTATGTAGCTATATATACACATACACTTAGGTTAAAATATATATATATTCATATTTATAGCCCTATATTTTTCTTCACAGTCAATTTAGAGATATTTGATTCACTTTATCAGAAGTCAGGGCCATACTGTTATTATTAAAAAACTAATCCTACAGACACATATATCTCTATATTAGTTGTCTCTTGTCATAATCATGATGCATAAATACTACCACTCCCAAAATTATGTGGCTTAGTACAGCAGTTATTTATTATCCCTCATGATGCCATGGTCTACTGGGCAGCTCTGGTCTTAGTAGGGCTCACTCATGCATCTGAGTTCAGCTGCAGGTCAATTAGGTAGCTTTGCAATATTAGCTGATTCTGTTGCATGTCTGGGTTCTTGGATGGGAAAATGTGGCTTACTTTCTCTGCTCCTCATGGTCTTTCTTCCTCCAGCAAGTGAAGCTGGGCTTGCTCTTAGAGTAAGAGAGAAAGATAGCGGGGCTTTCTGAGGCTTAGGTTCTGAATTGATGCTGTCACTCCTGCCATATTCTATTGTTCAAATTAAATCACAAAGCTAACGCCAATTCAAGGGCTGGGGAATATACAGCATTGCATCATGGGAAGAGCTGCAAAGTCACATTACGAAGGGGATGGAGATAAGAGAGAGAGACATAGCACATGTCTCACTTCAGCTCAGTTTCATGGAAAGTCAAAATGAGAATGCTTGCTTTCTATTCTGTTACCCTGTCTAACACATTTTGCTATGTGACTCTTAAAATTAAACAATGACCTACAAATGTTTATTCTTGAACCCCAATAAACCATCTGCAAATTGTGCATATCAATGTCCTCAAAACAAGATCCTGTGTATATAACTATTAACCATAACTTTGGTCTTTTGTGTACCTGCCAAAAAAAAAAAAAAATCACTAGTTAAAATTATTTTGAATGCTGTGCCCAGAAAATCATGGAAATGTCATAAGTTAAATTCTCTTCTTAAAATTCCTTAAACTAATTAAGCTTCTACTTAAAACTCTAAGGAATAATATTTTGGTTTTACTTATAACATGTCTCTGCCCCAGTATTCTCATCTAAGCCTTTTTACCCTAAAACTTCATTATCCTATATAATAAAAGCCTAATATGAAAATTGACCAAACTGCAGAACTATCAGTCACTATGACATACACTGACCACCAGGGTGCAGACACTCAATGCAGGAGCTGCCCCCTGGTGATCAGTATGCTCCCACAGGAGGAGCACTGCTCAGCCACAAACTGGACTGATGGCTAAGGATATCCAACTGCAGCTTAGGCCCACTCCCCATCAGCTGGACATCTCCCAAGGGCTCCCAGACTGTTAAAGTGCACAGACTGGTCTGAAGAAACCTCCTCCCACCCTCCAACCCTACTCTCCCAGTGCACGAATGTTGTGCACCAGGCCTCTATTTTTTCTATAAATTGAGACACTTTTCTATCTAAAGCTCTCTTCTAAACCTCTCTAACTGTGCCCATCAATCTTTCTTCTCTATTAGTGTGTAGAAAAGTGTTGATTACTAATATTAGACATGTAAAAACAAAGAAATAAACAACCTCACAGTGGGTTGTAAACTACTGACATTTGGTTTAATTTGTGTCTTTATATTTGAATTGACAGAAGCTCACCAATTATCCAATTAACCTGTAAACCTGTCTATCTGTTTCATACTCTGTGGTGAAGCTCAGCCAACTTTCAGTTTATTTGGACTGGAAAAAAACTGTTTTAATTTTGATTCATTTTCTGGAGAAGTGCTCACATGGCTGACCTACTCTTTGCTTCTCTGAACCACTTGTTCTTGCCTTCATTTTCTTGTGTGCAGCATGGGTCAAAGAGTTATTGAGTGCTTTGACATTCATGTACTAAGACAGGTGCACAAGAGTTCTATGGTTTATAAAAATTAAGAGGAATTCATATGCCTTTTGTATCCAATGATATACATACATAGAAGAGATTGCTGAAAATAATGGTATTTTAGATTAGATTAGATAGATAGATAGATAGATAGATAGATAGATGGATACAGAGAGATAGACAAACAGATTTGGGTAAAAGTCCACGTGGAGGCTAGATCACAGATAGAAATGTAGAGACCCGTGAAATCCTGCATCATAGCAACGGTAAAGTTTAATTCCCAGACAGGCCTGGTAACAGAGCTTGGACCAGAAGTTAATGGTGGTCCTAGGTATAACCCGGTGGTGGTTCTCAGGAATGCACTACTCCTGCTACTGTGATGGCCTGAGAGTACTGTGAGAAGGAGGTTATAATTTTCCAATGCGAAAAACCTCCAACGTTAGAGGTATGATATTTGAGGCCTCTCAACTTTGTTATGGCATCCTACTTTTCAAATCCAAATAAGCCTACAGGGAGAGCCCCCATTTGCTTCTGATTCTAAGGGTGTTAAAATGCAAGTCTCTGGTCTGTCAGATTCCACTGACTTCAAGGCAAGCACACCTGAGTGCCAGATGCACTGGCATCATGCCATGGCTCTGGCTCTTACTCCATTGGCAAGACAGTGGGATGGTTTCTACCTCAGCCAGCACCTGAGCTGTGGTGTAAATGAAGGAAATAAGAACATGATATCTCACGCAGTTCTGAGTTTACATTCTGTGGAGTCTCTGCTGAGATCACTGTAGCAGAGATGGAAAGTTAGGGCAGATCAGTGGACATAGAGTTGGGAAATATTTAGGGGAAGAGGAGCTCTATAAGTCTAGTCTTTATGCAAAAACCAGTTTGGATATTGAGGCATCAAGACTTGAGTAGTGTGCCCTAGCTGGTTTGGTTCAGTGGGTAGAGTGTCAGCCTGTGGACCAAAGGGTCCAATTATTGTCAAAGGCGCATACTTTGGTTGCAGGCTCCTTTCCCATCTGGGACCCTGGTCTGGCTCATGCAGGAGGCAACCAAACAATGTGTTTCTCTCACATTGGATGTTTCTCTCTGTCTTTCCTTCTCTCTTCCACTCTCCCAAAAAACAATGGAATGTCCTTCACAAAAGAAAGATTTTCAGCCTTTGCTTGCTGTCTTCCAAAATATGAAGGGTTTGATGAATTACTAACATCACCACAGCGGGCAAGCAAAAACCAGGTGAGAAGTGTGTGATGGGAAAGAAGTCCCAAGAGACTGAGCCTTCGTTCACTTGAGATGCATTTCTTTATAGATTAATTCAGGACATATTACACTGATATTTTGGCTTCTGGGGTCCCAGAATTAAAAGAGAAATATTATTTCCCAATTAACCAGGGACCCTTGTAATTTTGTATGTCTCCATTAAACAGCAAGAAGTAGGTTCTACTTTTTAAAAGGTGAATCTACAGGCCAGATGTTGAAAGATAGTTGAAGCACTAGGGTTTTACACCCTTACCCCACAGAGAGGAAGTCAAGCATTAGTATCACTATCATCTCTCTTTTTCAATCCCCTTCATTTGTATCCTCTTCTTCAATACTTCCTAAGCATGTGTGGTGTATATTGTGAAGTTGCATTGAACAATTAGGAAGGACTGGCTTATCTTTTAGGAGTAGGTAATGGTTTCCCTACTAATAGTTTGTTTCCTCTGCTAATCCTTACAGGTAAGAAAGATTTGGTGGAGTAGCCCATATTTATTTTAATGGCTGATGGATACATAATATTGATGTGAATTTGCTTAAGGTGATGGGACTTCTACTTGTTGGTTAGATTAACCCCAGATGTGCATTCCCTCTATCTATAGGATTTAACCCAGATCACATTTCTATAAAAAGGTGACTGTTAAGCAACTTTTAATCTACATTAATAAACCACATAACAAGAAGGTTGGATAGAGAGATATTTTTACCCAAGAAGGAAGTTTGGGAGTATAAGATATTGATTTGTTGGACATCATAGTAATTGCTTATGTACTATACTGCAGTTGACAAATCTATTTATTTAAAGTAAATAAACACATAAAATAATTAAAGAAGCAGAGCTCAGAAAAAAGAATGGTCTGGATTGAATTTGATCTAGGAGAAGCATGCTAGGGTATAGTAGTAGCTCACCCTATGGCGGCAATTCTAAGACAAGCAATGTTGTTGAGTAAACTGACCAAAGTACTCCAGTATGACTTTTATTTTATAAGTTTCCAAAAGCCATACATTCTAAACAGGATTGAGGATGTGCTTTATTGTTGGGTCATTCTGAACTTCTCAAGGAGCATGTTGCTGAGTGTTCCTGAGAATCAAATTTCAGCGATGAGGCAACTTCTGTTAAGAAATGGAACTGTGGTCAAGGTGGAGAATGCAAGGCTGACTCTGTGAATGGATGTTGACAGCATCAGCAGCCCCGCCTCCTCTTTAGCCCAACCATGAAGCTGCAGAGATAACAAACAAACAAACAAATGAAAAATTAAGTGAAATTATTTATATTTCTTTACAGGCAAATCAAATCCAAAAGATAGAGGTCTCTGAATAAATTTTGTTGGCATAAATAGACTTCATGGGGAACTGCCTACATTTCTCTCACTATTGAGTCCAATCTGCTGTGAAAAATTTTCACTGTCTCTAAGTCATCATGAAAACATTCTCTGCTAATTGAGACATTCCCAAACAATTAAGATAGCCAGATGCGTCTGTTATTTGTAATTACCTGAACATGCATTTCTTTCTTTGAGAATAGTTCAATTTTTTTTAGCCTTTTGAACTGCTCCAGATAATGAAAATGAGGATTACTATGTGTGCATTTTTCACTCAGCTTAATTTTGACGTAGAGTTACCTCTTTCCAAAATTAAGCAGCAAAACTGGAAACATGTGTACCCAAAGAACTTTTTTTTCATTTTGCCCTGTGCCAAAATAATGCCTTCTTTCTCCATATGAATCACATCTCTGACAGTTTCTAAGACTAAAGTTGGTGCAGATTTAAATGTAAAAGATGGAACCTAATGGTTAATGAAAAAAATAAACAATTTATAATTACTACTCATGATCTGCCACATTTAATCTTTTAGATTCATGATGGGTCTGCAACACAGTTTACAGTTTTAGGCATGTAAATAGAGCAGGCTTTCCTTCCATAAGTGGTAACTACCTGTGTTAACTACTATTCTTTCTATTGTTACCAATACTACTATCCCTTAAATCCTGATAATAACATAGTCTCTCCAAATGAATATATTAATTAGTGATTTGGGGTTTTCTAGAACATTTTGTTATTTTTAAAATATATTTTTATTGATTTCAGAGAGAAAGGGAGAGTTAAAGGGAAAGAGATATAGAAGCATCACTGATGAGAGAGAATCATTGTTTGTCACCTGTAAACTCCAGCCACTGGGAATAACATAACCACTGAACCACATGGGCCAGGCTAGAAAATGTTGTTATTGATTTCTCTAATTGAACGGAGAACTGCTGAGAATAATTAGCCATTTTAATCCAGTAATAACCATACTGAACTTTCACATGTCCAGCAATGAAAACCATTGTAAAATTTCTGGATTCAATTTAAATTCTATTTCTGTCTTCTCTTAACTTTATGGCATTAGACGTCACTATGTTTTTACATATTAGTTTTAGGTCTTCTTTTAATTTTTACTAAATTTCCTTGAGCAATTATTTACCTTGCATTCTAATTTAAATTTTTGTATACCTAATCTGAAGGCAAGGTCTGCCCAATCCTTGATTTTATTTTTTAACTACATGGCAGGTACTTAATAAATATTTGATTTGCTTTTATTTCAAAAGGCCTTGTGCCTTTCATATATAATCATTTTCTCCAGCAAATAAATTGCAACCATACATAACTTATTTCCAATCCTTATTCTGCTACATAGTGATTGTATGACTTGGACAAGTCATTTATCCTATTGGAATACATTTTTTATTTTTTATAATTTTATTTTGTTACAATTATATATGTATAATAGGAATCCTGTCAATGTTAAATTTTACTACTATAACCTTTATCCATTAAAAAATCTTATAGTATTTAAATAAAGAAAACTTTTGGAGAAAAGAAAAACATAAGCTTTTCTTGTTGTCTTAAATTTTGAAAAATCATTTTACCTAAGTATGTGCAAACACATAACTTATATATTATGTAAAAAATCAAAACAGCCCTAATTGATTTGGCTCAATGGATAGAGTGTCAGCCTGCAGACTGAAAGGTCCCAGGTTTGATTCTGGTCAAGGGCATGTGCCCTGGTTGCAGGCACATCCCGAATAGGAGGTGTGCAGGAGGCAGCTGATGTCTGTTTCTCTCTCATCAATGTTTCTCTCTATCTCTCTCCCTTCCTTTTTAAAAAAATCAATAAAATATATTTTAAAAATCAAAACAAAACTTTACATTGTGTATGCTACACTAATTAAACAAGGATGCCTTCAAACTGAAGTGTGCCTAATGCCATGGTGACCTACATAAGCAAACCAAAATTTAAGTTTGTAAATGCCTCAAGGTGATAGAATCAAAACATTGAGATAACCCATCACAAACAGCCAACTAGCCTTTAAGCTACAGCCAATTAAATTATTTCCTTTCTTTTCTTCTGCACCTGCTCTATATAACTTTGCCCTGGCTCCAGTCAGACCACTTCTGGTTTGGCACCCATAGATTTAAATGGATAAATGCTGAAATAAGCACTTAAATTTTTTAACATGCCCCAGTATATCTTTTAAACATATACAACAAATAAAAATAAGTAGACAAAACTATTCAAAATGATTCAATGTGGCAGATGACAGTGTTATTTTGCTGAACTACATGATCTATGTGGGTTTAATTATAAAAAAAATATGTCACCATTTAATTCACTTTCTATCAACTTATATATTTGTAATATTGTGTTATGTGCCATTTCTTAAGTCATTGTCATCACGTCAGTCAGTTTTCCTTTTTAAAAAATAATTAATTCAGACCACAATCCATTATTTTAATGTACCACTTTTTTTTAACAGTCCACCCAAAATTAATACTAAAAGATAATTTCAAAATAGAATTTAATGGGAAATTCTTCATTGTTTGTATAGTCCTTATAAGTTATTACAAGTTGTGATGTACAAATATGGGTCTGCACAGACTATCCATGAGCAACATGAATGGTACCTATTACTCTGCATGAATTTCTTTGAGTTCAGTATGCCCTGCAATAACCTAATTATTCAACCAGAATTCTCTCTTTTAACAACTGTAAAACCTTTGGCAGTTTTTACCAGGTGCTGTGATGTCATACTGTGTATTTGATACAAAAACCCCACTTATATATTAAGCCCATCTCTTTTCTCTTCTCATTAGCCTGTGACAATTAATGTAGAACATTATTCCACCACATTGTCATTTCCATGATGTCAAAACATTCTAGATTTATAAAATATATTATGAAGCTGAAATACTAGACTGTGAAAATATCTTTCAATTGTAGATGATCACTGTAAAACGCAAGTTTTGTCTTTATAATTAGTAAAAGAATCTAATGCGAGTACAATAGCAGACACATGATGAGTGCTGTCTCATTAACATTAGGACATGATCACCTAAAGCCTACTAGAAATGCTCTAACTATAGATAATCATTGGTTACCATTATGGCAGTAAACTCACATATAAGCCTGAGTGCTGTACTCATGCAGCAGTACTTGTTAGAAGGTAGTCTACAGATGATTCAGAATATATCCTAGTCTTCCATTTTAAAGAAATTATAGTCTGTAGGAAAACATAAAATTAAAAACAGAAAACTCATCTCTGTAGACCTCATTGACTTTTTATAGTATTGCCACAGACTGTCATGGATGAGTAGACAGCAAAGGAACACATAGGTTACCCAGACGTGTTCATTGGAGAGTAAACAAAAAGCTTAAATGTTGAGTTTTTCCCATTCTATGGTTGCTTTCCCTTTTGAGATCTTTATTTATTTTATTAGTAGTAGCCCTGCGCATGAATCTGTGTGCCAGTAGCTCGCCAGTAGCTCGCTGCTGCCCTCCAGTAGCTCTCCACCCTCTGCTCCGCCCTCCTCTAGTCCCCCTCCTCCCTGTCCTGTAGCTTTCTGCTGCCCACTGTAGCCAGTAGCTCACTGCTGCCCTTCTGTAGCTCTCTGTCCGTTGCCCTGCTCTGCTGTAGATACCCGCTCCTCAGTTATGTTTACCTGCCCCCTCCTGTAGCTCTCCACCGCCCACATAGCTAGCTTTCCTACTCTCCTGCTGAACTGAGATCTGGTCTTATGCTGTCTGTTGTTACACTTCACAAAGTAACGACCATTTGCATATTACCAAGTGATACCCAGTTATTATGTCCATTTTACAGAGAAGGAAAATGAAGCTCAGAAGGCCTAAGTAACAATTGTAGGGGTAGATGACTAATTTAGTCTGGCCTACTATATTGTTCTGTCTGCTGTCTCTCATCATTTCAGGCCTTTCATAAAAGGATTTACCAAAGGATACTCTAGCATCAATTTAGAGCAGGAGTTGAACAGGAAGAATAGCTAGGCCATGCCACTACAAGAGATGGGCATGCATTTGAGTGCTTCTTACCTATTTTTCTAGACATTAAAGGGAAAACCTTGAATACACTCTGGATGAGACTGAGTCTATCATACTAGGGAAGGCTGAAAAAAAAAGATGCAAAGATATAAAAACACACACAATTAGAATATAGTTGATTCATAATTAAAAAAAACACACAACAAACACAGGTTGGTACTCACACTGTGCATATAAACACATCTTGAATACAAATGGCATTCAAGAAAAGCCACTTTTAAGGGTTACTTGTTAATATTAACTATAGCTGGCTTGTCACCCCCTTTTATAGATGTAAATGGGTGACAGTAAGAATCAGATCTTAATATGGATAATTTTTAGTAGATGATATCAGTGGAATAGGCACAACGTAAGCCACTGATACTTTGACCAATGGTATATTGTATATTTGTGTATAATAGGTATTTCTTAAATTGAACCATGCTATTGATAGAGCAGCAAGGGAGCAGAGCATGGCATAGAATCTGTTTCCTCCAGTATGATCTTTCTCTACAGGGACTTGCAAGGTATAAACAGCCTATCATCAGCATCTCTGTGCTGGCTTCAAGAATAGAGCTTGAACAGGAAGCCTCTCTTCTGACCCAAAATATTTCAGATCAAAGGGAAACTTGAAACAACAAGGGACAGGTAGCAGAAAGGACAGGTGTGGCTCAGCCCCCAGGGCTGGTAAGAGTAAAGAAAGGAGTTACCTCTCCCAACAGCTTACCTGACAGGAGTGTCTGACCCTCATAAGAGCCTCTACTTTTACCTGCCTAGTTTTTTCTCTGCCAGGGTCCTCCCCACTCCTATGGATCCCCTTCCCTAGGCCATAGGATCCCATGTGGATGCTGAAGATTGGGAGCCTGGAAAGTCCTGACTCAATTCACTGCAGTGGTTGAGAGCTGTGGCTTGGATTTGTGTCCTAGACATTCCAGAACACAATTTTTGCTATAGGAACACCAAGACACCTGGTACTACACTCCATGCATCCACAGCCAGACTTTTGTGGCTAAGACCTAAACTCTCAACCTCGTTTATAAGACTTTTTCCCCCCATAACATGCATTCATTATTCTAAATAACTTCCACCAAGATAATATTTGGAGGACAACCTGTTCATGACTTGGGGACTTGAAGCTTGGTAAATCATGCCTTGTGACCTGTTTTATTATCACCAGGGCGTAGTGATGTTTACTCTCTCTCACTCTACTAGAGAAAGTTCTAAAAAAAAAAAGGGCACGTCCTTGGCTCCTGACACTAGTCTTTCACAGGGGTCTCTGCAAAAACAAAACAAACAAAAACAAAAACAAAAAAACTTTGGCTGCACTCCACTTTTCCTAAATTTTTTCTCTCTCTTTGAGAGTTGCAAAACAATCTGATAAAATAAAGTATACAATAAGTGTTGGAGGCTGAATGTAAAGTTTACCATAATGTTTATTACATATGCAGTATCTACAACTGGAATTGGCTTCTCTAAACAACAGCTGTGATGGAGGAGACAGCTGTTTTGGAACAGACATGATTTTGGCCTGGGAGTCAAGGAATCCAGGATGAGTTTCAGATCTGCCCCTGGTTTCATCAGAAGAGCTATTGGGCTGTTCTGATGGTTGTCTTCATCATCTGTGAAATGGGAACAATTCTGCCCTCATAGGATTAAATCATCTATCTTATGTGTCTGTCTATAAAACAATATTTTATAAACTACTGAGTAAGAGCTCTTAAGATTATTAAGTAAAGTTGGATAGTTTTAAACTATAATGGATTGGGTGAAAAGAAACTATTTTTAATTTTATTTTTAAAGTATGTTTTTATTGATTTCAGAGAGGAAGGGAGAGGGAAAGAGAGATAGGAACATCAATGATAAGAGAGAATCATCCATTGGCTGCCTCCTTCATGCCTCCTACTGGGGATGGAGTCTATAAGCTGGGCATGTGTCCTGACTAGAATCGTACCATGGCTTCCTGATTCATGGCTTGTTGTTGCTCAACCACTAAGACACATTGGCCTGGCTGGGCAAAACTATTTCCTTAGTTAAAAATATAAATGCAATAGAGGCCTGGTGCACAAATTTGTGCATGGGTGGGATCCCCTGGCTGACGATTGGTTTGGGGCCCTCTTGCCCAGTCTGGGGGGAGGGACCATGGAAGGTTGGCCATGATTGGGGCTGGCCAACCAGGAGGAGGGACCGAGGGAGGTTGGCTGGCTGCAGGAGGTTGGCCATGGGAGTGCACTGACCACCAGAGGGCAGCTCCTGCATTGAGCATCTGCCCCCTGATAGTCAGTGTGCGTTATAGTGACTGGTGGACCAGTTGTTCTGTCAACTGGTCATAATGATTGCTTAGGCTCTTATTTATATACTAGAGGTCTGATGCATAAAATTTGTGCAAGAGTAGGCCTTCCTTCCCCCAGATGCTGGCACTGGCTTCCCTTTGGCACCTGGAGCCCGGACTTCCCTCTGGCTGCCAGCAGGCACCAAGAGCCCGGGCTTCCCTCACAGTCTTCATCCAGAAGGTCATCTGGAAGAATGTCTGATCTAATTAGCACATTATCCTTTTATTATATAGGATATATAGATTTTACACCTCTTCTGTCATATTTTGCATACCTTAGGCACACACATTCAGCCTCTCTCTCACTCTCTCAAATTCACAGAAAGTGAAGACGCATAAGTGAAAGTAAAGCATTGCAAACTTTTGGCACAGTTTGGAAGAAAATACAAATAATGCGCAAAAAACTGCATAGCAATGAAATTGCATCACGGGGATACCAAGAGAACATCTGTTCCTTAAAAATACACCCAGAGTGCAGGGTTCAGTTTGAGGCATCTCTTTTCAGAACAAATGAACAACAATGCGAGGAACTCCAGGCTAGAGCAACATGATGATTAAGCCCATAGAAGAATTCAGTTATCTGGGTGGATTAAAGAAAATGGATAATTCATTGAAGCCATTGCCAAGATGGGGAATAATTACAGTCCACAAAAATTTCAAAGGTAGAAGAGCAAAGGAAGGAAAGGAACTATTTAACTTAATCCAGAAGATGATGCATTGCAGTAGGCATCAATGAGAGAAGAGGAAATTTTGTGTAATGATTTTTGGTAATTACTCAGATACTAATGATTTAAGGAAGGGCAGGGGCTCTGCAGAGCCATGATGTATAAAGATCCATAAAAAGTCTTCACTAAAACATCCCATCCCCTAATGCACAGCAGAGTCCTCTGTCTCAGAACCTCCCAGGACACAGGGTCAGTGCACTTGATTGTTCAGATGCGTATTTGTTAAATTGTATATTAATATATTAAGACATTTATAGCTCAGAGCCATAATCTGGATCATAGGAAATATTCATTCATTTAACAAATATCACTAGAAACCAGACAGTGCTAGACACTTCATTGACAGAGTGGGGCAAAAGTAGGTTTGCAGTTGTTTGTATGGAAAATAATACAATCTATAATAAAAAAAAAATGTAATATGCAAATTAGACCAGACAGCCTAACAACCTTCCAGACAAAACTGGGGCTGTGAGGGCCAAGGCCAGCCCCCGTGGTTGCAAGGGCCGAGCCCCTTGCATGAATTTCATGCATTAGGCCTCTAGTTAATAAATAATAATACAAGAATAAACTCTGTGTTTTACATACAACCGTAAACCTACTTTTGCCCTGCCCTGTATGTCATGACATACACCACTTTGATTGTTGTGTTTGTGCTGGTTCCATGAATTAAATATTATATGTGGCCTTTTTCATATTTATCTACTACTGCCACGTTATATGGTAAGCTCCATGAGGGTCATGACCAGGATAGGATATGGATTTTTCCATGAGAGCAGGCAGCCCCCTCCTCTGACTATATAATACTGAATGCATTTCCAATGGCCCAGAATATAGCCAGGTTGGGGGTCAACTGGCAAGATGTATGATACCAGTATGAAGTTATTCTTAGTGCCCCATAGTATTATCAATCCCCAGACTTCTTTTAGCCTCACAAACCTGTCATGAAATAATATTCAGTTAAAAATGTAAATTCATTTTTTTCTAAGTTAAATAATCAAATCATAAAGGGACAAACAGTGTCAATGCCAAATGTGTACGATTTAGATAATCCCAGGGCTGTTCAGGTAGAGACATCCTATATAATAAAAGCCTAATATGCTAAGTGTCTGGTCATCCACTCAACCAATAAAAATGTAATATGCTAATGATATGCTAATGTGACTCAACCACTTGCTATGACATGCACTGACCAGCAGGGGACAGACAGTTGACCAGTCGGCCAGTTGCTATGATTTCACTGACTACCAGGGGACAGATGCTCTGATGTTCCCTGACCACCAGAGGACAGATGCTCTGACCAGTAGGTTAGCTTGTTGCTGGTGTCCAGATGATCGGGACTGAACGAGATGAGCCAGACATATGCTGGAGCCCTCTAGTAGTCCCTCCCTGGCTAGCCAACCTCCTGTGTCCCTTCCCAACCCTGATCATGAATCAGTGGGGTCCCTTCGCCTAGCCTGTGCCCTCTCACAATCCAGGACCCCTCAGGGGATGTTGGAGAGTCGCTTTTGGCCTGATCCTGCAGGCCAGGCCAAGGGAGCCCACTGGTGCATGAATTGGTGCACTGGCCTCTAGTATCTAAATATTGGAAAACAGACTTGTTAGCCAGGCTGACATCAAGAGAGTTAGTGAAATACTGATGGCATTCTAAGTAAGAAGGGGAAATGGTGATGGATTTCACTTGTCCTCCTCCTCTTGTCTTATGTGCATAAGATTTTTTTTTTTTCTAACAGTTGATCAACTGTAAACATCTATAATATGGTAAATACCAGAATGGACACACCATTAATTCTTTTTGTCTAGAAAAGATCAGCTAAAGAGAAGTTATTTTATTAGTACTTCCAGCTCTATGCCAAATATCCACACATGTCCTCTACAGTGTGTGCTTTAAATTACTTACTGAAATGGATATTTGTCTTTACAAAGAAATAATGGTTTCCTCGTGTTTCTCAGTAACAGGAAAAATTTCCATCCTTACGGGGGTAAGATTAAAAAGCTAATCAGCATTGAGGTCTCTCAGAGTCTGCAGATGTGTTCTCCCCAAATCCACAGTGGATTTGGATTACCTGGCAATATTTGAACGGCCCCTTCTGCTCTTCTTGTACATTTATTTAACACTTTGCTCAGCTTTGTTTTTAAGTGATTCTGACAGCTCCTAACTAAGCAACAATGTGCTCTGGCTAGCTGTTTGGCCAAAGGTTTTAATGATTTTAAAATAAGCTTTTATTCACTTTGCTTTTAATGTAGAAATGTCTGCAGATGGGAGGAGGCCCACATTAAGAGCAAAGAGATGTCTATTGTGGAGATTGTGTCAAATTTTTGTAGATAGCTTTAGTCTGCCAGCAGGTGAATTTAGCATAATCAGTCCCCCATCCCCAATTAGAGAGAATACCTTTGACTTGTTTAGGGACCCATTTATATATATTTGAAAAATGAGTTGTTTGAAAAATGAAAAGCAGAGCCCACATCAAGTACATCTTTTTAATACTTAGGTGTTCATTCTCCTGCTTGCTACATAGTAGGCATGTAAAAAGAAATTGGTGAATGAAGTTGTTTTCCTCACTACATTGTATGTGACTTGAGGTTACATACGATGACCTGGCTGGGTCTGACCCATGCGGGCTGGCATTGTGGTAGGTCCTCAACCCAGACTCCCTGAGTGATTGTGGGACCGACCTGTTTCTCATTCCACTCTATGCCAAGCCACGGGAGGAGGAGTAAACAGAGTTAACAAGAGATGAAAAGAAGGATTGCTGAGCCACAGTGAGGGGTTAGAGAACAGGAATTTGTGGCAAAGCTAATCAGCATGTTTTCAAAAAATAGCTCTAACAAATCTTGGCAGCCTGGAAGACCAAGAGAGAGTGAGAAGGAGAAGGGGGAGGGGAAGCAGATGGTGGGGGTGGGAGCTCCTGGGGTAGGGTTTTTGCCAAGTGGTGGATAGAATCCCTGTCTCCTTGTTCCTTCTCTCCTATATACCCGTTGGTGAACCGCCTTCTCTTAGAATAAGTCTAGGAATTGTAGGGAGACTCCAGAGCTGGATAAACTCACCTAGAATTTTCAAAATGACCAGAAGTGTTTACCATGATTATTGGCCCAAAACAAGCCTTCATCTGTTTTCCTGTAGGTTTGAGGGTTTCTGTCTCCTGCCATGCATCTCCTCTCCACCTCGCTCTTCCTCATTCTCCCATGTTGAGTCACTATATAATTTTATCATTGAAAGTCAGACAATTTTTATAGGATGTGGGGGGGGGAGGGAAGCTATTCATGATTACACACAGGGATGTATGATGACTTTTGTGGTCTCCAGGCGCCTTTGTCTCCACAGGCCCCTTCCTTCCGACAAAAGCAAAACAAAACAACAACATTAAAATTTATATTTTATGACTGTGATGGTATAAAGGTGAAAATGATCCAGGCTGGGTTCATTATAAAAATCTTTTTTAATTTTCTTAGAAATTACAATTAAAGCAGCACCATGCCCTAGGTGGACCCTCGCATTCTGCCCAGTGGAGAAGCCAGCTCTGTTTACACCAGGGTTATAGACGTAAAGTGGGTCTGTCCTAGGTATTGTCACTCTGTAGGCCATAAGAATTATGTTAATAAAGGCTGCACTCAGCAGGGCTCCGGGTTCCCTAGGGCTTGCTTCAGACCCATTCAGAAAGTAATGAGTCCAAACTCATCAAGATGTATACATTAAATGTGTGCCGTTTTAGAATGTCAATTATCCCTCAATAAAGCTAACAAAAAGTATTGAATTACCTGAACTATTATAATCACATTATTAGAGTGGGGTGGGGGTTGATGTGAGAGATAGCAAGTAAGTAGATCCAGTGGTTAAGGCAGAGACTGGATGTGGGGTGTGGTAGGTGGAAGACAGAGGCAGAGTCTAGAGGGTTTGCTGAAAATCCCTTGAAACAGCCAGGGGTGGGGTAAGAGGCTTGCTGAAGACCTACCTGTTCTCTTTTTCCTACAGTGAGTCTTCATTAGAGTGAGGGGAGGGTACTGGCCTGTGGCCTCACTTGGTGAGATATCTGGTTAAACATCAAGCTGTTTGTAATTCGGATTCTTATTCAGAAAGCAAGAGCAAGGGGTTTCATTTCTCTATAACAAAAGGTGGTGACTTTAGTAGGGAGCTCTTGTCCCACGATACATCTCTAGTAAGATCAACCTGGTCACTCACTTAACATATAAACTGTGAAGTCTGACTAGTTTGGCTAACTCTCTTCTATTTTTTATTCATTTTGCATGAGCATGTAGCTTATTTTTCTCACTAATTTGACTGTATGCTTCTGGTGAACTGAAACTGTCAGTTTTAGCTTTGACAGTCATTAGATCTAACTGGAAGTGATCTCAGAGTCCAAGTCTCTTACTTTTTAGCTGGGAAACGTCACAGCTCATTGGTGGGAAAGCCGTGCTTTGAATTCAAATCTGTTGTTGTCCAGGTAAATGTGTTATTCTAAAATTTTATAGAACCTATAATCCTTTTTTTAAAAATGTAGCTTGATTGATATTACATTGCATTTTCTTCTTTAATTCTTTTATCAGCTCAATAATTTGAGAATCTTCATTGATGTCTAAAATCATACATTTTACAAAATTTTCTCAACCCCTTTAATTCATAATGGCCTCAATATTCATGCACACCTGTCACCCTCTACTTGTACCCTTCAAACTCATCTTCCCTAAAATCCACCAAATTTTAATAATCCATATTTAAGAGCTCCTCTCACCTATTACGACAACCTTACCTACTAGCCATTCAATTCCTTCTATTGTCTACATCAGTTTTTCACCTTTATCAAAGCCCCTGTATCCTCACCTTCATCTCAGTTTTCCTAGTTCTTCTCCCTAACTCCAACCTCCAGAGACTTCCCCAGTCCCAAGACTCCATCTCAGTTACTTCCAAATGCTTCTTTATAACACATGAGAATCACTTCTTATAATGCACTACATCATGCCAAATCCCCCAAATGAGTACCCTTACCATGTGTAGGCTGCTCATTTATTCCCCAGGTGCCAGGCTTTGCCTGGTACATTTATGAGAAAGTTGCCATTGGATCTGCTAAACTCTTGTTCTCCTGCCTCACTTTTAGGCATCTCATTCCTAAGGATCCCGGTTCCTTATGCCACTCTGAACTGTATATCCATTTTCTCTCAGGAAAAAAACAAAAAACAAAAAACAAAAAAACCCCACATGTTTTAACATTTTTCTGCATTTTTTATGCTTCATTCTCAACCATGCCGTCCTCATGTTGAACAGATGACCTTCTTTCCTTCTTTACTGAAAAAGCAAGGGCCATCTGGTGCAACCTCCATAGTCTTTCCTCCTCTCCATCTGTCACCATGCTTCACTCTCTGAAACTTTCCCTGGTCTCTTCGTCTTCCTTTCTCTTCCCTCCTGTTTCCATCTCTTTTCCAAAAGAAACCCTAGGTTTTTAAAAATAATAACTGCTGTGTATCAAGCACTGAGCTAGACTTGTTATGTGCTGCATGCAGAGACTTCTCAGTGACATTTAAAAGTGGGTATCTGAGGCACCCCATCGGGAAACAGACTTAGGAGTTAACAACTACACCAAACGCCACCCAAGTACCACGAGGCTCATGGTCTCCTACTGCTTGGTTTTTCCAGGATCTTCAAGAAACAACTCTTCTTTCTTCAGCAACTTTGGTATTTTTCTCTAATTGCCGTTGCTTACACAAAAATATACAAATGCATTTACTTTTCTAAAACTAAAAATGCTCTCATCTCCTTTGACAATGAACATGCCACCTAGGTATTATTCATTTTGCCCACTAAATTGATTTTAAAAATACACTCACTGCTCCTGCTTACTAACATTTCTATCCATTAATTCACAGAAAATTATCTCCCATGTTCAAATCCTGATGGTCAAGTTAAATGGAATTTTCTGGGTCTTCTTTAGCCCTCTCTGCACTATTTAAAACTATATTCAATGGGCTCTGGCTCCTTGGTATTCTCATCTTTCTAGGCTTCTATAAATATTCCAATTTTCTCCTCCTTTTAATGTTCCCTCTCTGACTCTACTGTTTTCTCACTCGGAAGAGTAACTATTTCTCAAAGTTCTATCCTTCTCTTCTTCTCCTCTTTCTGTACAACCTTCACATAACATGATGTCCTTCACACCCTCATCGTTAGCAACTATTTCTAGCCTAATAAGTGGCAAAACTATAACTCCCTTCACCTTTTTTATATGAAACACAGCTTTACACTTGAAAATAATGTCAACCAGACATTTATATCTGATTCTAACATTGGCATCTCAGTAAAATTTACAGTCTACTATAAAATAGAGTCTATTAAACTTTCCCTAAACATTCACTCTTTTTCTTGTCTTTCTTCTTTCTGTCCTCTTTTTCCCAACTCAATGATCATGGATATGCCTTTGAATTCTGTCCTCTTTTTTAAGCTTCACAACTCAACTGTGGCCAGATTTCTATGGTCTGTTACATTCATGGTATCTGATAGCAATGATCATCTTCATGCTTGCCCTCATATGTCCTTCATCCTAAAATTTGCTCCTTTGCTGAGAGCTATTGCAAAGCGATTTTTAAATAAGTTCTGATTCAAACTTCAGTCCTAGTTTATCTTGCAGCAGCCTTATTTTATTAAAGGTTCCTAAAAGGTGTGCTTTTTATAGGCAAACATAATTTTTTAAACCTAATTATTGCTATATGTTTACAAGTTTTAGAATTAAAGAACCCAATCAATTTACTATAAGTTATATAAAATAAAATGCACCCATTTGTAACAAACAGTCTGATGAGTTTTGCTATATGCATATATATGTGTAACTAAGATACAGGGCACTCTCATCACCTCAGTAAGCTCCCTCATGCCAATTTGCAGTCAATGCCTGTCTTCATGCCATCCAGCCAATCTAGTCCCCAGGCAACCGCTAATCTGCCACCAGTTACTATAGCTTATTTTCTTTTTATTCCAGAATTTCATATAAAAGGATTCCCACAGCATGCAATGCTTTTGTTTCTGGTTTCTATCATGTAGCATAGTGGTGTAGACTGTGTCAATAGTTAATTTTTATTGTTGCATAATACTTCCTTGTATGGATATACAAGAAAACAGTTTATATAATATATTCAACTGTGACTGACATTCAGACTGTTTTCAGTTATTTAAAAATATATATTTTATTGATTTTTTTACAGAGAGGAAGGGAAAGGGATAGAAAGTTAACAATATCGATGAGAGAGAAACATCTATCAGTTGCCTCCGGCACACCTCCCACTGGGGATGTGCCCACAACCAAGGTACATGCCCTTGACCAGAATCAAACCTGGGGCCCTTCAGTCTGCAGGTGGATGCTCTATCCACTGAGCCAAACCAATTAGGGACTGTTTTCAGTTTTGAGGTATTATGAAGTTACTTTTTGTAGAAATACAAAATTTCTCTTAGATAAGCAATTAAGTAAGAATTGTTTGATAATTTAATGTAATTATTAATATAATCAGGTTTATGGCTATGACTACTATTTTTCTTTTCTTTCTTTCGCATCTTTTTTTTCTTTTTTTTGCATTTTGTCCCATTTGTATATTGTTACTCTTTTCCTGCCTTCTTTTCATTTACATGACTATATCTTCAGTATTCCATTTTCTTTTTTTCCCCTTAGGTTTAAACGTGTCCTTTATTTTTATTTATTGATTGATTGAGTCATATTAGTGGGTAGTTCTGGGGTTTACAATATACATTTGTAATTTGCCACAATCTACATACAAATAATATTATATCCATTTAAGTACAATAATTTAAAAAAATATGACAGCAGTATGTTTCTATGCTCCCTGTACTATTCTTTGCCTTGTTGTCATAAAGTTTATCTCTACATATTTATAATTCCCCCCAAATATTTTTTTGCATTATACAGTAAATTATGTTTTAAATCAATAATAAATGTGGGGAAAATCTTTTATAGTTACCTTTACATTTTCTTTTCTTTTTAAAAAAATATATTTTATTGATTTTTTACAGAAAGGAAGGGAGAGGGATAGTTAGAAACATTGATGAGAGAGAGACATCTATCAGCTGCCTCCTGCACACCCCCTACTAGAGATGTGCCCACAACCAATGTAAATGCCCTTGACTGGAATTGAACCAGGGACCTTTCAGTCCGCAGGCTCTATCCACTGAGCGAAACTGGTTTCGGCTACATTTTCATTTCCATTTTTTCTTTTTCTTGTGTGTGTGTGTGTGTGTGTGTGTGTGTGTGTGTGTGTGTAGGTTTGAATTTTTATCTGGTATTATTTTTATTCTGCCTAATGAACTTTATTTAACATACCATATTACAAATTTGTTAGATGTTAGTATTAATTTTTTTTTTACTGAAAAATATTTTTCTTTAACTGTTATTATTAAAGGTATTTTTATTGGATATAGAATTTTAATTGACAGTGTTTTCTCTCTTAAAATATAACTCTATTGTTTCTACCTGTGTTGCTTCTGTTGAAAATTTAGGTTTCATTTAATCTTTGTTGCCATTTATTTAATGTGTATTTTTATTTTAGTTGTCTTTAAGATATTATTTGTCATTGACTTACAACCAGTTTATTAGAGTGTATCTAAGTATGATTTTAATTGTGCTAATCTTTCTTGGAGTTTATTGAGTCAAGGACTCCTCGAGGGATGTCTAACTGATGGCAGGGAGTGGGCCTAAATTGTAAGTCAAACACCACTCTGGTAGCCTGGGAACCTTCAGGGGATGTTTGACTAATGGTAGGGAGTGGACCTAAACCCTTCGTAGGATATCTTGCTGTGGAGATGGGAGAGGCTCCAGTCACCACAGCCACACTGGCCAGCCATGAGCCAGTTTCTGGCTGATTGGCCCTCTCCCTGTGGAAGCACACTGACCACCAGGGGGCAGCTCTTGCATTGAGCATCTGCCCCCTGGTGGTCAATGTGTGTCATAGTGACCCATCATTGAATCAATTTGCATTTTACCCTTTTATTATATAGGATAATGGGGTCCACACATTGAGCTTAAGGTTTTTGAATACATAAACTTTTTAATCTTACAAAAAAGGGGGGTAGTTGCTATTTTATCCCTATTTCTTACCTAAAGCAGTTAAGACTTCATGATGTTAAGCAGTCTGTCCCAAATCACACTCTCAATCCTGGTTGCACATTATAATCAAATGGAGGGATTTCATAAATTAACCACAACACCTGTCCTTAGACCATTTAACTTAGGATCTCCCTGGGATATCATGAACATTAATATTTTAAAATATCTTTTCAGGTGATCCAACTGTGAAGCCAGGTTTGAGAATCACTACCTTGAGCCTTTTATTCTTTAAAAGAGTTTGTAAAAGTCAGTTCCTGCCCAATCTGAGTTTACAAGTATCTGCATAGACATACACAGATGAATCAATACATAACTAGTAGAAAGAAACCAGGGGGTTAAAAAAGCAAACACTGAATTACATAGCACACTATAAGAGCGGAATTTGAGAGAATGAAACTCAATTATAATTCATAAGTGTAAAAAGAGTTTGAATATAATGAACAACCAAATGCTTTCTCTCTTACTGAACAGGAGATGCTTTTAAATTGCAGACTAGATCATGTATTTTCTAAGAAAAAGTTTCAAATTCAGTTGGACCGAGGAGCATAGATTGTCTTGAAGACTCTTAGCATAGGGCAGCTTTTAAATGATTCTCCTCAAAGGCAGGTCAGTGGACTGAGTGACCCTCACGGCCTCTCTCAGACTTGGAATTTTGCGACATGCATTGGAATGCAGACAGCTCATCACTGTGATAAAAATGAAACAGTCATTGTGTCTTGCTAACTCAGACTGCTTGCCTCTTCAGCCATCTCCACAAAGTTACCCAAAGCCAGTGGTCGGCAGGCAAACTGCGGCTCGTGAGCCACATGCAGCTCTTTGGCCCCTTGAGTATTTAGCAAAGGCCAGCTTCGGAGTACCCTAATTAAGTTAATAACAATGTACCTACCTTGATAGTTTAAGTTTTAAAAATTTGGCTCTCAAAAAAGAAATTTCAACTGTTGTACTGTCGATATTTGGCTCTGTTGACTAATGAGTTTGCCGGCCACTTCCCTAAGCCATCAAAGCACATTTCAGTTCTGGTTTCCAAGAGCAACCTTCTGAACAACAATATCTGAAAATACAACAACTCACTTTTACCAAATACTCATCATGACAAAACTTATCTGTCTAAGCATTCAACATTAAGACAAGTTTGCACCCCTTCAGAATAAATAAGTTTAATCAAGGAGGCTGAGTAGTCAATGACCCATACACAGGTTGTAAGTGAATGGTGGGGACCCATACATGGGGAATGTACCCAATCCGGGGGAGTGATGAAGAAACCAGAGGTTGTGTTACTATGGATAAAAAACAGTGAGCACCGTGGGCACATTGAACACAGCTGGTAAAAGAGTGGGGCTTCCCAATGCTCTTTCACTTTGACCAGCATTGCCCCATCATGAGGGTATGAAGCCCAATCTGTACCACACTGCCTCACCTCTCACTGCTGTCCACTCCCCTGTGAGAGCTGGCCACCTAGTGCCAAATATGCTAAGACTATACAGGAAGGGCGGGGATGGCTGCTGAAGAAGGCGTGGGAGGCAGAATATGAGAAATGTGTAGAGGAAATGACTGCAGAAACATCTGATCAAAATGTAAAATCTGACATTTATCTGTTTGCAATGCTGCTGGAAGGTGGTCTTGCCAGCCACGGTTGGGCCAGGAAGCAGTGGTTTTTCCTATTAAGGGTAAATAAAATGAGGGTAAAATTTTAAGTTGAGGAATTTTTCTGTTGCTAGAAGGCAAATTACTACATGCAGTAGTACAAAAGAACAGGGGTAAACAATACAATATGCTGTGAGTTGCGAATGCGTGTGTGGTAAAGTCATGAATATATTAACTCCCTTCATTGTCAAGACAAGTGACAGAGGCTGCCTGAAATTCAGAGAGGAGCCGGCTGTCACTCCGCAGCTCAGACACTTGGAGTCACATCTCCCCTAATAACAAAGTCTATTCTGTTTACATTTGACATGGTGAGCAAGGGGTGGTGGGTTGCTTTTATGCGAAGAAAATGAATGAAGGCGTGAATGAATGAAGGAGTGAGCAAGTAGATGGAGTCCCTACCTGGTCCATCCTGAAGCCATCAGCCTTACCTGTTTGGATGAAAACAAATCATCCCTGACAGGAGCACATTTCGATGAATTTTTTAATATTTCTGGCAAATGAGTTGTATTTATTTATTTTAACTATGTCAACATACTGCACATTTCTGAGTCTGGTTCCCAGTGGTGTTTAATAAAAGAAACCTGCAGAGCACTATAGTGTCAGCACCGAGGAAGGAGAAGATTCCATATGAACAAACGGAGAGAGGAGAATTGGAGGATGCCGGTGAGGGTTGGTGACAGGTTAACATGAGTACTGGTTAGGCCGAAGGGTCTGGCTATCTGGCTGCTTCTCCATCCTTTTGCATAACTGAGGTAGGAAGGTAAATACCTCATTGTGCTTCATATCAGGATTCTGAGAAATGTTCTCGGAGTGAGGGAGAGAAAAAAGCCGGAGGCAGATTATTAGGTTGGAATTAAAATGCAGAAGAGATTCATTAAATTGTTGACCCTCCTCCCCACTCAAAAAAAAAAAAAAATCAGGTTGCCATCTTAAATTGACAGCATTAGAGAGGAATTATGTGTGCTGATTAATAAGTGAATGTTTTTACCATTATGATTGTGGCACCTGCTAGTTATGTCGACACTGAAGAGGCTCTCAAACTACAGTGTTTCCAATAATAAAGGTACATCAGCTGCAAGTTGTGCACAAGTGTCAGTGCAGGGACACATCATTTTCTTATATGGTTGTGATGTTTAAAAATATTGCCACAATTCCTCTTGCCAGTTTCCTCTGCACCCTCCTCCCTCAGCTCTTACCTGTGTATTGTCCGCAAAAGCACATCATTTACTCACATCTGTAAAGCCACGGAAATTTAGGGTCAAATCAGAAAATGCCAAAGAGAGTGGATTCCGGAGCAAGATGCACATGCAGCTTACCATTTAGAGCTGCATGATATGAAGTGATTTCTAAACATGTGTTATTCTTTTCATTTTCCAAGAAAAAATGGCAATTTTATCCAATTTGGGTGTTTGCCAAAGGTGCCATTTCACCAAATGGAGCTACGGCCATAAAAAAAAAAAGGGGGGGGGGGAAGCTTCAGAGTAGATTAACCGGCGTTGCTGTACTATAATGGTGCTTTAAATGAGCAATTTGAGACAATTAACCTGGAACAGGCACTTTTGAATGCTTTATCCCTTTAACAGTTTTGGTTCTTCAAACAAGAACAGAGAAAATGAAAATTGGCTCCTTCCCATCGTAGAATCTTCCACATAACTTTGTGAATCTGCATATGATCCATAAGGAGCGTGTAATGGGAAATCTAAACTATGTAATTTGGAGATGTAATACTCCATCAACCAAATAAAATCATTTAAAAAATTAATGGGTATTTATGTGGCTGACTTAAAGATAAAAATGTTCTCCATCTTTTGGCGATACTTAATAGCTGTTCCCCTGGATATAAAATGCATATTTTTCATCTATGTACTTATTATTTACTGTAAAGTATGGGAGGGAAGAGATCATTTGGAATTATATGGAATGATTAAAGTATTAAAATGCTTTCACACACTATCTGGAGACGCTGTTCTCTCATTATATTTAAAAATAGCTAGGCAGAGGAGAACAAAAATAAAATGAACCTTACTAATAAAATGAAAGAGAGAGATTTCAAAATGCACTTAGTTATCCAGTGTCAAACCACACAACACCTATTTGCGGAATGCCTACTATGTGCACAAAACTGAGGGAGATGATGTGGAGCTGATTAATTATAGCCATCATCATTATGAATGCGCTGTCTGGAAAGGTCAGTCTAGAGATGGTATACACGATGGAGTTGAGTCGGAGTGATAAAAGGCTTTCCCCGTGATTGAAGGGCCCCTGATGTATTGTGGGGGCGAGCCAAGCTAAAGAGAACTATCCAAGGGAAAACTACTATTTAAAAATCATTGCTGGGAGATTTGGAATTCTTAATAGAAACTCCAGGAAGCCTGAGGCATCTTTGTAATATGGAAATGGGAGAAAAGAAAATACCAATTTCTGCCTGGGAATTGACCTTCTCTTAATGACGTGTGACCCTTCCTTCAGTTCCTTCAGGTTTAAGCCCCTGCCAGAAACACAACAAGGTCCCTTCCCTGTACAGTCTGAAAGGCTGGTGCTCCAGGAAGCAAGCACAACAGCACAGAAGGATGACTTATCAAATGGAAACAACAGCAAACCCCAAACTGCCAAGCACTGTGTATTCTATAAGAAGTAAGCCACAGTCATCTAAATGTCAGAATTTTCCACCTTGCTCAATCCAGCATCTTTTCCCCCCTCAGCCCCTATCTCGCTTGACAGTCCTGCAGCCTTTCACACAGCTGATTTCCCTCTTTAGAGCTTTCTGTCCTTGGCTTCCTGAATATTACACTCTCCTACATATTGATTGACACCTCTTAGTTTCCTCTGTTGGATTTTTCTCTTCTTCTCAATCTCTAAAGTTCAGATGGCTGAAGCTCTCAGTCTTACTCTCTCTTCTGTCTTCACACATTCCCTAAGCCATCATATTCAGTCCCATTTCATTATTGCATATGCCATATTATTGACACCTTGATTTTACACCTCTAACCTCTGTCTCACTTAAGCCCTGGATTCATGAATCCATGTGTCCCTGAGCATCTCTCTCTGAATGTCTACTAGACATCTCGCAATGCACGTGACCAAACTGAACTGAACCCAAACTATTCTTCTTCTAGTCTTGCTTAGTAAATACCAACACCTATACTCGGTTATTCAGGATGACAGACTCAGAGTCAGTTTTTCTCCCAGATGATTCTGTGCATAATTTGAAATATCACACCCACCTTATTGATAATGTTTTCTCTCTTCTCAATAATGGGCTGCCTAACCCACCCATTTGAAAAATAGCTGTTGGGTGTGGTATCCATGGTGAATCCAAACCCAGCTGGATTAGACACATGGCTTGGTTTCATGGAGCTTACAATTACATACCGGAAGGGAAAAAATTATATAGCCTGCTATTTCAAGAGCTGGCAAGAAAATTCACCGAGTCTTCTGACTAATTCCATAAAATATCCAAAAAGATAACATTACAAAGATAATGGTTGGTCTCCACTCCTTATCCTATCGTATTTCTAAACATATATTCCCCGAGGGTCCATCTTCAGATCTCTAATTCAAGGGGAGAAAAGAAGGGACAGGGAAAAGGTTAATGATCTAACTGTTTATTCTAGATGAGCAAAGAGAGTGTGGCCACAGTTATTTTTCAGAATGACTGTTGAGATCAGTGAGGCTGGGTTTTTTTGTTTGTTTGTTTGTTTTTCCTATTCCTCTCCTAGGATGCTTATGAAAACTTTTCTCTCTAAGCTTCTACATTTGCTCAACATTCCCTAAGTACTTATTTGTTAGCAATACAATAGGCATGAAGACAGATTCTCTACTCTATAAGGAGTTTAAAAGTCTAAGCAAGGGTGAAAACAAAGGGAAGAAATTGTACAATCCCAGGGCTCAGAGGCACCAAGCGAAGATGGGGGACACAGTGGTTGATGGTGTGGACTGTGCCACCTGGTGGGCACAAGGCAGGTCTGTAGAGGAAATGTGTGTCCTCCGTTCTGGGCAATGGGGAAGCAGGGACAGAGGCAAGAAGGTGTGAAGCAGCAGGGCCTGTTCATGGAACTGCAATTCTCAGTTTGAAAGTCGACTGTGAGGGAGACCTGTTCAGAGGTGGGATGAGAATTAGGTCACCGCTATGGGGTGTGCCAAGCAAGGACTGGGTCTTTATCCCGTACAAATGGGGAAGGCAGTGACAGCCTTTCAGGAAAGGTACTGTCATTCAGGGGGTCTGTGTGCAGATCACTGTGATGGCTGTGTGTGTGTGGGGGAGAGGCACTGGGAGGGGGTACGTCCTCCTCCTATTGCGACTGGAAATCACAACCCTGGAACTCAGCGTTCACAGTTTTACATACGTAATAGACCTTCATCTTTGTCTACTTGCTTTTGGGGCCTTTAAACTTTTTTACATTTTTAGTTTGCTCTTGAGATGTAAAGTCCATGGTCATTTATGATTTGGTTTGATCACATTACTTAAGATGCCTTCTTTGATTGATTCACCTATCAAATGAAGAAAATAATAGATTACTTCTCATAAAGTTTTGAAGAGGACTAAGTTTTTATAGGTAGCAGGCTTGGCCGGGGCATGCATACAGTTCCCTAGTAAGTATAGGTTACTATTACCTAAACAATGATACTAATAAATAAGCACATGTTTTACTCCGTCCAGGGCTGAGAACATGGCTGCTTTTATGTTTTTCAGGCCACTAAGTATCTGAGTACTATAATAGATTATAGATCATTTGAAGAACAAAAACAAGAACAAAAAACAGGCATAATTAGCATTGCTAAATGCCAATGCCAACTCTCAGTCCTGAGCTGAAAGGAAGTTCCCAACTGAAATTTTATAATATAATACTGTTCATGTCAAAGTGTGACTCTGCAAAGGTCCAGCCATACCATTAGATGAAATAATAATCCTGCTAGGTCATGAGTTATGGAGACTGAACATGCCCAGGGACAAGCATGACCCTGGTGTCCTTGAGGTGGATGTCATCTTCCTAACATTTTGCCTTTGCTTTCTTCCCCAGGGCTTGTAAAGCTCATTTTGAAGTATACTTTCCACTAAAAGCAATACTGGCTGCCCTGTTTTTTAAATACTTTTTATAGCAATTCCTGTACCACATGCTTTATATCTAGTCATTTAACGCTCATTACAATCCAGTGGTAATAGTTATATTGTTGTTGTTATACCATTTTACAGATAAGGACACTGAGGCATAACTGTGAGTTAGTGACTTCTTTAAAAATAGTGCTGGACATTTAAATAAGCTGCTAAAAGTATTATTTACTTTATGGGTTAACGGATTGATGAATAGTTATCTTTTATTTTAACACGGAGAGACTCAGTGGCATCTTACAAAATTCCACTTAGTTAAAAAAGATAGTATGCTTTGAAAATACTAGCGTGTAGCCAAATATCAAAATTAGAGGTGTTAACATGCTAAGTGGAACCACCCCTTAACCTATTGATTACTAAAACAGAAGAAAACAGCACCTTTTCAAGTTTTTCTCTTTCTTTTTTGTCTCTCAGAGTAATTGGATTCAAAATCACATCTGTAGCATTAAACCAGTGTTTTCAACCTTTTTGTCCCCCTCCCAATTGTTTAACTTCCATCTACATCTCTGGCATAAATTTAAGCCTTTATTTGTGACTATTCGGATAAGCACTTTGCCTCTGACTGCATTGTTCAGGGCCCGGCATCATTGTTACAGCTGTAATTGTAACAATCGAGACACAGTTCTTTGTAATTAGAAAGTCAAGATGGTATTCAGCAGTATGGCGGCGCAGGCTTCCATTTGTTAGGCTATTAGAAAAAAAAAATGTTTACAGAGAAAACAGTGTCATTGTTTAGTGCTCTTAATTGACCATCTGCCTGGTAAAGAAATGTCCAAAGAAGGATAAATAAGACCATAGTACACTTATTTATTTATTTTCTTTGTGCAGGGAGGAAATTAGGAAAAGCAACAGCAGAGGCAAACTAGAAAAGACATTGCTAAATCAGGCTGCCAGTGAAATCATGGCATGCGTACATTTCTGTTCTCTTGTTTCTTCTAGTGTCAAGACAAAGACCTATGGCCTCCTCAAAGTTTGTTTCAGAAAAGAAAAAAAAATGTTTCAGATTGCCCTTGGAGTCCTGGGACAACATGGTTCCCACCTTCATTTCCCCCTTTCTCCCAACTAACCCTCTGTGCCTGGCTGCTCTGCCCTGTCCTCCCTGCCTTGTTCCCCAATGCACAGTTTTTACAGATAAATGCTCCTCCGCTGAACTTCTGCTATTGTACCCTCCCTGCTTCCTCCATGCCATAGAAATCTTACCCATTCCTTTAAGGTCTAAGTCAGGTCTCCCCTACCCCAAGCCCTATTATCTCTTTCTGACCATCCAAGAAGACAAAAATCTCTCCCTCCTCTGAACTCCTATAGCATTTATTTTTCCATTCACTTGGCAACGAAAGATAACCTGTCTGGTGATGGTCTTCTGTTGCACTGGAACTGTTATTCAAATCCAGCACTGCCATTTGCATCTTCATATGCTTCTATTTTGATTTTCCCTTTAGATTGTAAAGTTCTCTTCATAGAATCATGCTCATTCTTCTTTGAATTTCCCCCAAAATGCCCATCATTTTTCTTTCTGTTTATTTTGTTTTATTTGATTCCAAAAATTAACAGGATAGCTCTTGGTATCCTATGAAATGTCTATCACTCATCTTTTGACAAAGCCAAAAAAATTCAGGTTGATTTGACTCCCCCAACATGTCAATTCTCTTCTGTAGACATACTGGGTACCTATGTGCCCTCACTTTCTACCAGGCAGTGGGGATGCAGAAAAGTAGCAGGTGTGGTCTCTTGTCTCAAGCAGCACACTTCCAGGATATGGTTGCCGCTGGAGTCATGCATCAGGGTGAAAGGGATGCAGGGAAACAGAAAATGCGTGAAAATCTGAAGGGAAGCTACCTGTAATGTGATTCCGATTCCCAGGGTTGATTTTGACAAGGCCTTCTCTTGTAGCCACCAAAATCCCAGGTTCACATTTGATGGGCCTGTTCTTTTGTTATGTCCATTGGCGTACATCTGAGAGAAAAGGCTGCATCTGCTGTTCATACCAGGAAGGAAAACAATATGTGGCACCCAGGACAGAGCTGGTCCCAGCTTTTATAATTTAGGTTCTATTTTGTGTCCAAAAAGCCAGGAGCAGCTGGTCTTGAGGAGATTATCGGCTGCACTAGATGGATGTCCTTCTGCCCAAGGTCTGAATTGAGTTTCCTCCCAAGATGATGAGTGACCAGGCTTATGCTCCAGGACCTGTCTGTTCCAGGATCACAGATGGAAGCCCCCATTACAGCCACACACAGATTCGCCACAATATGGAAACCCTTCAAGCAGGAAATGGAATAGAAACACAAAACATGACCCGACCCAATACCAGGGAGCTTTTTTCTTGCCTCCAATGTGAATGGATAACTCTACATGTTATGTCTTCTCTGTAGTTTTCTGTAGAGCACAGAGCCTGGTTCACTGTCAGATGGTCATTGGGACTCAGGCCAACTTCTTTTGGGATGCCTTCTCTGACTTAGTCTCTTTTCAACTCAGTTGCTCTTATATACACTTTATATATTTAAAAAATATATATTTTTTATTAATTTTTTACAGAAAGGAAGAGAGAGGGATAAAGAGTTAGAAACATCTATGAGAGAGAATCATGGATCAGCTGCCTCTTGCACACCCCCTACTGGGGATGTGCCTACAACCAAGGTACATGCCCTTGACCGGAATCGAACCTGGGACCCTTTAGACCACAGGCCAACGCTCTATCCACTGAGCTAAACCAGTTTCAGCTACACTTTATACATTTTAAAGCATTTCTTAGATAATGCTTTTCACCACTGCCTAGCTGTAATTGAACCGACTACACCTTGAGTGTAAATTACTATTAAAGATAGGTTTTGATTTTCCTGCTTATCACAGTCTCAAGCTGTTAAAAGCCACAGGACTTTTGCTCCTGCTGTTATGCACCCCCCCACCCCCGCATCCCCCCTCCCCCAGGATGCCTTTCTCAGCATGTCCTCATAGCTCACTCCCTTTATTTAGATTAGATTTCTGTTTAAGTTTTGCCTTATCATTGAGCTCTTTCCAACCTCCCTGTGGAGACTAACCCTTGCCCCAAATCTAAGCACATCCTCTATACTATATCCTGCTTAATTGTTTTTTTTTTCCTTGCCATTCACATAATCATGGCTCTTCAATTGTTTCCCTTTTCTAGATGTAAGTTGATAAAAGCAGGAGATTTGCTTTTCTCTTCGATTGGTGTATTTCTGGAGCATTTGGTAGGTGCTCAATAAAGATTCCTTTCCTTAACTTGTTTTTAGAGATTACTGGCTAGGGCACTTACACTGATTGCATAGAGCACAGAGTGCTGTAGAATTCCCGAGCCTTGGATCCCATGGGGATCATTTAACCACCATGGGACCATAGCAGCTAGATGCCTCTTTCCAAGCATGCTTCCTGGACTTTGAAATAAATAATAGCATCCATGTCTTTAGCGTGTTCATGAGGACATGATGAGTGAGGTTCAGAAAAGCCTCTGTCTACCAACAGCATGGGGCCTATCCACACAGATTGTTTTCCTTGCCTTCTTTCTACTGTTTATTCCCTTTCACCTTCTATTTTTTTTCTGCCATCATTCTTGCTTTTTTGCCACCATTCTTTATTTTGTCTTCTTCCTTCACTTCTTTTCCTGCCTCTCTTTTATCCCTCTGTACTAGGTTTGGAAAAAAGCAAAGACAACACAACAATGTTTTTCCTTCTGCATGTGCCTAAGTAGTTCTCAAAGCAGTTCTCTCTCTCTCTCTCTCTCTCTCTCTCTCTCTCTCTCTCTCTCTCTCTCTCTCTTACTTTTAAAAGGATTGCGCCGAACTATCCCCCATGTATTCAACATATCTTGATGAATATATTTGCCTTTATTGGCACTTGATTTTCAGCTGAAAGTTTTCACAGTCTCTTAACTCTTCTCAGCTATGGAAGATCCACAGAGAAGGATCCTCCTGTAGGCATTTCTGGATAAAATTGCTCTCCTATTCATCCTTTTATGGTGTGTCAAGAGCATGTAATCTAGAGGGATACATGAAACTCCAGAACCTACACATGGATTTCAGGTAAAGGTTATCATTGTTTTGGTCATAGGGGAAATTTAACACAGAGGTTTTCAGGCTTGTAATCTTAGCCCAGATAGAATCCCCTGCTTTATTGGGCTTTGAAAAGGCATTATTTTTTTTGATATTTTATGGTTAGAAACAAAAACAAATTTAGACAATAGATTGGCACAGACTGAAATACAGTGGTAGAACCCACAATCCTTAGCATAATGCCTGCAAAAATAGCAGATACTGGCCATCATTATAATTTATATTAAACTCAGCTACCCTATCTTAATTAAATAGAAGGCAGGTTTTCAGCCTCATAAAACATGAGGAACAGTGACAGATCAAGTAAGAGCAGTATTATGACTTACTGACATCCTAGTGATGGCTGTAGCATCTATAAGGATCCCCTACGATCCAGGCAGGAAGAGAAGGAAAGTAGAAAGGTAGTATTGGCAGATTTCTGCTTATAACATGTGGACCAGATCCTGTGGGTACCTGGACAGATCCTTCACTGCAGTCAGCACCTGCTCAATGTCTCATCACCCATAATCCTTCCCTGACCTATAAGAAGTCTCCTTTGTCACTTTTCACCCTGTGCCATGGTTTTACTTTTTGTTTCAAATCCTTCATTACCTCATGAAATCTTGTATATTGCTTTGTAAACACCTGTCTTCCTCCCACCAGAATGCCGGGTATCTGAGGCAGGACCTGAGTCACTGCTATTCACCTCTGATTTTAGCACCCATATTCATGGTTAGCTTTAGGAGGTGCCCCCCACATATTTATTGAATAAATGAATTCACATAGAACAATCACCTTAAGTTGCTTGCATTCTAATATGAAAGATGTATACTCTACCCACCTACTGAAGGCTAATGCTTCTTAGTTATTCTGGCCCAGAAATACTCGATTTCCCAACAGGCCCTGCTCCTGTTGACCTCTACCTCACCTCCCCCATACGTAAGCCAGATTGGATTCCCTTCAGAACCATCAGCATTTTCATGGGATAGTCTCCAGAAGCTGTTCCGACTCACACAAAAGAGTGTCTAAAGATGGCAAAAGGCTCTTTCTATCTTCGCTCTGTGATGGCATAAGATCTTTATTAGGTCAGTGCCTCAAAGGAACCACACGCTTCTTAGGGAGGTAATTGTCCAGCTCATCCTGTCACTCTTCAACTCAATGCCATTCAGTAACCATGTGCTCTGCCTGTCATCTTATTATGCTGGTGCAGTAAGGTAGCCGCCTCCTGCTATTTTCAGCTCATTTGGAGTTGGTTTAACATCTCCACTTGGATATGTTTGGTAATTGCATCTGAAAACCCACTAAGGACTAACCATTCAAATAGTTACCCAGTGAGTCTTGTGTGGGGGAGGAAAACTTGTCCCGTCTTTCCTTCTAGGTTCTTTGGTGGCCTAATAATTAAATTGACATCAAACAGAATAAGAGGAGAAAAGCAAATTTAATCTCATATGTACAGGAGCCCCACAAAGACATGGAAACGTGAGAAGCTCTCAAATAGTCAGGTGATTGAGACATACACTGTCCTGAGCCCAGGAGAATCGGATGGGATCTGGGACTTAAAAAGGGAGAAAGATGGTTCCTGGGAAGATGGGCAGAGCAAATATCTGGCCAACAAATGTTTTTGTGCCATTTCTGATGTAGAAAAGCTCTCCTCCTGGCACAGGCCCCATACCTAGATTCTATTAGGCAGTTAAGGGTGAGATAAGAAGCTCTTCTTGAGTCTGTTGTGACTTGATTGTCTTTAGATGGAAATAACCCTCATGCCAAACTGGTCCATTCTGGGGCGGCCTGCATTGAACCCCACCGTGTGCATGCCAGTCAGTGGCAAACCAAACTACATTTGGTTTTCAAATGGTGACAGAAGCCAACAAACTTGATATTCAAGCACCACCAACAAAATCTTATTGGCATCATTTTGAAAGATTTATATACTTGTGTAGTCAAAGGCACATTCACACAATGAGATTCTAACCCTTCCCCAAATATCTTTTATCTTCAATGGATCTTGTTTTAAAGATACCTGCCCATTTATTGTGGATGACAGACTAATAAAATGAAGTCATTTTAATAAACGCTGTATCAGAATATCCCATCTTCTAATGTGGCAATGTGAAATTTCACCACTGGAGGAAACATTTAACATTCTGACTATTTTAATACTTTTAATAAATATTTGCAATTCCTATGATAAAGCATCCCAGTAGAAAATGCATTTCCTCTGAAATTTATGTGGCTGCTGGCAGGTGGCCATTTTCTAATTTTCTATCTCACTTACATACATTTATTACAGATTTCTAACTATCCCTTTTATTCTTTGGCTGGCTATGAGCATGCCATTTCCTCTGAGTAGGAGTATTGGTTAAAATTGAAGATGGTAAACAAGAGCTTTTTGGTTTGCAGATTGGTGAGTTCAGGCCTGTAGTTCCTTTGAATCAAGTCTTCAGATCCATATGGGGCTTAAGAATCCTTCTTTGGTACTTTGAAACAGTGAAAGATTGGTAGCAGGCAGGAGGGTAGGAGGGGAGTGAGGATTAGGTCATTGTTTTTTAATCTATTAAGCTTTAGGCTTAGTCATGGAATACATCAGAATCTGGGAAATACCTGTTAGAAGTGTTAGACTTCTAAGGTTTAGAGAGATAGTACAGGTTAAGTAAACCATATTTTGAAAACCATAAAGAGAACGGAACTGTTTAAGAAAATTCCATTATAAATCTTTTTGAAAATAAAAAATAACTTTAAGGTGTGTCATTACCCCTTAATGTGTATTTCTAATCTTAGTTAGACATCTTCATATAAAATGTCTGGGAACACCTCAAACTCAAACATTTTAAAACCAAGCTTACTTTGACTGCTACTTCTATTCCCTAGAGTCTGACATACGCAAAATTGAATCCCTTATCTGTATGCTGGATCTCACTTAAAGTTATTGCCCTTCTCTAATCAAACACAATAAAAAAATGAGTCTTTTTTCAGGCATTTTCTCTATAGGTTATCTCCAGTCCTTATTCTACTTACTCAATGTCTCTACTCATTTCCTCCTTCAATTTCTGTGGTTGTCCTAGCTTAAGAATTTATTATTGCTAATGACCATTCTATTTTAGGAATTATTGAATCATTGTGTTATCTCATTGAAGCTTTTCAGCAATCCTAAAGTCAGGTGATGATAATACAATATTATCCCCACTTTACAGGCAAAGGAAAAGGCAGAAACTTTCAGTGACTTGCCCAAGGGGACTCAGCCAAGGGGGTCTTAGTGCTGAGATTCAAACCTCATAGTCTGACATCAAAAATGAAGCTCTGAACCACTAGACTCCCCATATTGCTGTAAAAACTTCATAGCTGTCCTCCCTGCTTGCTCTATCTTGTCTTTCCTATTTCTTCTGAACATTTCTGCCATAGACTACTTATTGAAATATTGGTTTCTGTCACAACTTACAAAACCACTGATTGTGTCCTTATGCCCATTGTTTAGTAACTCCTTCATTCATCCTCCATTCCTTTATTCCATTTACTTGACAAATATTTGTGGACCACAGATTATGTAGCAAGCACAGTTTAGATATTGGGACTAATGTTAAAAATCATCCAAAATTCTTGCCCAGTGGCTAATAAGAAAGGAAATTGTGATACAATGTAAGTCTGGGTAGTGGTGAGTACTATAAAGAAAGATAAAGAAGAGTAAACAATAGTGAGGGAGAGGATTTGTGTTTCAGACAAGATGATTAGGAAAAGCATCTGAAATGAGTAACATTTAAATGGAGATCTATATAATAGGAAGAAAGATGCATTGCAGGCCAGGGGGGAGAATAGTCATAAAAAAGGGGAAAACAGGTGCAGGGGGCTTGAAGCTGGGCTCTTCTGAGCCTCTTCATAGCAGCCGGGAAGCCAGAATGACTGAAGCCAGGAATGAGTGCTGAGACAAAAGAAACTTGAGGGACACGGGGGTGGGGCCCTATAGATTATGCTATAATATTCATTTTCCTTTGGAATAATATTCCTTTTTCTTTCACTCATGACATATATTTATTTTGAATAATATTCCTTTGGAATAATATTCCTTTTCCTTTCATTCATGACGTATATTTCCAATCTCTTTGAAGAGGTGGCAACTTGTCATGATGCACTATCTGCTGTCTTTAAATTAGAGCACACACTTTACCATCTATCTTCTTGACTCTGTCCATATTAAAGGTTCTCTTCTCTGACTTCTGAAATGTTCCCATCCTTCAAAGCCTATTTCCAACACCGCAGCCTGAGTTCATTCTTCTCATATGCCAAATCCTACTTTAGCTCCCTCCTCAGAGAGGAAAAGGAAGGGGATTCATTGTGGAAGAACTCCAAGTCAGGCTGCCTGTGACCAAATCCCACTGTATACAGTATTTTGTTGGCTGAGATTCTCCAGGTCAACTAAGGACATCTTTTCAAACCTTAGTCTGGTGTTGACATTTTAAAAATACAGCATTAGAGCAACAATCTCATAGGCTTTTCAAAGAAATAATCGAGTGTATCCTTGCACATATATGAACCCAATGAATTTAACTTCAAATTATTTTAAAGGACTTATGCTATCCCAGGACCCTTTTCTTACTAAACTAAAAATATGCTCTAGTATTATGCTTCTTGGGTTAGACTGTAAGCAAAGGCCATATCCAATTTATTTGTCATAGACTTTTTTTAGAGCCTTTCCATGGAGTAGATGTTAATAAAATGGGTCAAAGTATTTATTATCCAAAACAAAAACCTATGTACTTCATCTAAAACATTTACAATGCACATTAGTGAAGGATTTTGTAACGTCTAAAATAAAATATTTTCTTTTTATTTACAATGGGATTAGGATGAAGGGCTTAGGAAATACAGCAACACATGGAGAGTGACTTCATGATCTTAGGGCAGGGACATGTTTTGAACAAAACACAAAAGGTACCAAACTTAAATTGATGAATGAGATTGCTTTAAAATGTAAAACTTTTGTCCATCAAAAAGCAAGTGAAATGACAAGATATAACCTACAAGAATGTGTATTTGCAACATATATAATCAGCAAATATTTTGCATAAAAAATGCACATAAAATATCTACTAAAAGATTTTTTAAAGATATTACAAACCAACAGAATAAAATTGAGAATTATTTACAAAATATAAATTTTACAGAAAGTGGGATGCCAATCCTGAATAAGGAAATTAATAAAGTGATAAAAATTCTTTATAATTAATGAAATAATGTTAAAGTCCCTGATATGATAACATGTATGCTCACATGTAAATTTAAGGTGTTTGATAATAACTACTGGTGGTAAGAATATGGACCTTTGGGAATACAAAGACAAGTCTAGTGGGAGTAAAACTTGATTCAACCATGCTGGGATATTCTTTGGTGCCAGTTTCTGAATTTGAACATTTGCATGCCTTATGGGCTAGCAATTTCACTTCTATTTATGTGATTTAGAGAAATGCTTGCTCATGAGCCTTAAGAGATATGTACAAGAATATTCATAAAAGCACTGAGTAGAACCATAAAAACCTTGGAACAACCCTAGTGTACTTCTGCAGGAAGATATATATATATATATATATATATATATATATATATATATATATATATATATATATATATATATATGTTATAGACTAGATTACATTTCCCCCAAAATCTTTATTGGAGGTTTTAACCATCAATATGTCTATACATGGAGATAGGGTAAACAAGGTCATAAGTGCGACTCTCATCCACTGGACTGGTCTCCTTATAAGAAGAGGAAGAGATATGTGGAATATGCTTGCACAGACAAAGCCCATGTGAGGACACAGTGAGAAGAGAGCTGTCTGCGAATCAGGAAGAGAGTTCCCACCAGGCACCAACCCTGCCAGCACCTTGATCTTGGAATTCCAGCCTTCAGAACGGTGAGAAAATAAATATCCATTGGTTAAGCCCCCGAGTCTGTAGTATTTTGTTATTGCAGTCCCAGCAGACTAGTACAATACATAAGCCAATTGTGATATATAAGCACATGGAACATTATACAGCGATAAAAAAAAATGAATGAACAATCTATAGACTCAATGCAATCCCCATTAAAATACCAACACCATATTTTACTGACCTAGAACACACTCTTCAAAAATTCACATGGAATAAAAAAAGACCCTGAGTAGCCACTGCAATCCTGAGAAAGAAGAACAAAGTTGGAGGGATCATAAAACCAGATATCAAGCTATTCAATATATTACAAAGCATTATTCTCAAAACTGCCTGGTACTGGCATAAGAACAGACATACAGACCAACAGAATAGACTAGAGAACTCAGAAATTGACCCAAGCCATTATGCTCAATCAATATTTGACAAAGGATGCAAGACAATATACAATGGAATTAAGATAGTCTCTTCAATAGATGGTGTTGGAAAAATTGGACAGATATATGCAAAAAGAAAAAAAGAAACTAGACCACCAGTTTACACCATACACAAAAATAAGCTCAAAATGGATAAATGACTTAAATATAAGGCAGGAAACCATAAAAATCTTAGAAGAATCCATAGGCAGCAAAATATCAGTTATATGTTGTAGTAATATCTTTACCAATACACCTCCTAAGACAATGGAAATTAAGGAGAAAATAAATAAATGAGACTACATCAAAATAAAAAGCTTTGCACAGCAAAAGAAACCATCAACAAAACAACAAGAAAGCCCAAGGCATGGGAGAACATATTTACCAATGTTATCTGCAATAAGGGTTTAATCTCCAAAATTTACAGGGAATTCATACAACTTAACAAAAGGAAGATAAATAATCCAATAAAAAAATGGGCAAAGGACCTAAATACACACTTTTCAAAAGAGGACATACAGAGGCTCACATGAAAACATGCTCAAAGGCACTAATCATCTGAGAGATGCAAATAAAAGTCACAATGAGGTACCATCTCACACTTGTCAGAATGGCTATCATCAACAAATCAACAAACAAGTGCTAGTGAGGGCAGTGGCAGTGGTGGGAGCCTCTCCTGCCTACACAACAGCTCTAAGGATGTCCAACTCCCTAAGGCACATGTGTCAACACAAGGCCCGCGGGCCAAATCCGTCCCGCCAGGCCTTGCAATGTGGCCCGCACCGCGCTGTCATCACTGCACTCTGCTGTGTTTCCATCACAATGACAGTTTATGACTGTTCAGTAAACCATTCGGCCTGTGATTTAGGCTGGATTTTAGATTTTGGCCCCTTCTCTGATTGAGTTCGACACCCCTACTAAGGCATCAATCTGATACCCCCTAGTTCACCAATTTCTTGCAATGGACCCGGACCTCTAGTTTTCATATAATATAATAATGTTTTAAGTATCAAATCTGTACTCATAAAAGGGTAATATGCTAATTAGACCAGGAGACCTCCTGGACTTTCTTTTGGACAAAGCCATGGTGGCAGGGCTGAGGCAGAGGCAGTTAGGGATGATCAGGCCAGAAGGGGAGAATGATTGGGGGTGATCAGGCTGGCAGGGGGGACAATTGGAAGTGAGCAGGCTAGCAGGGAGTTCAGTTGGATGTGAGCGGGCAGGCAGGGGGGACAGTTGGGAGTAAGCAGGCCTGCAAGCGGGGGAGAGTTGCTGGTGAGAAAGCCGGAAGGGGTGGGGGGTGCTGGTGGTGGGTAGTTGAGGGCAAGCAGGCCTGCAGGCAGAGTGATTAGGGACAATCAGGCAGGCAGGTGAGCAGTTAGGAGCCAGCGGTTCTGGATTGTGAGAGGGTGTAGGCCCGGCTGAGGGATTCCCCCCATCCCCCCCCGCCCCATACCCATGAACAAATTTTGTGTACCAGGCCACTAGTATTACATAAAAGGGAATAATAATGGTTTTTGAAGTGCTCTTCTTTTATATGCAGTGATACAGCCTTCAACTTTTATTTTTAATAGAAATTTATTTTTCTTGCTTTCCTTAACATCCTTTGCCTTTTTCTTTTCTACATATAAGTTGGTATTTTATAAACTTTAAAGTTATGGAAATAGCCAGTTTCATTATTTTTTGTTATGACAAATATACTACTAATATAATAGGTGTGTGAGTGTATAGTATTCAGAATCAATTCCAGTGTAAAATTAATTCTCAGTTACTTGCAATATTTAATTTGTGTATGCAAAGTACCCTAGTCACCAAAAAGATAATTTACTTTGCTCTGAAATCTCTCAGTCTACATATTAATGTCATCTTTTCTTTCAGACCCACATACTCACAGGAACTCATTGGTATGATCTGTGTGAACTTAAAGGAGTTGCAATATCAATAAGTTTGTCAAACATCATTATATTTGGTCTCTTGGGCAGAATTTGTTTATGGTATCCCAATTCTATAACTATATGTCCAAATGGAACAACTACCTTCTAATACTTGATGAATTCTTTCTTTTTTTGCTGGTCACATTCACCATTGAAGGTTAAATGTAAAATCTTAGCTATTTTAATATACTTTTGCTAAACTCTCTAGCAGCTTAGGGAGCATATTTTCCAATCTGTAATTGGTAATTTAAAAATTAATTCTAAAAGTATGTGTTAATAGCCCTATATTCCTCATGTAGTTGTGGGACCACAGCACACACAGAGACTGGTTACAGTATCCATTTCTCATTTTTAATCAGATATATACCATGATAATCGGTGGGGATGTTGGTGGAATGGGTTGTGATATTGTCCCCCACTAAAACATTGCATTTTTGTGAGATTTTATTGCCACTTGTCCTATCCTGTTCCTTCAGATGCTAAATCTGTACCTCCCAAAGGCATGAATACGAAAGCAGACTTCCTTGTTCCCTAATTATCTTTGGCAGAATTAGTATCATCAGAAGAAAATCCCAGCAAAATCAATGTACACAAGTAGACTAGGAAACAGCCTGGCATTTAAAGAGTCATCTGTTGTCGTGGCCCACCCACAGGAGCACAGGGATGGAAACCTGTGCCCTCCACTAGAGACATCTTCAGAGCTGGCTGGGGAGATAGAACAAGTTGCTACCAGATTGTCTAATGGTCCTAGTGACAGTCTTATTGTAAGGAGCCCTAAAGAGTGGAGAAATGCTGTTAGTGGTACTTTACAGTTTGTTGTACCTATGCCCAAAGAATCACCACTCTTGTTCTCAGATTTAAAGATCTTGAGGTTTGGAGTTAATCAGTCTAGGCTTCCTGTGGCCTCCCATCAATCCCATCATGTACATTGGATTAAGAGCAATTGGGGTTGATCCTTCCCTGAACTTTGACCACCATCACTTTGGGAGTTCCCTCAAGCCTTTGTGTTCTGTGGTAATGACTTTGCATTTAGTTTTTACTTTTCTTAGGTGGGAGGGCCGCTGGTCATTCCAGGAAGGGGAATTCAATCCTCAGTAGGCTCTGATAAAATGTACACCTGACAGAGCCCTGTTCTTACAGCTTACGTTTATCTGAAACTCTGTGAGTTACGACCTGGTAATGTCTGCTTTCTCATGCATTATCACATCTGAAATGATAACAAAATTATGCTAATTCATTCTGATTTTGTGTGTGTGTGTGTGTGTTTGTGTGTGTGTGTGTATGACACTGATGCTGAAAAGACCCTCCAGCCAACCTCTTATATCAAAGTGCTTCTTTCCTATTGTGCCACTTAAAAACAAAGCTGTAGTCCGCTCTTCTGCACACTCGAATCTCGAATCTTTCCATTTCTATTACAATCCTTCATTAATTTGACTACCTCGTCCCTTTTTAGCTTTGAAGAAGGGGAGCACTAGAAAACAATTGAATTCATGGTCAGCTCTGGCAGCATGGGTCTGCTCTTCCAAATATTTCAACTATTTCCTCCCCGCTGGCTTACTATCATGTTTGAGTTCCTGTGCAGAGCAGATATGAATCGCGCCCTCCCTTGTTAGGCATCATAAATATCTTTCAAATAATAGATAATTCACCCGACCTTATGCATTCCTGTGCACTTAAGAGATTCTCGGTGGGGGAAAAAAAATTGCATTTTGATTTGAGGTATTCCCGGGTTTTATAAGGGTGTTAAATTATATCCCTGGAATGCTGAGGGAACTACTGCTCCCATTATCAAATGCTATCTTTATTCTATCCTCTTCCCTCTACTCAACCTCAAAAGAGACATCTGAAAGGGTATCCCACCTGGTAAACAGCAAAATCCCCTTCTCTATAGCCTCATGTTTGCAACTTTAAATAAATGTGTGTGGGGGCATCATGGATTACCAGAGTCTGTGGAAAGTAAGGGAATTTCATTACTTTAAATATCTGGAAGGAAATGGTAACCTCTGTACAAAGCAGCCATTCCATTTTAACTGGGCTTTGAATGGTTAAAAACGTGTCCTTCTATAGAACATATATATCTGCTTGGGTCAAATTTCTTAGTGTTAATCTAGCCCCCTGGAGCTAACCTGTCAGTTTTATCTTTTTAGAGCATGTTTTCCCCAAAGTTGACTATGGTTATCAGAATCATTTGAAATCTTCTCTGCATCATTAGGATAAGTTTTTCTTCTGTAATGTGGATTCTGGAAGCCTCCCAGTCCTGCTCAATCATTCTCATTGGTTGTAAGGACTGGGATGGCCTCACAGTAGAATGAATGTAAATGTCATCTTAGGTTAGTTTCTCCTGAAAGCAACCTGAGCCCAGTCTTGGTTGGATTGGGAGGTGATTCTAGGAAGATCCAGTGAAGAGGAATGGAGAGTGACTTTGAGGAGGGAGAAAAGCCACAGAGCTGGTTCCCATTGTGGGTTGTGGGGCTCCATTGTACGGGGCACCCTCTGAGAAACTGTGGACACACCTCAGGATCATTTCATCAGGGGTTGGTATGGGGGGCGGGTCTGAGATGTGTTTCCATTGACAACCTTCACACCCTCCCGCCCCCCCCCCCCCCAGAGGACTGCAGGGTTGTGGGGGAGGGGGCATGAATGCCCAGCACTTCCCATTTGTGCCTTATTGTGGAATCCTCCTATAGGTGCTGGGAAAGCACTCTGGCAGTGGAGGAGAGAGACTCATGTGTTTGTGATGGACAACTGTGAGCCTGCTGGGAACTGCACAGGGGAGTTCTGGTTGGCTGAAGGAAATGGGCAGGACTTCTGGAAGGGCTGCCACCCAGGGCAGTCTGACCATAAAAAATATGTGAACTTGGCCTTGTATAGAGCCACAGGGATGTGGAACAGCAGAGTTTAAATCCTGCCCGAGAAAGCACTGCAATTTAAAAAAATATATATATTAGTAACAATTTAGAGGCTACATCGGCCAAACAAAATATGTTTGCCAGTTGATAGTCCTTGCCACATTGAGCAGTTGGGACGGTGCCGAATTGGAAGGCACATCCTATCCAAAGGATGCTGCTGTTCCTCAACTTCAGCCCATTGTTACCCTTTACGATTATGGGTTGAACACTGTTAGGTCTTTTGATTTTTTCCATGAGAATCCAGGAATCCGGACTTGATGAGAAATGTCTTGACTTTTAAACACTATGAACTGAATTTGTTTGAGCCCCATAAATTCCCTGTACATCTTGAGGGTGTTTGCCTCCCACTTATAAGTCTCTGTTCAACAACAGCAGCATAGGGGGTGAGGGGTGGGGAACTCAGGACCTTCAAAGTATGCAAAGTGGCTTCATTGGGTATTTCTGGGCAAACTGGTTTTGCTAATGGATGCTCATTTCAGAGAAATAGAGTTTCTGATATAGAAATAAACGAGATTAAAGACATGAAATAAAAACAGAAGTCGGGCAGTGGCATCCTTAGATAAACCTTGTTTCTGTTGAGTGGATATCATGCCTTGCGGTGGGAGGTGCTCTAAGATAAGTAAGGAGCTTTTTGCCCTTGTTACTGTAACCCAGATTAAAGCAGCATTGCTTTGCATCAGGAAAATTTAAGGTAGAGCTTTGATCTTTTCTCTATTAAAATAAAGTAATGCTTTAGTCTGACCTCAAGGAAGTAGTCTTAATTAGGGGCCTTAAATGAAATAATTGACCTTGGCATTGCCTTCAGCTCAGGGCACAGAGCTATAATCAAAATGACTTATTGAGAATTAAGACATGCTGCAATAGGACTATTTATTTAATAATTTTACATTTTCAAAGTTTTAGCTCCCAGACGCTTAGACTGCAAGGCCACGTACCAGCTTTGCAGTGGCCAAAATGTTGTATCAGAATCAAATCTATGTTGAGATCATGCGTTGATAAAAGATATTGTCTTTGTTTAAATACTAGTATTGTTGACATTTTGGACCTGCTTCATTTTCCCACCAACCATCTTAATATCATTTTTTGACTGTGAGGCATCTCTTCTGTGTGTTGGTAGGTATCGTTTTTATCATTGGCACAAAAATTGGAACAGAAAGTGCAGAAAAAGCACTGGACTATAAGGCAAGAGATTTCATACCTGGTCTTCACTTTGTCACTATCCAGTGGGGCCTGGGAAATTTTTTATATATCAGCTTTATATTTCTTACAGCTTTATTATCTCATAGAGTTAATATAGCTGTTGTCTAACTTTTTAGTCTGACCTTTCTTTGTCTTATCTTCTTCTTTACCTAAAAATCAAACTGTGATTAATTCTTCTTACCAGAGAAAACTCTGGGCACTATATTAAGATGATAAAATATATCTAGATAGTTCCCAAAACCTTCTTTCTGGTTCTTTTTTCTCTTCTATGACCTACTTCTTCTCTCCATATTCCTTTACTCTCATTCACAAGACACTTGGTGACACCAGTAGACTCTTACTCTCTCAACAAATTGGATTCTCACTCGAAATCTCCAATCCCATTTACCCCATAGTGAAAAAAAGCTAACTGATTACTGTCCTTTGTTGCATTTGTACTTATTTCTGGTTAAGAAATAAGTTAAGATTTTACTCTCCTAGTATAGAAATTCCAGAAATAAGTATCCAAGTGAGAAAGACTTTCAGGTTCTAGTAACAAGTGATTTCTACTTTCCCTCAAGACTTTTAAAAGGAAATAGAGTGTAGATATAGTACAGAAATCCAAGGTTCAACCTTGTAAGGGCTATAGAGACAGACTATGGGAGGGCCAAGAAAAGAGCTCAGGTTTTCTGTGCATTTCCAACTACAGACAGTGAACATTTATTTGATGACTGCCTACTTGGCAAGGTGCTGGAGGCAGAGAATTGAATGTAACAGTGTCTGCCCTTTAGGAATTCAAAGGCTGGTGGAGGAGATCATTGAAAGCATAGAATTATAGGGCAATGTAATGTTTGCCCTGTTAGGCCCAGGCAGGTCCTGGTTAGATGGTGTTTGGATCAGGCCAACAGACCCATTGTGTTCTCAACTTTTTCAGATAGTATCTGTCCACAGTAATACAATCAGACCACATAATATGTGTTCTCCCATCCTTGTCTCCTAATTAATCATCTTTCTGCTTCATTCTTACTTTCTTGTCCTTGCTGTCAAGCCATTGCTCTTGCCCTGGTATCCTACCTCCCCAACACAGACCACAGTCCTTATCTCTGGTTTGTCCCAGAAAGTAATTCCTGATCTTTCCTGTATTCCTCAGATCACTGAAGGCATTCTCTGTTAGTCCTAGGTTTCATTTCAGTTCACCTGACATGGTGCCATTTGCTCCAATAAAAAATATCTTGAAAAGCTTCTGAGAACCCAGAAGAGAAAATATTTAATAGAAATAGTAGAGTTCGCCTAGACCGTCGGCTTGGGGACTGAAGGGACCCAGGTTTGGGGACTGAAGGGACCCAGGTTTGATTCTGGTCAAGGGCATGTACCTTGGCTGCAGGCATATCCCCAGTAGAGGGTGTGCAAGAGTCAGCTGATCGATGACTCTCTCCCATTGATGTTTCTGGCTCTCTATCTCTCTCCCTTCCTCTCTGTACAAAATCAATAATATATATATATATATATATATATATATATATATATATATATATATATTTAAAAAAAAGAAATAGTAGAGTTAATTACATCTTTATTAAGGAGGCACATTTTCTTGGGTCTTGAAGAGTAAAAATAGAGTTTGACAGGCCAGAGGAGGAAGGTATTTAGATTGAGGGTTGAATGTCCATGAAAGCTGGAAGGCATGACAAGCAAGGTGTGTTTGGAGACAGATGAGAGTCTTCATGAAGAAGTCATCTGCACCTTCTCTTCTTCACAGATGTAAGCTGTATAAGAGAGGAGCTGTATAAAAAGGACAAGGTTAATCTTTTATATACAATGTGTATATGGGAATGACAAAAATGGCCTTGTGAAAGAGAACATTTCAGTAAGGACCTTACTATTGGGCCAATGTCATCTCATTGATGATAACTTTATACTTATCTTACTCCCCCCCAACCCCCCGCCTCTTTCTCTCATCATCCTCCCACTATTCCCTACTCTCTCCCCTCTAGTCCATTTCCTCTCATGTTGTCCTGAGATCCTAGAATTTTTTCCTTTAACAATAGGCAGGGCCCATCTTTCTGATTTTAACCTCTCCCCACCGGGAGGTAGAGCTTTATCCTGACAAACTGTTTGGAATTACTGGGGGGGGGGGGGGGATATTAATAGAATTTGGACGTGCATCCTACAGCAGTGAAGAGAACACCTGAGAAGTTGGAAAGCTTTCATGGGAGATTAGAGGCGGCTGGGAGGAAATGTGCAAGGTGGTGGCGAGCTCCCCGCGCGGGTATTTCACTATCCAGGGATCTCTAATTACTCACACCGTACATGAACAGTATGATATGTCCTTACAATTGCGGATGTCTTTTCAAAGATAATCTTTAATAGTTTATTTGACAACCTGTAAAATTATAGAAAATTATTAGTCTTGGGAATTACAAAAATCCCTGTAGTACAGTCAAACAATAAAATTATAATTACCTGTGGGTAATTGAAATTTAACTGTTTTTTTATTGTATATTACACATCAATAGCAACATAAGTTCAAGAGGTTTTTTTTTTCTTTCTTTTTTTTTCTTGCCTTTTTTCATGCAAAAGCTGAGAAAATGGACAGCACTGTTGGGGGCTTGTGAGTTCCTGTCACAGTACTGAGCTTGAACAATTTCGATTAAAGCCCCATGTATGAGACTGTCATTAGACCTGCATTAAATTACATATCTGGAGTGTTAAAAAATAAAGAGTACAGTAGCTTTTTCTCAGCTACCTAAGGTAGGTAGTTAAAGCCTTGATTATCTTTAAAGATCTCTTTTCTTCCCTCCACTGAAAGTCATTGTTTCTTTCATTAAACATAAAACACATTTAAGAACACTAAGCTGTGAAGACAGGAATATTAGAATGGCGTACTCCAAAGTACCTTTGTTCTGTATTCATTGCTCTGGGTTGACTTTTTCATTGTATAATGTGATTTTATTATTTAGCTCTCATTCAGTTGCACTGAATAGGACTGGCATTACCTAGGACCTTTAATTCCTTGGACTTTGGATAAAGTAGGTACTTACCTTCCCTCCTCTTCCTTCTCAACCTCCCCTTCCACCACTACCACATTTTTTTTAAAGTCACATAGCATTTTCTTGCTTTAAAAAAAGTTATTTAAATACATTTGTATACAATGACAGAAGAAGATAAATTCTGTATGGTCTACTTATATGTGAAATCTGAAGAAAAAGAACAAACACAGCAAAACAAAACAAAACAAGCATTTTCAAACCAAGGCCAGGTAGTAGCATTTCAGTGTCTCTCCATCACATTTCTTGAAGAATTGGCCTTCAGCATAGCATCTCCAGGCTTCACCCTCTGGTTTACTTTGTTTAAAGGAACCTTCTGGTTCTTGGATTGTCACAGCTGAATAGGGGTTTAACTGAATGGAAAGAAAATAATAAATCTGCATGGGGAAAAAAGTCAAAGGTAACAGGGCTGGTTCGTTTGCAGAAATTGTCCCCATCTTTTGCTGTCCCTCCTTACCCAGCTCCACTCTCCCATCCTGTCTCAGAGTCCTGCCATTTCTGCCTGTGAACTTGATAGCTGCTGCAAGGCCTTCAGGGAACAGAGGGCAATAAGAATATCTCCTTGAAGCTTTTATCCAGAAGTAGCCACTTCAGGCTAAGTCGTCTGATCTAGTACCTTCTCTGTGGTTTGGAAGGTAACGGGGATTTAAATCTACTTTTATTTTACCATCAGCTGGTTTTCACCTCTTTATCTGGATAGAAAGAAAATGGGGTCTAAGAATGTGGAAGGTTCCAGAATAATATCAGAAATTAGCCAGGAAGCTAGTGCTATCCTTTCTTATAGAAGTAGTCTAAAGGGTTCAATGTGGGAGGACAAGAAACCTTCATATCTGTGGTCCATGACACTGCGGTAGAAGAAGGAGGAGCTACCTAATTCAGACCTTTGTCTTAATTTTATAAGTGAACCAAGAAAAAGAGGACAAAATATGAAACTGAGACACAATAACATCATCTCATTTATTCTAATGCCCTTCATCAATTCATTCACACACATGATGCCAGACACTGAAAAGAACACACACATACACAAGCGCATGCACACACACACACACACCCCTAATCTTTTAAATAATGTATCATCAAGATTTCCTATTTAATGGCTTAAGTCATAACTTCATGAATCTTAAGAACCAATGTTGAAAAGCAAATGTACATAAAGTATTTCTTTTGGGAAAAGTTATTCCCTTTAGAATTACTTCTATATAATGATTTAAAACACCAAATCTTATTTTCTACCCAAAGTTTGGTTAGGAAGAATATGCACTACCCTACACATTAAATGCATGTTGTAAAATGATAAGAAGCTAATATATTACCAGTTACCCTCATGTAGATGAAAGTTCAAGGTGGATATTGTCCTTCTACAGATTGGGTTAAACTCAATAGTTTGAGGGCCCATGAAATCATGATTTTGTGAAATATCAGTTCGGTGTGATCTTTTTAAACAGGAACCAGCTCATATCTGGTGTACTCACTAATCATCTTTCTTTTCCCACTCCAGTAACCTCCAGAAGGATAGGCACTTTGTCATGGTCATCATTCTAATTTTCACAACCATTCACTGCTTTCACACTTCTAATGAAGTCAAACCAGCCCAGGTTGGTGTAGTTCAGTTGCTTGAACATCACCCCATGCACTGAGTGGTCGCAGGTTTTACTTTCTGTCAGGGAACATGCCTGGGAGGCAACCAATTAATGTTTCTCTCTCATTGATGTTTCTCTCTTCTCTCCCTCTCTTTCTAAAATCAATAAAAATTAAAAAAAAATCAAACCTTCTATATCTGGCCCCTGCCTACTTCTCTAACCTTATCTTCTTCCTTCTTTCCATTTCCCTCTGGCCCCTAAGTCCCTCGGTATTCATCAATGCACCAGCTTCTGCCCACTTTGCATCTTTTCCCCCATTTAGTTATCTCCTCACCTCCTCAGGAAGATCTTCTTGACTACTTTTCTAAAATGTGCATTCTTCCAAACCCAGCATTCTGTTTCTGGTTAGTCTACTTTGTTTTTCTTCATAGCATATATTATCATATAGAAAGTTTTTGTGTGATAATAACTCAGTAATAGTCTTTGAATAGTTAGTATTTTGGCAAATGAAGAGCATCCCAGGATGGGAATTGAGTAGAGATCAAAGCGATCCTAAGTTATGCACCAGGGTTCTTAGGGCTATGAACAGAAACAGACACAGCAGGAGGGATTTGTATAGATACAAATAGCTAGTCATTGGTTAATTATTTTGATTTTTGTGTAGAGATGTGTCATTTCTGATTTCTAAAATGGATTAGATGATCTATGCAGTTCAGACTCTGCACTAGAGCCAGTTGGCATGGCTCAGTGATTGAACACTATCCTATGAACCAGGAGGTCATGGTTCCCTTCTCCGTCAGGCCATATGCTCTGGTTGCAGGCTCTATCCCTAATGTGGGCATGTGGGATGCATGGGTCTGCATTGGGTCCAACAGTTCAGCATTACATGGGGAAAATACATGTAGAAATTATCAAATCCATAACAAGGTAAAACCTGGTTTCCACAATTTAATCCCTATTAAAAGCCTCATAAACCACATTTTGGTAAAAAAAAAAAAAAAAAAAAAAACAAACAAACAAAAAAAAGGACTAATATCTATCTCACAGCTATGCCCAGCTTATAACTGAACTGTTATATGATTCTTCACATTCCTCTTTAAAAAGTCAATGGTTTATGAAATTATCCAAATACCTGAATCCTTCCCTAGTCAGAAAAAAAAAAATCATTAAGTGTAAAAGATTTTAAATTACTTGCACTTCATAATCCCCCAGGCTTCCCATCCCCCCAACCAAGTGAAAGTTATAGTTTCAAGATAAGAAATATATGTAAGACTTAGTAAATCAGGGACGAAAGCCTCCATGATTTTGACACAATACTTACAATTTAACCCAAGTTGTTGAAAGGTGAGACTTAAAAAGATGCGAATGCTATTTTTCTCACAACATTCCATAATTTTGTGCATTCCTCTTTCTACCTGCAGAGGAGTAAAAGTGGAAGACTTTTCTTCAGAGACCCCTCACCTGCAGAGTCCTGGGAGGGGTACGTCTAAGACAATACTCTAAAAAGTCATTCCTTTCCTGAAGACCCTTCAGAATCCTTGGTAGGCTCAAGATGCAGGCCTCCTGGCTACATGGTGGTCTGTAGGTCAAGGGTCATGTGAAGACCCAAAGGATCTCTCAGTGTGGGCAGTGTCCTTTGCTCAATTCAGCTGAAAGCTCTTTGAATCTTATCTTTGGGGAGATTTGAAGTGTAGAAAGCAAGACAAAGCTCCATCCTCTGACCTTTTAGAAGATCCTCATTTCTTGCAGTCTACTTTAAAATGGCTGTCCTATCCTAACACCCCCCGGTCACTTGGAAACCTCTACAAGGGCTTCACAGTGTGTATCATGCAAAAGTCAATGTATCTCCCCCAGGGTCTACATTCTATGAGTAACAAGCTCATCTCAACTCAAGATTAGCGAGGGAATGGGTTTCATTCAACTCTGGAGGAGACCTCACACTGCTCTAAGTTTCATAAGCTTGTTAAGTCTTCCTGACTGAAACCACAGGCCTACTTGACAGTCCAATATTCCTTCCAGCTCTAGGAGTCCAGGTTTTAGCTCAGGCCCAGATAATTCTTGTAGTGAAAAAGTGAAACTTCTGTTCTAGCTAATTCAGTCTTCAGCACATTTGCTACTGTTTTTTAGAAGCCAGAGGCGATTTACAAGGGAACTTGCAAAGCCATTTTGCCTGAACAAATTCTCCATCTGGTGATTCACTGAACATTATCTCATATTTCTTAAAGAAAGAAACAAGGAACGGACTTAGAAGGCCTCATGTTGAGGTTTACCTGCCAAGACATCTTATTCTGCTGACTCTCCAGACCCATTTGTAATTTACACTTAAAAACACACTTTTGGTATAATTTCCCATTATTCCTTTGCTTCCAGCTATCTTAGGTCAGTGAAGCTGGAAGTTGGGGACCATATGCACATAAATACTAAAAAATAGTTTAAATTCAGGGGAAATTTTGTAAAAAGCCTCCATTTTTATGGGACTCACACATGAATTTTGAGTAACTTTTTAGTCAGTAGTTCTGTGGTGCTTAAGAACAATGCTGCTGCTGAGGCATTTCACATTGCCTTCTGTGGGAAAAAAATAATATGCAAAGATCCTTTTAATGCAAATGGAAAAAACAGGACCTGTTAGTATGTATGATCATACACAGGCTCTGCTATTCCTTCTGGGATACTCTCAATTCCCCCAAACATTTACTACTCTAACCTTAACCTTTGCTTTTCCTCCTCTTGTTTGCTAGGATATTTTTGGTGGTATGCCCATTTCCTTGCAGAGTTTGCTATGACTCTGTTGGTTTCTGTGTTTTTCCTGACGTAAGCCAAATACGCCTTCCCATCTAACCTGTCCTCACTTACTGACTACATCACTTCTCCTTCTACCTTTCTACCCTCAGAGATGATATCTCCCCAACAAGTTGGTTTGCTTTTGAAGAAGTTTGTGCTTATGAAAGGAAACTGTTCTTGGTACCTGCTCCTTCCACAACACTGCTTTTTTAAGGCCACAGACTAATGCTCATTCAGCTGAGTTTCTTTGTTTTCCCACTGTTTAATCTATAATTCTCTTGCTGTGACCTTCGTTGCTATTTGACTTTGGATATTGTGCCTTTTTTATAGGCCTCCTATCATGTGAACCCTGGAGGACAGAATCTGGGCCAAATATATGTAGAAAGAGGTTCAAGGGGGGGTGGGGGGGAGAGGAACTGACAAGGCCAAGAAGGGGCTCAGTGTTTACAAGACATGGGGAAATGGGAACAGTAAATGTAATCTCACATAAGGAAACAAAACCAAGATGGAACTGAACTCATTCACTTCTATACACACACTTTCATTCATCAGCTCAACATGTGTCTCTAATACTCTACCTCTTAGTTGTTTCTTTTACAAGGTCACTTAAGATTTCTTCTCTTTGTGTGGGAATCCTAGACCTACACAATCATCATTAAACATAGATGTGGCTCTAACTGGTTTGGCTCAGAACATCAGCCTGCCGACTAAAGGGTCCAAGGTTTGATTCAGGTCAAGGGCATGTACCTTGGTTTGGGGCACATCCCCAGTAGGGGGTATGCAGAAGGTAGCTCATCAATGTTTCTCTCTCATCGATGTTTTTAACTTTCTATATCTCTCCCTTTCTTTCTATAAAAAAATCAATAAAATACTTGGGAAAAAAGCAACACTGATGTGAAAGCATTTTATGAATCAATGACAATTCTCTCTCTTTTAACTAGTGCCTGGTATGACAAATTTGAGGCTGAAAAATGTGAGGCTTTCTTTTAGTCTACCATATATCATTCACCCATTCATTTATTCTTTCAATCAATCAATCAATCAATCAATCATTTAAGGGACATTTATTGAGCAAGAACCAAATATGTGCCAACAATTGTTCTGGCACTTCAGAAATGGAAGTTGATACAATAAAGATCCTGGTCTCATGCAACTTACTTATGAGAGGAGTAGGTTGAAAAGATACATACCTTCTCTTTCATGTATTTACAAATTCTATGAATAAAAAATGATGGGTATGTTCACAGAAATTAATGGGGAGAGGTTGTTGCATCAAATAGAGTGGCAAGAAAAGGTTCCACCAATAAAATGTCATATGGTTGAATACTATGTGGGCATGAGCCATATGGATATACAGAAGAAGAGCCTTAGATAATCAGAGCAGGAAATCCAAACAGAAGAGCACTTGCTATATTCGGGAAATAGCAAACTTTGGAGTCATCTAGTAGGTCTATCTCCTATGAACACCCATCTACTTTTTATTAGCCCAAAATTAATACCCACTTTATTGTGATCATCTGTTTAGTATCTATCTTTTCCTATAGGCTGCACATAACATGAAAGAGGTAATATGACTACTTGGTTTACCTCCACATCATAGTGCTTACTCAATATAGTACATCAAAGGTGCACCATAAATAGTAATCAAATGAATGAGTGGATGTCTGAATAAACTGCCCTATAAAATGAGATAATGCACATAAATCTTTTAGCTCAGTGCCAGACATATAGAACTCATTTAATGGATTTCAGGGACAATATATTGCTACTGATGTGAGTAATGATGATACAACCCAGGAGAAGATGAACTTCTTGAAGATGGAGAGACTGCTCCTGGTCTATAGGTAGAACTGTGTTGCCAGAAGGTCACTTTAACTGTTTCTTGCTGAAATACATCTATTTAGTGTGTACCCTGTGTAACCCCAATGATAGCTGCAGCTGCGGAAAATGCATCTGTAATTATATGAACATATAATAATATCTAACTATATAGTGAATAACAAGAAGGCAGAACTGTTCAACTCTAATTTCCTATTTCCTTCTAAACAAAGAGCAATTTCTTCAAAGTGGAAACAATTAAATGATGTCAAGTGAAAATTATCATCTAAGTGAGAGGTTAGTAAAGAACATAGCTACTTGAAGTGACTCTCACTCTTCTGGCCTAGGTATAAAATTATAGATGCTTTTGCAAAGACTCGTTTGAAAGATCACATACAATAGAGAAAGTCTCAAGTTTAAAATGAGAGGAGTATATATTTTAAAAAATGAAGAAATATCTACATTATCATCGAGCCATGAAATATTCTAGGTTTGAGAGTAAGAGAATCAACTAGTGATAATTAAATTGCAGATACATAGAATATTATGGTTGGTAATGTTTGTCAAGTTTATGTCACAAAACTCCCTTAATTTTTCATTTTATAGCTAAGGGATCATAGGCTATTTGGTTGAAATATCTCTCTCAAACTCATACCTTCAGTAGCAGAGCTAAGAGTTGAAGCTAGATCTCAGCTTCAGAGTAGGTTTCCTTCAATTAATTTCCATTGCCTATTAACAGGTCTCCTTACTTTCATTTTTGCTCTTCTCTAATCCAGTCTATGCATAGTATCAAAGTGATCTTTTAATCCTAAAATGCAGGTAGTTTTACTAGTAATCTCTCTAATAGTTTCTCTTTGAAATTCAAATTCAAATTCTTTATAATGGCCTACAGTACTTCTTTAACATACAGTGATGCATGGCACACAGTAGGCACTAATAAATGATGAACTTTTTTTTTCTCTGAATAGTATTATAGAGTTGGCCAATCAAGGTAAATCTGTAGAAACACCTTTATTTAAATAAAATATCCAACACATTCCTCTAAAATTAATGTACATGATTAAATCAAAGCTGGATAAAAAATGGGTAAACTAAATTCAATAATCTGATCCACATAATTTATTAAATCTGCCATTGTCCAGTGACTAACAATTTGTTCCCTGCCTGGCCAAGCCTGTTTACCAGTGATTTTGATGACAACATGGAAAGGAAACTTATGAAATTTGAAAGGCACAAAGCTAGAAACAATAGTAAATATAACAACCAACATTCAAAATTGTCCTGACAGTCTGGAATTCAGAGAAAATTTTAGTAAGATGAAATTTAACAATGACAAATACAATGTTTTGCATAAAAGTTCAAATATTAATTGTATAAGTATAGGATGGAGAAATTTGGCTTGGCAGAAATTCATGTGAAAAAGTTCTGAATGACTTAGCTGACCACAACTTTAATATCACCCATCAGTATAAGGCAGATGCTTTAAAAAGTCACATTCATAGCTTGCATTAGTTGAAAATCTTTTTTTCTAAATTACTTACAGTAACAGTTTCCTATTCTCTGTAGTTCAGACCACATCTGGAGTATTGTATTCTCTTCTTGGTGCCATATATTAAGGGGAGACACTTAATTCAGGAAAAAAAAACCAAAAACAAACAAAAACCCCAAGGTGGAGAAAGTCTAAAAAGAAAAACATAGTTGAAAGAATTAAAATCCAAAATCATACCAGTATTTTAAGTTCTATGAGACATTAGAAAAGTTTTATTTTTGCTGTCCTGGAAATCTGATTATAAAACAATGGCGTTAAATGGGTAGTAATTATATTCTCATTGACAGAACATTTTTGAATCAATGAATATGTACTTTAAAGAAGGACGAATAGTTCCATTACCCACGAGGGAAATTTATGTGTACCTGGAGTTTTAAGATAGTATAGACACCTGAATGAATTGTGATACATACCTATTAGCTGCTGGAGGCTGTCAGACACACGATGAAAAACTAAACCTCAAAAGTTAGAGCACTGAGTACATAAGCTCTCCTGCTAATGCCTCCAAATTAAGCACAGGGCTCCTTCCCCACATTGCTATCTGTCCAAAGTAGTTGGCTTAAGAATTCCTTTTAATTCTATAGTCAACCTATCTTAAATGTGGTTTATGGAACTAGCTGCCTTAAAATTTCTCAAGAAATGTGACCATTGTTTCCAAATAAAAAATCAGATGCTATACTTGGGTCTGCAGAAAAAAGAAAAGAAAACTGTCTTTTTGTCATTAATATATAAAGCCTAAAAAACAAGGTAAGAAGAATTAACATGTTAAGGTATTACTCCCAGTTTTTCCCTGAAATAGGCATATTTTCATACTTTAAAACCTCCCACCTGAGGGTCAGCCTTCTAATTCAGTGTGCATCTAGGGCTGATTGTTTTTCTCCCCAAGATCAAGAAAACCTTCGGACACCTGACCCTTCCCTCCCCATCCTGCCTACTCTGCTCCCTCTAGCCTACTCCTCTCCCTCTAGCCTACTCCCCATCACCAGTATTGCCATGGAAAGAGCTTATACACATGTTTGGTGTCCAGATTTTGCAGCTGTCACCCAAAGCACAGGCCCCTGAATTGTCTGGCTCAGAGAGCCAAAAGGACTTGCATTCACGAGTCCCACAAGACTGTAGCAAACAAAGAATCAGTTATTGATGGGCACAGGAACACCCTCACACATAAGCCTTTTGGCTAATCACCTGAGCTCAATGGAAAGGGATCAGGCATAAAATCTATCACCAGGTTTCTCCCTAAAAGAGCCCTAACTACAACATACTTGCCTAACTGCTTGTTGCCTGATGATTTTGCTTCCAATTAGTCTATGTCTTTATCCTAACTGCAATTCCTCAATCACTGGGAGCTCTAAGAACAAAGAAGGGGGCTTGAATAGAGCTAAGGTTAAACTGGTCTATAATGTGCATTTCCTATAGACCACTCTTTTAAGACTGGGAGAGTTGGCAGTTTTAGATAATGCACAGAAACCAACACAGAGAATCAAGGAAAATAAAGAAACAAAGCCATGTTCCCAACAAAAGAAAGAGATAAAACTCCAGAAACAGACCTTAAAGAAATGCAGATACATGACTTATCTGTTAAAAAGTTCAAAATAGCAGTCATGAAGATTCCACTGTGGTCAGGAGAATAATGCATAAACAAAGGCATAATTTCAACAAAGAGAAAAATATTTTATGTACTGAACAGAAAGCACAGCCCTGAAGAATAAATAATTGAGCTAAAAAATTAAGTAACTAGATTCAACAGCAGATTGAGTAAGGCAGAAGAAAGTATCAGTAAAATTGAAAATAGGTCACGGATTTACCCAATCAGAGAAACAATAAGAGAAAAGAAGGAAAAAGAGGGAAAATAAATTACGGGACTTATGAGATATCATCAGTTGGACCAAAATATGTGCCTCTGGGGTCCTAAAAGTTGAAGAAAGATAGAAAGTGAAAGGAAGTTTATTCAAAGAGAAAATGGGTAAAAACTCCTCTAACCTGGGTAAAGAAACAGACATCCAAAGAATTCCACAAAACGTGAATCTGAAGATACCCACATCAAGACACATAACAAAGTTGAAGACAAAAAAGAAGCTGAAAAGCAGCAAGATAAAACAACTGGTTGCATATTAGGGAACCTCCATAAAACTATCAGCAGAAACTTTGCAGGCCAGAAGAGTGTGATGTGGTATTTTTAAAAAACTGAAGAAAAAAAGAAACTGTCTGACAAGAGTATTTTACCTGGCAAAGTTGTCCTTTAGAAATGAGTTTTCATAATGGATTATGAAGATAAGCAAAATAGTTTTAAAGACAAGCAAAAACTGAAGAAATTCATCATTATTAGACCAGTCTTACAAGTAATGTTAAAGGCAGTTAGCTCTTCAGGTTGAAAATAAAGGTTGCTAATTAATAACAAAAAATACATGAAGGTATAAATCTCACTGGTAAAGATAAATATATAGTTAAATTAAAAATACTTTGATATTGTAATAGTGATGTCTAAATTATGACAATAGTATGAAGTTTAAAAGATAGATATATAAAAGTTATTATAACTACAACAATTTGTTACTGGATATAAAGTGTAAAAATGTAAATTTTGACAACAAAAGCATAAAAAGGGGACAGAGGAGAGTATAAAAAGTAGAGCTTAAATATATGGTGAAAGTTAAAATGTTATCAGCTTAGAATAGACTATAACTATAAGATATTGTATGTAGGTAGTCCTTATGGTAACCAAGACAAAAACCTATAGTAAATATGCAAATGATAAAAAGAAAGGAATGTAATCATACCACTAAAGAAAATCATAAAATCACAAAGAAAAAGAAAAGAAGAAAGGAACAAAGGAATTACAAAATAGACAGAAAACAACAAAATAGTAAAAGTCCATACATATCAATAATCACTTTAAATGTATTTGGTAACATCTTACCTAATAATAGACAAACATGTAAACAGACCATACCTCTCCTAAGCCACTAGCCAATCAGAAGTGATACAAATTAACCCAACAAAGATGACAGTTAATTTGCATATTCTTTGTGTATTGGGCTTCTAGTTGGTTAATAAGATCATATAGATTTCAAGGGTACATTTCTTTCTTTTTTTAAAAAATATATTTTATTGATTTTGTACAGAGAGGAAGGGAGAGAGTTAGAGAGTTAGAAACATCTATGAGAGAGAGAGTCATCGATCAGCTGCCTCTTGCATACCCCCTACTGGGGATATGCCGGCAACTAAGGCACATGCTCAAGGGTACATTTCTATGATACAAGATCTGTATATTGCACTGTGTGCCCACCACTCAAAGCCAAATAATCTTCTCTCACTGCATCTGAGGACCTCTTCACTCCCCACCCTCCAACTCCTTTCCCTCTGCTCTCCTCAGTGATGAACAAAAAAGCTAGGGCTCTAAATACAGTGCTTCCTGGCTATTGGTTGCATCGATCTCACTTTGTTGAGTATTAGAGCAAGGAGGTCTTATGAACTGTGAAAATAATAGAGGCATACGATGAACATTCCAAAACACCCACCATGCAATTAAGGTGTTTGTTTTTATTTTCAGACTATTAAAATTGGTGCACTTTCACTTTAGCACCAGCATTTCAGTGAGACCATGGGGTAAGGTGAGAGGGTTTTCAGGCCACCAGCAGTGGCAGAAAAGAATTTCCTTTCTCCCCTGCCCACTCTGCATCCACAAAATTAAATACAGGATTACTTACATGTTTGTTTTCACAAAGATAATGAATTATTCACTGACTACTGCTTTCTTCCTCTGCCACCATTCTCTTAGTGGGTATTTAAAAAGTTAAGTTGTGTTTCCTGTAAATGGTGTTATTAAATCACAGGAAAAGCTCATTTTCAAGAGCTTGTTGGGTAGCTGTAAAGACAGCCCTGGGGCTCTCTCTGTGAGCTCCTGAAAAAGATGTGGTGAGAGGTTTCACAGCTAGTTGCTTTTTCTCTCCTAATATATACACCATTGTTTTTAAAACAAAATTTGTTTAGTTGTGCATGTAAGTATTTGCTCTAAAGGAGAATCGGTGATGTTGAAATACCATCCATGTGTCTTGTACTTCATCTGATCATGTGAGGTATAGATTCAAGGTATTGCTTATCTTTATTGGTAAGAGAATAACATTTGTAGTTCTTCCCTCTGAAGACTCAAACCTAAGCTATTTCTGAGTAACAGGATTCTCAGAGTCAACTCTTTCAGAAATCACACTCAAAAGATTCTCCTTCAATTGTCATCAAGTACATTTCTTAAATTAATGGCATCCACCTTGCTTATCTAACCCCCAGGCTGTCTTGCTCCCCATGTTTAACTCTGTTCCCAATAAGCAGATAGTCTCCACTTCAGGCCAAGTTCATTTTTTGCTTCTGAGCTTTTATTTTTTGCTGCACCACTCTTTTTCTCCACTTGCCCTGATCTCTCAGCTTTTAGAAATCTTACACTTTCCTCAAAAACAAATTCTATTTTCACTTTTTAAAAAAAAGAGCAAAAACAACCAACCAATCAGCTAACCTTCCCTGATTACTTCTGCCAAAATTACCCTTCCTCATCACTGGGAAGGCAGTTCCTTAGAAAGAGATGAAGAGCTATCTGTCTTATGGCCTATTTCTCTCCCCAGGCAAATACCTCTGAGCCAGGGCTCTAGATCTGAGGCTATGGAAGGATGGAAAGTTTCTCTCTGAGGTCCTCTCCACTATGAGAACCAAGAACTTCATGAATGAGGGGTAGAAATCTGGGTTTCTCTCAGCCTGCCTCTCTAGTGTGGAACCATGACTTCATGAGCCAGGAAAAGGGTGATCATGTCTCAGTGGAACCTCTATTCCACAGTGGAGGCTGGACATAAGAAAGGAGACCCTATTTCTCAATTGCACTTGCCTGCAATAGTAAATTTGGGGCAGGATGAAAAATTCTGACATCCTAATTGTCCCAGGAAGAAAACCTTTCCTCTGGGTGCTCTGAGCAGAGAGACACCTGAGTTTGTGGTGACACTAATCTGGAGTAGAATCTCCACCTCACTAAACTGGGAGTGGGAGAGAGGGGGTGACCTTGGTTCAAATACCACATCCTCTGACTTCAGATATTTCTTGAATAGATGCATCTCCATAAGCCATTCACTTTCAGGACAATTTCCAGAGGCTTTATTTTATTTTAATTTTTATGTCAGAGAGGACGAGAAAGGGAGAGATAGAAACATCAATGATGAGAGATAATCTTTAACTGGCTGCTCCCTGCATGCACCCTAATGGGGGTTGAACACGCAACCTAGGCATGTGTACTAAGGGACCTGAATCAAACCTTCATCTCCTAGCTAATAGGTCAAGGCTCAAACATTGAGAAACACCAGCCAGTGTGATGTTTTATTTATTTTTAAATAGTTTTAACCAGTATTGGAAAGCTGGCCAGAATAATTCTATGTGCTAGCACACTGAGAGTTGATCTCCCAGCCCATTTTAATATTTTTTGTGTTTTTTTAGGTTTTCTATATATATTTCAGAGTTTAAGTTGGAGAGTGTTTAAAAATCAAAGTAACTGTTTAACACTAGCTACAGACACACAGACAATTGAGTGAATTGACCTGGTTGATGATCAAACTACTTTTACTAAATTTGCCTCTTTAAGAAAATCATATTTTCTAAGTTAGTCAGTTATCTTGTGACATACTTCATAATGTATTTCAATAATATCTCATTTAGTAAGTATTCATCCAATAAGTTCTCTTCTGAATACATCTGAGAAACAAGAAGTAATCAAAATTGATCATAAGCAGTCAAAAGAGATGTCATGAAATTAGTATAATAACATGTCATTTTTTCAGAGACAATACAGCAAGACAATATATCAGATGCTCCCTTCTAGTTTATAAAAATATTTACCAAATGTGGATTTTCAGTCCAAAGGTTGGCACGTTCAAGGAAATAGAGATACCAGAAAAGGCACGCTGATAGAAGGGATAAACAAGAGTAGATTAAAAAATTATAAAGCACAAATAAAAACCCAAACAGACTGCCATCTATACATTAAAGTTTCCTGAGTGCATCACATAATTAATTAAAACACAATGAGTGACTGTCTTCATGAGTGATTAAAGAACATTTAGTATACTCTAAGGAAATGAGGATACTTTAGAAATATTTCCATAAAAAATAGTTAAAATAAGACACATTAGTGTTTAAGGGAGAGGTTCTGTTGTATTAAAGAGAAGCAAGAGGAGTTCATGTTTCTGAATAACTGTGACATGAAGCACTTCTGTGTTTGATAGAACAGCCACGTGGTCTTGTTTTGGAACATACCAGCTAGTCTTTTGACAGATGCTGGGTGAATATTTGTGCAATAAGTTAATTAATCGATCAACCGATTAATTGACAGCTATTGGGATATTTGGATTCTAACACTCCAAACTGGCTTTATGGTAGAGCTCGATGTTCCCAAGGGTACAGCCCATGGAGATTGCATGTGCCTTGTGTGGGTCATACATCTCAGCCATCACTAATACTGTCACTACAAGCTTCAGTGCTTTCAAAAGTTTGTGGCTAAGTATCTTCTTCTTTAAAAAAAAATTACATCTATTGTCAGTACAAACAGCTGACTTTCTTTATGGGGACTTTTATTTTTCTTAGGATGCCAAGAAAAGTCTTGTCATACATTGTAACAAATAGACAGCAACTGAGTTTTGATGCAACTGACTAATCAAAGCCTCTGAGGACATAAACAGCTCTCCTACAAATCTCACCTGCACTTGAGATTTTTGAGCAAGAAGGCAGAGTGTACCTGGGTTCAGATGTTAGGGACACAAAAATGTGAAGGTAGTAAGCTATCACTCAGAGAGAAGACAATGGCAGTGATCAAACCAATGGTCCAAACAACCAGCCCACTCTCCTGAGGGCAGGCAGAGAGGCAGCTCTGCAGTTGGAAACAGTTAAGGAAGTGCAGGAATTCTCACTCCAGGAAGGCTCAGAGGAGAATGAGGAGGAATATGCACTGATTTCTTGATGAAAGATAGTTTGAGTCAAACCTCATTTCCTCTGTCTATAGCTGTATCCAGGCTTACCCTTAATATTTGTGAGGCTAGGGCAAGAATACATATGGAGACCCATTGATGATATGTCTAATGTTTAAAAACTATAAACCAACCTAACAAACTGGTAAGTGACATATCCTTCTACTTTGAGAATTAGATCATCACAATGATCTAAAACTCCAAGTCTGAATTTAGAGTGCTTGGATTCCTGGTAGTTCCACAGAAGATGTAGGGATGGCCAGCCCACAGCTCATGGGCCCAGACCAGCCCCTTTCTCCTCTCTCTCTCCCACCTCTACTCTATCCTGCACTATTGGGTGTCCTCCTGCTGTACTTGTAGTGACATCCCAATGCACACATATAGCTAAGTTCTGTTCATACCAACAGTGCCTCCTTGGCCACTCCTCAGGCCTGGAAGTGCTCTCACCAGCTACTAGGAATTTGAAATCTTGGTACCTGGAGCACCAAATCAGAGGGATGCTTGTTGCCTCAGCTTCCCAAACTCTTTTCCCTAAGGGGAAAAACGAGCTGAGAGAGCTAGAGCAAGACTGTCTAAAACCCAGGATGAGCCAGGGGCCCTATCTCCCATACATAAAAGAGTAGTATTGGTTGAAATAGTTAATCCCAGTCATATAAAATTCTTTATATCTCCATATCTTCACAACTCCTCATATCTTTTCAAGTGCATTCTTATTGGCTTTCATATGATACCTCAACTGCCAACACTAAAAAAGAGAAAAATTAGTAAAATCTTAAAATAATGCTAAATATTTCTCCTCATTGTTAAACTTGCTCTGGGGAGAATTGGAAGGCATGGAAAACATTAATTTTTCTTGATTTTCTATGCATTTGCCTTTCACACATCTCTTATCAGCAATTTATTTTATCTTATACTATTTTACTTTACTTTAATGAGCTGTAACAACTACGGAATGATTGTGTATAGAAGCAAGAGCTATCTTATTCACCCTTTCCCCATTTCATTGCTCAGGGCCTTGCACAATAGATGTCCAGGAAATATCTGCCCTCATAATCATGTAAACGGACAGAATTATTGTAGCTATAAGCCAGAGAGCAACAAGAAATGTAAAGGCTGCTAAAAATCAGCACAAAAATTTTTGAACAAGGATGCACTTCTGAATTTTCTCATTTCTATGGCCAGAGAGTGGCTGCTTGGAATAAACTGAGCCATTCAATTATTTATTGCCTATGAATTTCACTTTTCGGAAGGAAGTATGTTTGGTGCATTGAGAGTAGTTTGGAATAGATGTCAAGGTGAAGAGAGCTGGTCATCACAAACCTAAAGGCATACACGGAGGGGCCATTCTGTCATTAGACCATGCTCATCTACAGAGGGGAACCCAGGAAAACTGGCAGGCTGGGTTGTCAGTGAGCCTGGCCACCTTTTTATAGAGAAGTAAGAATGAAGGAGGCCAGTTCTCCCCTGGGCAAGCAGGGAAATAAGATATTGTAACTATCAGCTCTCTCGCAGCTTGGTTATTGAGCACTTCCTTGGTGGCCAGTACTCATAAATGCTATGCTTAACACCAGAAGCATTGATATTGTTCAGAAAAAAAAGGAAGCCAAATAAAAGGGGAGGAGATCTAGATCCCAGTTAGTGAGAGTGGATTTATGAAGAAAGTTGTATCTAAGCCTTGAAAGTTACATAAAATTTAATGAGGTAGTAAAGAGATGGAGTAGTCCCAAGTGGAGGGAGTACATGATGTAAGAATGAGGTTTGAGTGAATATTTCAACTGTAGGTGTGAGTTTACTAGACTCGTCTGCCTAGAGCAGAGTGTGTTACAGGATGAAAGGGACTGGAATCCTGTCATGAAAGTTCATGGTTTGAACTCAGTTTTTAAAGTGAACACATCTTATTTTAATACCCTGACAGGTCTGGATGCCTATTCTTATTTCATGGGCAAACACTTATATAGTATGTATTCCCTAAGCATTTAACAAATACTAAGTCATTTACACCTCATAACAACCCTATATAAGAACTTTCATAATTCCCGAGTTACTAATGAGGGAACAGAAATACAGCAAGATCAAGTCATCATTCTCATACATCACCACACACTGCAAATTAGAAGGTGTACATGGTCCTCACATCTCCCATTGCTTCCTGGCTGGTACCAGCCAGTGGAGTACCTGGAGCCCTTCCACTTGTACCTCAGTTCTTTTACATTGAAAATCACCAAAGTGACTCTTCGAGGGGGTTGCAAATTCCACTAGGCAAAGTAGTAGCACTTTAAATTCCTAAGAGCCATGGCTCAGGACTAAAGAAGGCATAGGAACACAAAGAACTGGTGGTGAGGAGAGGCGCTAATTAGGAGACAAGGATGTGAACATGCAAATGGGCAGATCTAGAGTGACACAGACTAATTTAGCTCACCTCATAGCTGCACTGGACATTGACCTGGGTACAGGAAATCAGACATTATAGTATTATAGGCTTTGTAACACCAGAGGACCCTAATGTAAGGGATAGTTTATGATAATCAGCAAGTTTGTGCATTTATAGAGACAAGGCTTTCTATACTTGAACCAGCCAAGATTGAGGCAGTATTCTGTGTGAAAATAGGCAACGGTGACGGAAAACCATGGGGAGTGAATTGCGACTTAATATTGGGGTTAATCTAACTCGAACTGGGTCTATACCAAGAAAAGTGAATCAATACATCTTGAACCGGAGTTTGTTTGTACCTGTTTGATGTATTCTTTCTGCTCTGATTCTACTGTCCTCACAACTAGGATTATTACTCAACAGAACTCTTTCCCTCTAGGCTAGGGGTGTCAAACTCAATCAGAGAAGGGGCCAAAATCTAAAATCTAGCCTAAATCGCGGGCCGAATGGTTTACTGAACAGTCATAAACTGACATTGTGATGGAAACGCAGCGGAGTGCAGTGATGACAGCGCGGTGTGGGCCACATTGCAAGGCCTGGCGGGACAGATTTGGCCCGCGGGCCTTGTGTTTGACACATGTGCTCTAGGCTGAAGGCTATAAACAGGTGGTAATTACTTTAAACTTACTGAAAAAAAAAAAAATCCCTTAACTAGCTTAGAGTAACACTTGATCCTAAGATAGCATTATTAAACATTTAGTAAATTCATGGGGTCATTTAAATTCGGAGTCCTGAAGATTTTTTTTCTGCCTGTTTTCAATTAATCCTTAGTATTTCCTCCCCTTTTCTTCTTCTTCTGTGTCCTGTTGTCCACTGAAGTTCTCTTTCACAGGCTTTAAATAATTGAAAATTCTGTCTTTGTTGGTCTCAGGTCATGCCTTTCCAAAGAACTTAGCAGCCCCAAATGAAGGGAAATCTGGGCTTTTATGTTTCCAAAGCACCTTTTAGATCTCAGATAGTGCTCCTGGCATTAGACTATGTGTAAGATTTTTTTTTTAAATCAGAGAGAAAAATTATTCCATGTAGGTTTCTTGCTTGACTTCTAGCTGCAAATCCTATTCTAAAATGGACTCTTGAATGCTCGGTTTGGTTTCTCTCTTCTCTATCATGAGAAACATCAATACTAGGAAAGGGTCATGTTGCATGTACATATGGCTCAGTGCCTCCTCACACACGCCCCAATGTAATGATTGCAGAGCCTCTGCTTCTCATAAAATTGTGAACTGGCCTTTCACTTGGACAAAAACTCACTTTGATGGGAGAAAGGTTGTGCACCATTTCCTGCCTGCCTACTTCCCCCAAGCTTGCCCCCATCATGCCACCTTGACTGAGGGATAGAAGTGGTAAGACAAGGCTGAGGGTCCTTCCCCCGCTGCACACAAGCTGCCTGAAGTCTGGATGGAGTCGCCTATTAAATTTCTTTTTGCAGTGCTGAGTGCTTATTAACAAAAAGGGCTAGTTGACTACAGATCATGTTTCCCCAGGAATTTTGCAGAGGGAGGCCAAGCAAATAATTGCTGGGGCATCTTTGTGCAGATGGTTATATGCACAAACTGTTTTGCTGGAATCCTATTTTTAAATTGGTTAAAAATCAATTGGCTAACTATTTCATCATGACTGAAAGTTACCAGAAATTTGTTGAAAAGAAATTTTCTTTTAGAAGTTGAGAGGGTATGAATCCATGAATAGAGTTAATTGGCTTAGTTTCTCACACTTGGAATAAACACAATATAATGTCTACAATTTAGCTTTGGTTTCTACATGTCATCCAATTGATGGCAAAGCTATTCACCAAGCCAGGGAAGATTTGCCATGTTTGAGACTCTAAACTATTATTATTAAGACTTGTTAAAACTACCATGAACATTAGTTTCACCCAATGATGCCAAGAGTTTTATCTTAGTAGATTATTTCTCATATAGAATTAATTGTGCCTTCAAAGAAATACATGCCTTTACATTTTTTTATAGTTTACCACTAGACTGCCTGCTTTGGGGGCAAGGTTTTGAAGGACTCTATCTGATTTAAATATCTTGTGGTTATAGCTGAGGTTTGAAGTGCATCTGACCTTCATATAATGACACTTTCAAAGTTAAATATTACTCGTTTCATTGTACTCCTAAAATTTGAAACTTTAATTCCTTAGAACAATAATAATTCTGAGCTGTAGTGTATCTTATGCCCCCCCCCAAAAAAAGGATCCTCTATCACCATTAAGCAGGCCACTTTCCTCCAGAGCCAAAGTTTCTCACATGCTCATGGGTACTGCGACTCTCCAAGAGAGAAAGACTTTTCACAGAATCCTTTTATGGCAGGACATTTTGAAGGAACACTGTCCCAAGAAACAGGCTTTGGAAAATGTTGACTCCATATGAATTTGTTCTTCTTTACTAGAGGAAACGTGGTGTATGAGGGAAGAGGTCAGAGGAAAACATGCAGATGTCAGGGAAATGCACCAGAAAGAGTGAGTGAAGCCCTGACTAGTGTGGCTCAGTTGGTTGGAGGAGCATCCCTCACACCGAAAGGTGACAGGTTTGATTCCCAGTCAGAACAAATATCCAGGTTGCATCCAGAGACAACCGATCTGTTTCTCTCTCACATCAATGTTTCTCACACACCTCTCCCTCCCTCTTTCACTCTCCCTCTCTCCCTCTCTCCTTCTCTCCCTCTCTCCCTCTTCCCTCTCCCTTTCTCCCTCTCCCCTCAATCCCTCTCCCTCTTCTTCTCCCTCTCCCTTTTCTTCTCCCTTTCTCTCTTCCTTTCCCTTTCTTTCTTTCTTTCTTTCTTTCTTTCTTTCTTTCTTTCTTTCTTTCTTTCTTTCTTTCTCTCTTTCTCTCTTTCTCTCTTTCTCTCTTTTTCTCTTTATCTCTTTCTCTCTTTTCCTCTTTCTCTCTTTCTCTCCCTCTTCCTCTCCTTCTCCCTTTCCCCTTCTCTCTAAAATCAATATAATAAAACAGAAAGAAAGGGTGAGTGAAGAACTTGGGTAACTAATTTCACTTGTTTTATATTTTTACCCAATGCCTATTCTGCAATTAGGCCCAAAAAAGTTACCTTACAAAGGCCACTTCTTATCTTCAGGGCTCATGTGAACCAGAATTGTGCCTCACAGAGGCCCTTCTTGATGTGTAGCAGAGGAAGCAATGGGATGTAGGTCAGATTCCATTTCCCTTTGCTCATAAGCCATTTTACCTAAAGCCTGCATGAGCAGCTCATGAATAGCTGGCAGCCAAATTTGGACCATTTAAAATATTATTACATTGTCCAGCCTAATGATAGTAATAACCTTGTAATGAATGTGTAGAGCTAGGCCTTGTACAAAACCCAGAATGAGCCACATGCTTTGCCTGTGCACAGTGAGTACCAAGAGGGCCTTCCGTTCCCCATGGGGGCAGTCACTGTTGAAAAAGTAGGTGATCACTTTTGTTCTGACATGTTGGCCTCTGGCCATGAATATTGAGAGCTGTTATCCTCCAAGGCTACCCATTTCCTTCTCCAGAAGCCTTTAATGTTTCCAGTAAGTATACTCTCTTGTAACCCATGCAACATGAAATAATGTCAACTATCCATTCCATAAAATATTCCTAAAAAAGATTAGGTTCAATAATGTTGATGTAAGAGCTTCAGCTAATTCTGCTGAATATAAAATCACCCACTGCAGGTTTTTGTCTCCATGTATAGATTTGCATTCACTCATCTAAACTCTGGCATCTGGCAGTCACACCTGGTCAGCTAATTTCTTTCATTTTGAACCTCTTCTTATTTTTTTTTTAAACTGGCAAGTAGACAACCTATTGATCTGCAATGAGGATTTAGAATGAGTTTCAAAAAGTTAAACCAGTGTAAAGTAATACCTAGTAAAAATGTTTAGAGACAATAAAATTAAAAAGGAGGATGAAAAGGGAGGGGTAGGGCAGAGACGTAAAATAATCAGAAAGAGATAGTTGACTTTGGAGCAAGAGATGTTAAAATTAAGCTGATATATACACATAATGCTATTCTTTGATATGATAGCTTTTAAAATAATTATGTGAGGCAATAAGAGATGTAGAATAGCTGTGAACAAGTTAATTGGCTCCATTTGAATTTCATGTATTTCCATGCTGAGTATCCCTTAATGCTGTATCTCTGGGAACACCCATCATTCTACACCAATGGTCAGCTTCTATCAATTGCCAAGTAATGCCAGAAAAGAATTGGGCTGTTACCGTAAAGGCTAACCAAACCATGGCAAAACCATTGCATTAGTCTTTTTTTTTTTTTTTTTTTAAGTTTTTTGATATTTGCTTGCAGAATTGAAGAAGTGACTGAAAAAAGACACGGCATATACAATCAATCACTTGGACATTTTCTTATGCTTCCAACTTTGTTTCAGAATCGCATAGGTATACAAAGGGGCTCTGAACCTTAGAGATTCTCACATCAGGAATTAGGATATTTGCAAAGTGACTCTTTTCAAATGCATGTTTCATGAAAGCCCCGAATTCCTCAAACCTTCTCATCCACTCTGGCCCTTGAGAACCAGGTTCATACCAGATCTCAGCCTCTGGGCAATGTGCCAAGAGCCTAGATCTTAAGGTCATCTAAAAATTGCTCATGGTCCTGAAAATGATGTAATTTCACATGTTTGAACATGTCTATCCTCCTTTCTCATTTTTGCTGGATCATTCAGCAGTGTCGGCTGTCAATAATTTACTCTCACTGATTGAATTCATAAAAGTCTGCTTGTGAAGGAAGGACATTTGGGTTACAAATGATTCAGTCATCCTGCAGAGGGACTGTGCTATATGCAGCTTTGTCTCCTTACCTCCTTACTGAGCCACAGCATTTCAACTGGGAGCTGCAGTATGTGACCAGGGAAATCTGCTCCCTGGACTTCCTGCTGGCCTGCTCTGTGGGCCAGTCGGATAAGAGACGTGGCACAGGATGCAGCATGGCACCCAGAGTGAAGGGGAAACAATGAAAGTTATCATCAGCCCCCAGACCCTTTATTTACAAGCTTCAGCAAAGTCCCAAAACAGGAAAAAAACAAGCAAACAAACCATCAAAAACAGGACAGAATGGAGGGTTTTTTGAGGACTGATTTTAAAAAAAAATTTTTTTTTTTTACCTTTCTTTCCAGGAAAGAATAGTTTGCATCTGCCTCTCACATTTTTTTTTTTTTAAATACGCATGCTGGCTCTCCAATGCTTTTGAGGAATTTGTTTGTCTTCCTGGATACTTTAGGAAGTTAAAGTCCTCAGTGCTTGGCTTCTATAATGCTTAAATAATTTAAAAAAATATATATATCTTTATCAATTTCAGAGAAAAGAGAGAGAGAGAGAGAGAGAGAGAGAGAGAGAGAGAGAGAGACTCTCTCAGCTTACCTAGAGTTGATCTCATTAATAAAAGAATGACTTTACAGAAAAGAGTTTCTAAAATTATACTTCAACTCAGAATTGCAAGAGTTGGCTTTTTCAACTCGAAGATAAATTTCTTAAGCGTTAAGGTTACTTTATCAAGCATCGCACCTGCCATTCTCTCATAAATGTTGCATATATTTTAACTTAGTTTAATATAGTGTGCGCTTGGTTTATAATATCCTTACGCTGTTACCAAACTTGAGTCTTAGTCATATATTAGTTACAGGGATGTTTAACCCTTCCCAAATATCACTCCACTTAAAAGAACACAGGCTAAGTTTCTCTTGAGTTTGCTTACTTTTTTGTTTATTTGCCATGCGCTTTGTATATGTTGGAACTAGCCTGCCCATTGTTGTCTTACTCTTATAAGAATGCTAATATATTTTGACAAGGTTGCTATTGGAAACACCTTTTAAATACCTTGTGTATCACTTTCCTGATTATAATCAAAATCATAATCTGGTTGGGTAGATTGTTTTTAGAAGGTTTCAGAAGATAGCAGAGTGCACCACTTACAGGGATCACTGTCCCAGATGTCACTTTGTGAAGACACATAGAACAACATGAATGGGGGATGGTTGTTCAACTAGCTACATTTTCTAGGGCGCACTTTTACTTTGCTTCACAAGACAGTGAACTAAAGGGGTTCACCACCTGGGGTGCTCTAATAAAAATGAGATGTGGTTGTCACAAAGTAGTTTTTTTTCACTTGCAGCAAGTACAGGAGATGGGATTCATATCCAAACCTCTGCCTCCCCTGAGGGAAGCTTAGCCATCGCTTATATACACTGTTTGGTCACTTGTATGTTGAATTCTTCTCTGCTATTGGCTACACTTATCTGGTTGAGTTCCTATCAGTTCATCCTGCTGACAGCTGCTTCTGCCAATACTGTGTTACATTTTAACATTTAGCAAGACTAACATTTAGTAAGAGCTACCTAGACCTTAAGACCCTTGTCCTATCTAACATTAGTACTAAATCTGCACAAACACCTGGCTCAACTGTTGTAATTGAATTGACAAGTCAATCAATTCAAACAAATGATCGATTCAGTGAGAAAGCATGAACTCGAGTGTTACAATAGATTGGCCAGCCTACTCTAGCCAAATGGCAGGCTGGTTTGGAAACACAAAAGGCAGAACTTAAGATAGTTGTACAATGATTCTTTTTAAAGGATACATAACAGTTCCCATAATGAGTTGATGTGGTGAGTTTGGTGCTTATAAATTAACAGAACTCAAGAGAATTAAGGAATAACACTGGCATGTGGAGAAGATTATCTCACCAACGGTCAAAACCAAAGAGCTCAAAATGTGTGGTCCATATGCACGTGACCTTGTTAAAGCAATGTTATATATCAGCTCACACCTGTCACAATGGCTATTATCAAAAAGACAACAAAGAATAAGTGTTGGTAAAGATATGGAAAAAAAGGAACCCTCATGTGCCGTTGGTGGGATTGTAAACTGGCACAGCCACTATGGAAAACAGTATGGAGGTCCTCAAAAAAAATAAAAATAGAACCACAACATGACTCAATAATTCCACTTCTGAATATTTGTCAAAAGGTATAAAAAACACTAATTGGAAAATGTATATTTACCCCTAGGTTTATTGGTTTATTGGTTTATTGCAGCATTATTTACAATAGCCAATATACAGAAGCAACTAAGGTGTCCATTGATAAATGCATGGATAAAAAGAATGTGGTGTGTATGTGTGTGTGTGTGTGTGTGTAATGAAATACTACTCAGCCATAAAAATGAAATCTTGCCATTTGTGATAACATGGATGGACCTAGAGAGTTTTATGCTAAGTGAAATAAGTCAGACAGAGAAGACAGATACCATATGATTTCACTTATATGTGGAAACTAAAATAAATAAAAACAAACTCATAGATATAGAGAACAAATTGATGGTTGCCAGATGGGTGGAGGATGAAGGGTGGACAAAAAGGGGAAGAGTTTTAAGTACAAACTTCCAATTATAAAATTCGGGATGTAAATTACAGTTTAGGGTATCCTATGTAATAAAAGGCTACTATGCAAATTTACTGAACCACAGAATCACTGGTTGCTATGACCCAGGCTAGGGCTAGGACTGGGGCTGGGGGCAGGGGCTGGGGATGGGGCTGGGCTGCGCTGGGGCTGGGGCTGGGGCTGGGGGGCACCAGAGGACAAATGCTCAATGCAGGAGCTGCCCCCTGGTGGTTAGTGATCACCCTCAGGGGGAGTGCAACTCAGCCAGAAGCCAGGCTCATGGATGGTGAGCACAATGATGGTGGCTTGAGCCTCTCCTGCCTCTGTGGCAGCGCTAATGATGTCCAACTGCCAGCTTAGGCCCTCTCTCCGTGGTGGGAGCTGGCCTAAACTGGCAGTTGGACATCCCTACAAAAAAATGCAGTAGGGTCACGCCACAGCCTAAGGAGAGTCTGCTGGGAACATAAGGAAACTGTAGCAGGTTGTCAAATAATATCGTTTTGTTGAACACCATTTTGTTAAAACATTGATGAGATGCTAAAGGAACTACACTTTTGTTTATATCAATCATCCTGTGGTAAAATTGGTTTCATTATACCTTGCTTCCCTTAAAAATCAAAGAACCTATGGATGGTTATATGAGGACTTAATGTACATTTAAACTCAGGCTTAAAAGAATAAATAGAAGTCTTCTAACTGAGTAATGAGACGGCGTTCTAGATTAAGGCAAAAACACGGAAGTAAAGGAGACATGGCATGTTTTTGGAATGAGTAATTCAGTGTTGCTGGGTCATCAAGTGACAAGGTAAGATTTAGGAAACAGATGGCAGAGCTAGACAGAAATCAGACCCTATTAAGTATGCAGTATTGGTATTAATCCATGGAGTTTAGCTTTTACCTAGAATGAAATGGGCAACAGTTGAAGAGTTATGCCAGGAGAGTAATATGATCAGATCTAAATGGTGAAAGACCGCCAGATGTTATATAGAGCATAACTCAGAGGGATACATTTGAGTGTCAATGTTCTAGGCTTTTTTTTCCTTCCTTTTTCTAGAATCTCCATGTTCTTCCTTAAAATAAAGCTTCATAATGAATGTATATTTGGGTTTTTCAAAATGGACACTCCAGCTATAATTTGATATAAAAACATCTGTTTGTGAATCCTGAGTATGATAATCTTACACACATTTTCAAATTGTAATCTATTTTGCCATAGGTGATCAGTTGAGTAAAATAAAGCTCACTTCAGTGTTTTGGGTGTATCAAGAAAGATAAAAAAGATCTAGTGGCCAAAAGGCCAGTGCAATTTGGCCTCAGAGAAGGGAATATATGCTTGTTGCTGCAAATAGGACCAAATAGGTTATATAATTCTGTTAGGTGCCCACATTAACATTTATATCTTTAAGAAAAAGCTTCTTTTGAGACAGAAGTACTGCATGGGCAGTAAATATCCCCTGATCTTCTACCAACCAGCAATCAGTCCTGCTTGCCAATTACCTGAATCACAGTATCTTAGTGCAGCTTGGGTAGTTTTTAACATATTTATTATCATAGGTACAAAGTCTGATTTCTCCCTGCTACCATACAGTATAGTACATAAGGTAAGAGAGCACAGAAAAGACCACTCATTTCTTCTGTGGCCATTATAGACTTTTACTCAAAAGAAAAATCTCTCCTCTCTTTTCTGGGCAATGCTTTTCTAGGAGTCTGTACTGAAATGCAATTCCAATGCAAAGCCCGTGTCAAAATGCTGAATCCGGAAGAATTTGACATAAATAAGACATGGACTTAGCTGACATGAGATATTGCATTTATTCCATTGTCGGTGAGGACAAAACTGGGCCGCTATTGTCACAGGTGAAAAGTGTTTTCAAAGTCTGCTCTGGCGCTTGTGAGATACGGGGCCGCCTTCGTCTGAATAACCTGAACAAGATTTATACACATCACCGCAATGGACTCGCATGTACAGTATGTCCTTGCTCCCCGGGATTCACAGTGTAAAGGCAGCAGAACTGCAGACAACCTTTGGGGAAGTGTTAGGAGGCTGCTTAGAAGAAAACACATTCTCTCCATCTACTCCTGTTTTGGGGGGTAGTAGGTTGCAAGCCCTCTCCTGACCAAGAACAGCCCTAAGATGCTGTTATGATTTTTAGCAGGGAACTTATGTCAGCTGGGGGAACTTTCTAGTTGGCAATGCTTAAAGCAAACGAAATAAGCCAGAGTTTTGTTGCCATGCTCTCTAGGATGAGTAAGATGCTTGTGGGGAAAAAAATCACAGAATCAATGGAGGGTCCTTAGTGTGGAGCTGTTAAAATCCACCAATGCACCACAGACGCAATGAAAGACAGCCTTTGTGGAGGGTTGGGACTCATCCCCGCCTCCTGTGTGTTTTCCCTGCACAGGGGTCCCTCTCACATGCTCTCACTCGGGGACAATTCAGCTGGTGCCCGTGCTTCCAGGGACCGAGCTATTCTCAAGTCCCTTTATGACGCAGGCAGAAATTATCTCTCCTTCCAAACCATCCAATGCAGCGCGTGGGTGCAGTGGCTGCTTTCCAGTGAGCTGAAAAGCTCTCATGACTTGGCATAGAGTCTTTCCCTGGGCCCTTCAGTAATGGCATTTCACTTAAAACAATATGCCCCTAACTGAGTTTTAGTGATTTCAAATGAATTTAGTCTCCTTATCAATATCCTCTATTTGCTGGTGTGCTTGCTCTTCGGCGTGCTGTGCCAATAAATCCCGCACAAGTGCTGCCTCCTTCCCTCTCAACTGTGTGGCCTCTCTCCCAGGAAAGCAAACACCAGGCAGCAGGGAAGGAGGCTCTCGGAGAACTTGTTTGTATCATAAATGTAAATATCAATAAACTCAGAAAGTTGACAAGGGCACGCTCTCGAGAGAGTTGGCCGTGTTGTTGGCTGCTTCACACAGGAGATGCTGGAACACTGGGAAGCCCGCGTTGTTTGCTCCCAGCCCTAAAAGGACATGTCAAAATTTGAATCCAGAAAAATTGTCTACCTGTTCAGAAACAGAACTCTGTGAGTCCTATCACAGGGCAAGGCAGCCCGATCCTAGGAAATTTTGCCGAGGGTAACTGTGGATTCTACAAGATCTGTGTGTAGAAATCAGGAGCAGGTTGCAATTGATAAACAGAAAGGTTTTGGTACTTTCCAAATTGGAAGTATCTTAGGAAACCTGACCTGTTTTTTTTGTTTGTTTGTTTGTTTTTTTGTCTTTTTTTGTTGTTGCTGTTGTTTTATTTAGCATGATTTTTTTTCTCTAATTTTCTTTCAAATAAACTTTTTATTTTGAGATGACTGTAGATTCACATGTACTTGTAAGAAAAAACATGAGACCACGTGTACTCCTTCCTCAGTTTCCCCCAATGGTCACTTCTTGTTAAACTATAGTACAACATGATAACCGGGATATTGATATTGAGTTCAGATACAGAAGTCTCCATTAATAGGAGGAACCCTAGTATTGCTCTTTTAGAGCCACACGCACTTACCTTTCATCTCCACATCTCCTTTGCCTCTGGAAATCATTATTCTTTTCCTCTTTCTCTTCTTCTGTTGTTACCAGAATTTTATACATGTGGATTTTGTCATTCAGAATAATTCTGTCAAGATTGATCTCCATATGTAACAATCGAATGTTCTTTTTGATTGCTAACTAGTATTTTGTGCTGTGGATATCCCAGTTTCTTGAACCATTCACCTGATGAAGGATATCAAGGTTTTGTACAGTGTAGGGCAATTATAAACCATACTATAAATATCTATGTATGGGTTTCTGTGTGAACATCAATTTTTGATTCTCTAGGATAAATATTCACAAGTGTAGTTGCTGGATATTAGGTAGTTCATGTTTAGATTTTTTAAAGACAGCCAAACTCTTTTTCATGGTGGCTGTATCTTTGATATACATTCTCTCCAGCAGTGTATGAGTCCAGTTTCTTCACATCCTCTCCAACATTTGGTGCTATCATTATTTTTATTTTACCTTTTCTGATATGTATATATCAATAACTCATTTTGGTTTAATTTTCATTTCCCTAACAGCTAATGAATATCTTTTTGTGTGTTTGCCACCTGTGTAGTATCCTTTTCTGTGTGTGTGTGTGTGTGTGTGCCTGTGTTTTACTTTAAAATAATCTTATTTAATGTTAGTTTTAAGAGTTTGTAAAATACTCCAGATATTAGTCCTTTGTTGTATAGGTGCTTTGCAGTATGCTCTCCCTCTCTGCAGCTTGCCTCTTCATCTTTTTAACATGGACTTTCACAGAAGAATTTTATTTTTTATAAAATCTAATTAAATTGTTGTTGTTTTATTGCTTAGATGGATAGTGATTTTTGCCATCAAGTCAAAAAATCTATTTATTCCTAGATCCTAAAGATTTTTTTTGCTATGTTTCTTTCTCAGATGTTATCATTTTGCATAAATTCTGGGATGCATTTTCACTTACATTTTATATGAGGTACAACACACTGGTTGAGGCACAGTTTTTACAACAATTGTCCAGTCGTCCCAGCACCATTTGTTGAAAAGGCTAGCTTGCCACCACGGGAGGATTCTGCACCTTTCGTGGAAAATCAGCTGGGACTTCTGGTTTCCAGGCCATTGTGTCGGGAGCTTCAAAGTCCCCACTCTGCCCTAACAAATCTGAACAGGCTGAAAATCAATAACTTTTCTTAGATCCCTCAGAACAGGGGGGTTGCAGGGCCCACTGTTACCCCAAAGTTAGAGATACGCAGCTTCCTGGGTTGAAGAGACTCACAGCTCCCTAGGGCAGAAACCCATGAACAGAACCCTCTGTGTGGACCAGTGACAGGGTAGGAGAATCTGAACGCTCATAACACATTGCTGGAGGCTCCACGTGGACAACTCTGAGTTAAAACCCCCGAAGATGTGGCCACGGGGGGCCCTCACACATTAGTGAGTTTTACCCCAAGAGTTCTGCTAGATCCTCACAGTAAATATCCAAGGAAAATCTTCTCAAGCTTCGGGCAGGTGCAGGGGAAAAGGAGCAGTTTTGAAATATATCAGAGAATTTTTTTGTTTTGTTTTCATTTGTTCCCTCTATTACAGATGTCCCCGTTACTCTCCCTTTCCTCCCTTTATCCTGCCCTCACCTTCTCCTAGGCCTTCTCCACATTATTGTCTATGTCCATGGGCTATCCAATCTAATAAAAGAGTAGTATGCAGCCGAAACCGGTTTGGCTCAGTGGTAGAGCGTTGGTCTGCGGACTGAAAGGCCCCAGGTTCTATTCCGGTCAGGGGCATGTACGTTGGTTGTGGGCACATCCCCGGTAGGGGTGTGCAAGAGGCAGCTGGTCGGTGTTTCTCTCTCATCAGCGTTTCTAGCTATCTGTCTCTCTCCTTTCCTCTCTGTGAAAAATCAATAAAAATATATTTTAAAAAAACACACACAGAGTAGTATGCAGATTGACCATCACTCCAACTCACAATAGCTGCCCCCATGTGGTCAAAGATCATGCCCCCATGTAGTCAAAGATCATGCCCCCATGTGGACACAATATCACCACCACAAGATGGCCAGCAGAGGAGAGCAGTTGGGAGGCACCAAACCTGCAGGAGAGGGCAGTTGGAGGCAATCAAGCCTGTAGGGAAGGGCAGTTAAGGGTGGCCAGGCTGGCAGAAGGGGGATGTTGGGGGCAAACAGGCTGGCAGGGGAGCAGTTAAACATCAATCAGTCTGGTATGGAAGTGGTTAGGGAGTGATCAGGCTGGCAGGCAGAAGCAGTTAGGGGCAATCAGGCAGGTAGGCAGGCAAGCAGTTGGGAGCCATCAGTCATGGATTGTGAGAGGAATGTCCAACTGCCCATTTAGACCTAATCCCACTAGTGGTATCAGATCTAAATGGGCTGGGCTGAGGGACACCCCCTCCCCCATCCTGTGCATGAATTTTGTGCATCAGGCCTCTAGTGCACATATGAATATATATCCTTTAGTTGATCATTCTATTCTTCCAACAAAGTCCACCTCTTTTGAAGCCATTTTCACAGATACTATTGGGGTATTATATAAGCCTACCCTGGAAGGCAAATACTCTACACCATTTTTTTCCTAGGGAAAGAGAAATAACAAATTCAGCCCACTCTAGTCATCCTGCACCGTGTAAGGAGAGAGAGAAAAAAACAAACAAACTGAAAAGTACAGTCTCATGGCACATGGTCAGCTAATTATAGAATTAAAAAATGCTTTTTCCATCTATCTTACCACATTACTGAAAGCCTATTCACTTCAGGTCATTTTACCCTGTACATTATGTCCACCTTTGAATAGGAACTTACAAGGTACACTAAAAAGGCAAAAAAATAACACAGTTTGAAGTGACCGAGGACCAGAGTTGGATGTGGAAAAACTTGAAATTATCAGACCAGTAATTAAAAAACCCCCACTATAATTAATATGCTAAGGTCTTTAGTTTAAAAAATAGAAAACATGCAGGAACAGATGGATAATATGAACAGAGAGATGGAAATTCTAAGAAAGTATTAAAAAGAAATGCTAGAAATAAACATTGTAACAGAAATGAAGAATGCTTTTGATGGGCTCATTAGCAGTTTGTATGTGGCTGTGGAAGTAATTTGAGCTTGAAGATATGATGATAGACACTTCCAGATTTTGGTTGGGGGGAGGGGGTGGCGTGCGTAGTGAGATAGGAGAACCCAGCTCCGAATTCCACCACACAGATTAACTATTGAAGAACTATCCGTGAACAAAACAGCTCTGGGAAACCTTTGGAATCCACTTAAGATGTTTTAGCAGTACTAGGGAGCAAAAAATCTGAGAATAGTCACAGAATATGGTAAAGCTATAATAGAGTGATGTTAATACTTGGCGTCATAAAAGTTAAGCAAAAGTGAGAAGACGAAAGTACTAAAAATAGCTATAGCTTCAACAATTTGTTAATGGATGCATAATATAAAAAGATGTAACTGGTGACATAAAAAATAATGGGAGATAAAAGGATAGAATTTTTATATGGAATTGAAGTTAAGTTTTTAGCAGCATAAAATAAAGTGTTACATATGTAGGATGTTTTATGTAAGTCTCTTGGGAAATGCCAAGCAAAAAAAAAAAAAAAAATCTACAATAGATACACAAAAGAAAAAGAAGGGAATCAGAGCATATTGCTATGGAAACTCATCAATTTACAAAGGAAGGTTGCAAGAAAGTAGAAAAGAAAAATGGAACTATAAAAATAGCCAGAAGACAATTAATAAGATGCTATTAATTAGTCCTTACCTATCAATAATTACTCAAAATATTAATGGATTTAATTCTTCATTCAAAATGTATAGAGTGGCTGGATTGGAAAAACAATGAGTAAAGAGGAATCAACTAAATGCTGCCCACACAAAATTTACTTTAGCTTTCAGGACACAGATGAGCTGAAAGTAAAGAGATGGCAAAAGATATTTGATGCAAGTGGAACCAAAAGAGAGCAGAGATAGCTCTTCTTATATCACACAAAATGGACTTTACATTCAAAACTGTAACGAGACAAAGTTGGTTATTATATAACTAGAGGCCCTGTGCACAACATTTGTGCACTGGGAGTGGGGTGGCCCTCTGCCCAGCCTGCACCCTTTTGCAGGGAGCAGGCCTATGCCAGCAAGAGGACATTCCCCAAGGAGTCCTTAGCACTCCAGAGTAGCTGGGAGAGTCTCCTGTCACTGCTGCTGTGGTCACCAGCCATGAGCCTGGTTTCTTGCTGAGTGGTCCTTCCCCTATGGGAGCACACTGACCACCAGGGAACAGCTCCTGCATTGAGTGTTTACCGCCTGGTGATCAGTGCATGTCCTAGTGATCAGTCATTCTGCTGTTTGATTGATTTGCATATTAGGGTTTTATTATATAGGATAAGTGGATCAATTCATCAAGATATAACAATCATAAATATATATGCACCTTTGCATTGGAACACATAAATATATTGAGCAAATACAGATATGAATGACAAATAAATAATGTAATAATAATAGGGGATTTAATACCCAACTTTCAACAATTAGTAGATCATTCAGACAGAAAATCAAAAAGGAAATGTTTGAATTTGAACCATGTTTTAGATTGAATAGACTAAGAGACATATACAGAACATTCCATTCAACTGCAACATAATACCCACTCTTCTTAAGCATGCCCAGACCATTCTTGAAGATGTAGATAGTGGGGGTGGTTATGTGTTTGGGGACTGAGGATATATGGGAACTCTTTGTACTTTCAATTTTTCTGTAGTAAATCTAAAACTGCTCTGGAAAACACTGCTTATTAATTTTAAAAATTAAATTAATCTTTAATCAATTGGGTATATGTGAGTGGGTATATTTCTTGGTTATCTCTTATAGTCTATTCACATATGTGCCTGTTCTTCCACCAATACATAAGTGTTGATTACTGTAGCTTCATAATGAGTTTTACAGTCAGGTAGAATAATTTCTTCTACTGTATTAATTTACAAGTTCTTTTTAGCTATTCTAGTTAGCAACTTTCTTCTGGCCTCCATGGTTTCTAATGATAAATCCTGTCATACAAATATTATTTTTTCCTTTATAGATATACTGTCAATCCTCTTTTGATACTTTCAAGGTTTTTTTTTTTTTCTTGGATCAAAATTTTCAGAAGTTTTATTATGCAATTTAATGTGAATTCCTAAGGTTTATCCTATGTGGGTTTACCTAGATGTGTGAATTTGCTGCTGTATATCTTTTACCAAATTTGCAAAATAATCAGCCATTATTTCTTAGAAAAGTTTTAGCCTCACTCTTTTTTCCTCTCCTTCTGAGATTCTGATGATAATTAAAGTTAGATTTTTCATTATGGTTCTATAGATCCCTAAGCTCTGCTCATTTTACATTTTAGTTTACTTTCTTTTCAGATTGAGTCAGTTTTAATTGTCCTATCTTTAAATTTATTAATTCATTCCTTTGTTCCTTTTATTATGTTGTTGAATCCTTCGAGTTTTATTTCAATTATGTTTTTAGATTTAAAATTTCCAACTAGTTCTTTTTTATATCCTATAATGTTTTTTTCCAAGACTTTCTGGATTTTTTGGCTGTGCCTTTATCTTTTCATTATTTCATTTGTGTATTTGTGTTTGTGATTGCTCATTGAAGCATTTTTATGATAATTGCTTTAAAACCTGTCAAATAATTCTAAAATTTCTATCATCTCTGTGTTGGCATCTATTTATTATCTTTTTCACTCAATTTGATATCTCTGGGTTTCTTAATATGATGAGTGATTTGCAATGGAATCTTTGACATTTGGTTATTATTTTCTGAGAGTTGACATTTTATTTAAATCTCTTTAGCTGACTTCCTCTGGCTCTGCTACAGCAGAGAAATGGGAGTGTAACCTCATTACTGCCAGGATTGGATAGAAATCCAGAATCCCCACTTGTCTTTCTTCCACACCCAAGGTGGACAGTATTCCTATCACTCCTGAGTGTAAGCAGTAGTTCTGGATCTCCACTTGGCCTTCACTGATACCTTCTGAGGCGAAGGGTTGGCGTTCAGACTCCCGTATGGTTTCCACTGACACAGGTCAGGTAGTGGAGAAGTGGAGATAATTATTGCTGGTTGAAAGTCATGACTTTCCACTGTGTTTGTTCTCATGCCTCTCCATTGGGGAATTAGAAAAGTGGCTGGAAGTCTCCTTACCTAAAAGTATGTGTGGGATTCCAGGCCATGTGGTCTCCACTGAGGAGGAGAGGGAATGGTTAGTCTCCAGCGAGAAGAAAGTCTAATCTCCCAATTTAGCCATTTCTGACCATGGTGGGGCAGGGCCATGGTTTATTCTGTCTTTGTCCTTCTCTAAGAGTCTTCTTATGTTTATTTTGTATCTATTGTCCAGAGTTTAGTTGCATTAGTGGGAAGAATTGGGGAAATAATTGCGTGAATTAAAGCCTATATTCAAAACAATATATCTCCCACTCTGGCTCTTACATGATACTTGAATCTTTTAAATACTGAGTTGAACTTTTTCTTTTTGTCATGCAAACCCATGTATCAGCTACTTTGGAAATGGTAATAGTTCAATCACTAAAAGCCATTCTGAGGACTATTCAGTTGATAAGTTAATTTTTTTCTGAGGAAGATGTTGGAACAGAGGAATCACATATATGAGTTTAGGTATGGGAAGAGGACTAGAGGCCTTCATGGGAAGAACCCAAATGGCACTTGGGACAAATGTAAGGACAATGGACATCTGAGAGGTGATGTGCAGAGTTTGGAAGGGGAAAGAAGAATTTCATCTTTAAATTACTTTTTGACTTTTACAAACTCAAGTGGGCCCTTCATGTTATTATAGTTTCTTAGCTCATTCATTTTTCTACTCTCTACATGACTATTTCAGATCTTTTATTCTGTAAATCTACACCAGCTTTCTCTTGTCTTCAGCTCAGAACCATCTATCCAATTTTCCTGAGAATGTTTAAAAATTCCTACAACACATGTATCTACTTGTTGAATGAATAAGTGAATGATACACAGTGAAGAAGACATTAACAGAATGGCAGAAGCAGCAACTGAAATTATGATAGGTATAGCTGGAACTTCCATGACCTTACTCAACTATGCTGAACAGCTTTGGACTGGAGGATCTAAGTAGGGAACCAGCCTAGCTAACAAGGCATTTTATTTTAAAATGCAAAAATTATAGTGATCATGAAGCCCAAATGAATATTTTAACCTGAGTTTCAAAGTACAATTAAAAGAAACGACAATATAAATATTTTACAAATACTTTCCTGGTTTAAATACTCCCTGTCTTAAAAGATAGAGTTTGGAATAATTCTAGTTCACTTTGATATGAAAGGAAGTTCCCCCAGAAAAACATTAAGAAATCTTTATGTAGTTCCTTTTCTAGTTTGTGAATGCCTTCACCACTTACATAACATGCCGGAGAGAGAGCAGGGATTGAAGGAGTTTTGCAGTTTCAAAAGGAAACTCTGCACTCAAGAAAACTTAAAACGTTTGAAAGAATGCAAGATTTTAAAAAAGCAATAGTACCACTACAAAATTATAGATCACTTTTGTCGGAATCATAGCTCTGATTTTTGGAGGCTTGCATTTTCCTAAAAAGTTTGCAAGAAAAGAAAAGAAAAAAACAGTTGATTCATCGACCCACATTCCTTAGTTTGCCCATTTAAAAATCCAGTTTCATCAATTTTTTGTAATTCCTCTCTCCTGGTTTAATCACCATTATACCAACATAATGTTCACTTTTCCAAGGGCAATTTCATCTTTAAATTACTTTTTGACTTTTAGGCTTCATTATTCAACTCATATATTTATTTACTTTTATTTCTAAAGAAACTGTAGCCTTTTTTGGTGTGGGGATGGGGTCTATTTAAAACATTCTTTTCTTTAACCAAATGCATTTTTGTTTGTTTGTTTTTTTTTAAATAAAAGATAAAATGAATGCTAAATCTTGTTATGTATGAGGATAACTTTCTAATCTGTCACCTTTAGGCTTTGATTTTGTAACTTTGAAATATGGTATTTTTTAATTAAAATAAAGGGAGAGATCAAAGACCAATGGCTTTAAGGAAACTTTGCTTCTCATATGTCTTAAACACTTATTTGTTAAAGACAGCATTGAACATGTTGACTACTTTTTGACATTCTATTCCTACTCATTTGGTTCTTATCTCTCAGCTTTGTATGGTCTTCATCATGTTTTCAGACTCCTTTTTTTTTTTAATCCTTTTATTCATCTAAGGAGAATCCATCCTTGCTTCTCCATATATTTCCTGTTTTAATGTTTTATTATTTGTTGAACAGTTAATAGATTTCCATGGTTCGAAGATCAAAACAATTTCATGAGGTATATACTAACAATATTTTCTTCCACTTTATTATCATTTTCCTCACTCTGCACCATGCATTTTTTTTCCTTAGCCATTTTATATATTCTGGTGATCTTTGCATATTACCACAGCTTTTCCATAGCTATATAACATTTTATTTTGTTAATATTCCCTAATTTATCTAACCATTCCTCTACTGATGAATACTTGGTTTGTTTCCAATCTATTGTTATTACAAATATCACTATAATTGATGACATATGTTATTTTGGATACATAGAGTTAAGCCTGTAATATGAATTATTTGAAATGGAATGGATAGGCCAATGTTCTGTTTTCTTCTTCTATAAGCCTTACCTTGTAATGCTTAATAAATGTACAGGATTCAACTGCTGTCTATTCATCCTATATTTATATCTTATATCCTAGAATTTACCCAAACTTCTCTCTCAAATATTAATTATCTTTTGGACATTGTTACTTCAGTATTCCATCAACACTTCAAATCTGTTGTGTATCAAATTTATATCTTTCCTTTCCCTTTTAATTCTCAAACATGGTGCTTCAGTTGTTTTTTTACCTAGATATAATTTCTTTAAAACGTTTTTCCTTTCATTTTTTTCCCTTTCCTTGCTTTTCCTTAAACACAATTTTTAGTTGTTTGGTCAAACCACCTTTTTCTTTTCTAGTCTTTCTTTGGTTTCCATTCTATTCTGATATAGCATGAAAACTGGGGGGTGGGAAGTAAGTCACATCCTAGATGCTTCTTACTGCATCTTTGTCTTCATTTCAGCCCTGAGCTAGATATTACTGGAGTAAACCAAGCTGCTGCCTCAAAAGGCAGCAGTAGCTGAAATGTGATGGCTTCACATTTAGTAAATCAAATGTCTTTCTGTTACCAGGAGTTTAAAATAAATATCCATAAAAAGCCTTTTGTCACCTATAGACAATACTCAATTAAATGACCATTACTAAATTCAACTTTCTGCCATTCTGTTTATTTTGGCTCTTGAGTTATAAGTGTTGAAAACATTTAAATAATCTTTGGCTATGCATTTAGTGGTCAGCACATTATTTCACTGCTATAAAATGCTATGAAATAAAAAATGGTATAGAATTAATTGAATGATTCAAGCTATAGAGCTGCCAAGTATATTTACCTTTCATTGGGAATGTTAAACTTTCAAATAAATTATTAGTTCTGGCCAAAGTATAGGGTTTTGTTTGTTGATTCTATCTCATTTAGTTCCAAATAACCAAGCTTGAATTTTAAAAAATTTTATTAACTTTTGATAAATTAACTTGTTTTGTGTGTTGTTTTATTTGTTTATTTGTTGTTGTTGTTGTTTTGTGCATGTGTGTGTTTGTTGTTGTTGTTATATAGGCAGAGCCTTTGTCCAATATCAGAGATTATCTATGCTTTAGTAGAAAAAGACATCACCAGAATGATCTTGCCTCATTTTATTTTCTTGAGATCTGTCCACCCCCATATTTGTCATCTTGTAGAGGTCATCTGTCACAGTACTCCTTTATCACTTGCTCTTTGCAGAGTTAATTTAAAAAAAACATAAAATGTCTAGAGGTAAAGCTGAAATATAAACATCTAATACAGTATACAGAGTAGATTATACTGAAATATACCTTTCTAATATACTGATCTCTATAAGAAAACATAAAAACAATCTATATATTTATCAAACAGAGATAAATAAAGAGGTTTAGACAATGTTCAAGAGTACTCTAGTCAGCCCAGCCAGCATGGCTCAGTGGTAGAACATTGACCTATGAACCAGGAGGTTACAGTTCAAATTCCAGTTAAGCCACATGCCTGGATTGCAGACTCAATTACCAGTGTGGAGTGTGCAGAAGGTAGCCAATCATTGATTCTCTCTCATCATTGATGTTTCTAGATCTCTCTCCTCTCCCCTTCCTCTCTTAAATCAATTTTAAAAAAAAGAGAATAGTCAGTTTATAGCTAAAATAATATCAGTCATCTAGATTTGAATTGTGAAAGCATCTATGATAAAAGGGGCTATTACTTATTTTTTAATGTAATGGTTGCTGTCTTGTGGTTCTAAAATTCTTATTATACTAAGACCTCCACAAAGAACAAGTATATCAGCAATATTTTAACAATTTTCAGTTTATTATTGGATATCAGAAGAACCAATTAGTTGTCAGTAATAATGGACTGGAGATCATGTGTTTCCAGCAATTTTGACAATATGGTAATATAATAATAAGATGAGGTCTGAAAATTCAGCAGCATGGAGAGAGGTGAAGTATTATCCCATCCTAAATACGTAAGTTAAATCTCTTTCATTCTGAAAAATAAACCAAGCCTAAGTGCTGCCATTTAGTAAAATTAATAATTTAAAAGGGCACAAATATGATAGAAGACAAACACATACTGGTAGTTCTACTGTAATAACAGTGCAAACAACTAAAAGATGGATATTAGGTACTCAATAAAAATATTATTGAATGTCAAATTTTATGTTGGTCAGTTACAATGAAGGAACAACACCACGATTATAACATAGCAGTTCTATACCAAACTAGTCATAATATGCTTGAGTTGCTACTCCAAGCTAGGTTTGGAGTATTATGAAAATATATTATTTAAGTGCTATAAATTATATGGGATCATTCTGAACCTCTCTTTTACCAGACTAATGAATCCAAGTGGAGCTTAGCCACATTCTCTACAATCAGCATGTAGAAAATGTGGATAGAAAATTCAGATTCAGAATCCACATGGCACCAGTTTGGAGGACAATGATGTGTTAGGCAGTGCTCAGTTTCATGGACTAATAAGTTCAATTTGGCAGTTCAAGAACATTTCTAATTTGATAGAGGGACTAAATCGTGGTTTGGAAGAATTTAGAGCCTATGCTGGATATGAAGGCTATTTAAATTGAATTTGCAAGCTGTTTAGAGTGTATAAAATTAAGATACAATGTGCAAATTCCACAGGACTTGATCTTTTGAACAACATTCTGTTTTTTGGTGTGTCTCCGTTTTTGTTTTTTTCCCCTACCTCTTAAATCTTAGAAGACACAAAGCAATTTATTATTTTCTAACAGGGACTAATTTTTTATGCTTTTATTGGAAGAGCTGCAAAAAAGTAGGTGATTAAAAAGTATGTGCTAATTGCATAAAATTTGGGAAATAATGGATAAATGTAAATAATAGAACACAAATTATCTATAAACATACCTCCCAGTTAAACAAATATAAACATTTACAATAACCTAAAATATACATAAACAAACATGCACTCATACACACACTGGTTTTTGTAAAAATCAGATCAAACAATATGTAATTTTTTTTTTACAATTTATAATAAGGTTTTTCTTGTAGTATGATAGGAACTCATCACATTCTAATATTTATATCTATTGTGTTTGTTTAGTGGGAATTCTATGTAATAATGTGCTGCTTGGTAACTCCACTTGTGGAGCCTAAAGGGATCATTTCCCCAAAGCAATGCGACAAACATCAGGAGCCAGGCCCCAAATTATTGTTTTGTTGCCTTTCAAGACATAATAAAGCAATGGAGAAAATACTAATAATGCAGATTTACTTTTAAAAAGTATCTCTGGTCTATAGTGCTTACATTACAAATAGTACTGAACATTGAGGAAATACTTTTCCTGTATTCAAGAAATCTATCATCCTATGTAGCAAAGCAGCTGCTCATCATATTGAAGGAGTGACATTCTGACTTATATCCTTTTTACTTTTCTTTTTATACTTTTGTCTCACTCATTAACATTAAATTTAAATATCAACCAATATTCATGTGAGAACTGCATCTAGAGAATCTGCTGGTTGTTCAACATTTACAAATACACAACTGCCCATCTCCCACACTTCACACCATCACCGAGTATTAATAGCTTCCCATATCATTTACTCATTATCAAATTTAAAAAAGCATGAAGCATGACATTACTGAGAAGTTTTTTTTAAATATATTTATTAGATATTTGAATTTCTTTTGTGTGTGCAAATTATTTACTTCTATTATTGGTCCATAATTCTATTCAGGTTTTAATATTTATTAATTTGTAATATTTTTTTTCAATATTGAGGATAATAATTCTTCCTTAATATTTGATGAAAATAAATTTCTACCAGTTTATTTGTTGTTACTCAAAATTTATTTGTTTTTGATAGAAAATAAATTTTAATAAATTTCTTCATTTTTTAGTGTGTAGAAAGCATTCTCTTACTCCTCAATATTTATTTATTTATTTATTTATTTATTATTTATTTTTAAAAATATATTTTATTGATATTTTACAGAGAGGAAGAGAGAGGGATAGAGAGTTAGAAACATCAATGAGAGAAAAACATCTATCAGCTGCCTCCTGCACACACCCCCACTGGGGACGTGGCAGCAACCAAGGTACAAGTCCTGGACCAGAATCGAACCTGGGACCTTGTTTGCAGGTCATTGCTCTATCCATTGAGCCAAACTGGTTTGGGCACCACAGGTATTTAAATGTTCTTGTAGCTTAGGTTGTATAGAAATAATTTTATGTTCAGTTTCTCAATATATCTAGGATTTATTTTAAAATACATATTTCCCTAACATTTATTTTGTATGTAGAGAATTTTTATTTTCACCTTTAAAATAAATTTGGCAGAAGGTAAGTATTCTTTTATATATTTTTATTTTGTGCATCTCACCCACTCTAAAAAGAGTAACCTTCTTATATTAAGAACTTAGAAATTTACAATTTAGAAATTAGATACTTTGTTAATTTTTGCCATGTATTATTTTGCCTTCATCTGGCTTTCACTGAGTTCATGCATGAATCAGAAAATGGCATAAATGTATAGTTTTAATGTTTTTATTTCATTTTTATAAGTTTTTTTTAGCCAAGCTGAGGGATGTGCTGGGGAGCCAAATCTGAAATGCTCCTAGTTTTAGTACTTTTTTAAACAATGAATATAACTTTGTTATTTTTGAAATTATGCTCAATTATATTTCTTATTTCAAATTCATCTTAGTTACTTAGCATGTTTTGTGTGTTGGGGGAAATGAGATTTCTCTCCACGGTCATGATATTTAACTTTCTGTTATTTCTATTTGGTTGTCCTGAGTCCCGAGACTGTGTACATCATTGCTTAAATGTTTTGGCAATTATTGAGATTTTTTTTTTTTGTCTTACTTAGTAGGCACTAAAGTGCACTATGTATGCAACAAAAGAAAATATATTCTTTGTTTGGTGGTTCAATCAACATTTCAAGTAATCTTATTAATTATATAACCTAAATCACCTTTTTCATTGTGTTTAGTGTGTGTGCATACCCGAACCATGAAAGGCTGATGGATATGTATTAATCTCTCCCACAAATATTGAGCTTCTGTCATGTTGTCTTTAAATTTCTAATAAGTTTGCACTCTACATTTCTAAGTTCTGTTATTTGGTCATAGAGAGTTATGACTGTTACATGTTCATTTTGGACCTTATTTAGAGGTGTGGTGCTGGAAAGTGTTTAACAACTAGGTCTTAGGGTGTAATAGGTGTCTACTTTAAACATTTGACAAATTTTGAGGATTAAATACTACTGTAACCAATTTTAAGCTACCTATATGACATCACTGAATGCGGAATTGAGAAGCAATGCATAACTGACTCATGAGTTGACCTTAAGGTCTCTCTTTTCTTTCAACATGAAATAATCATCCTTGCCCTGATTTTTTTCTAGAATTCTGTATTTCTGATAGTAACATTTTCATTTTAGTTTCGAGTTTACCTGCTATATCTTTACCTAATATGCTTTTTTATACTCTCCGATTACTATGACATGTTTTCAGGGGTAGGTAGCATATACAAGGCTTTTAATTACTGTCAACCAGAGCTCTTTTAAGTTTTATCTATTTATATCTTTATGATAATTTGTTTGATATTGTTCCTATTATTTTTAATATTTCTTAAATTAATAAGTATATTTGTTTATTTCATAGAGATGAGTCTTATTTTACTATGAGAAGTGTGTTTGCTTTGCTTTTTTTATTCTCCAATAATATTATTTTATTTTACCTGTTCAATTCAATGTTAATTTTTAAATAACATTAAATTATATTTTTTATTTAGCAAAATTAAGAATGAGACCATCTCACCATCTATTTCCAAACTATTTCATCAATATTTTAATTATATGTATTATAAAAAACATGCAGTTAGATTTAAATTCAATCTAAGCAATATGTCTTGTCCCATATAATTCAATCCATTTATTCCTCTTTTATTGTTGCTTTCATCAATTTTTAATCTATTTTCATGTCTTTATTATTTCTAATTTCATTCTTTTGTTTCCTTTTTATTCTCCATTTTATATTTTTAGTGGTTTGGAAATTCTATTTTCTATTTTTATTTTAGTATAATTGTTTTTGTTTAATTTACAAATAATTACATTCTCTATTCAATTAAAAATTAATCAATATAAATTCCTAATTCCTGGTTTAAGAGATTAATAAAGTCTAAATAAGTTCTCATAGTCAACAGAAAACTATATGAAGCAATTGTTTTCACATGGTGGCTAATAAGCAGAGTAACACTGTGATCTCACAGACAAGATAAACAAATGAGTTTAGACCAAAGATTGCCCCAACTTTCTGCAGGAAGCCAGTTCCTAAACTTGGGCACAGGGGAGGAGATCCTTGACAGTGCCCAGCGGTTTCACTGTGTTGAAGATACAGATTTATATTCAAGAAGATGAAGTTAGCTAGAATTTGAGAAGAAAAGCACTGGAAAGAAAGGAGCTATGCAGAAAAGGGAATTCCCAAAATGGCTTGGGCTCCCTTTGAGTTCTTGGCTGAAATGAGTCTGGAATTCCATACTATGAAACTTCATGAGGCCAGATAAAGAATGATTGGGAAATATACACCTTATACATAACCCAACAGTCAACCCATAGATTTAGCCCCCTCCTCTGAAAAGATATGTTTCATACCCTTACATAGAAGCTTTATATATTTACTAGAGGCCCAGTGCACAGATTTGTGCACACTGAAAGTAAATTAATTAGAAGTTGACTGGAGGGGCGGGACTGGGAGAGATGGGCCAGACACTCCCTAGAGCCAATATCTAGCAGCTCCTCCCAGGACAAACACACCTGGGGTAGGGCCAGGGCTCAAAGGGCACCTGTGCTGTGAGTGGGGTCCCTCAGGCAGATGGGTCTCTTGGCCTGCCCAGCGGGGATTGGGTCGAAACCTTGAAACCAGCAGTCCAACATCCACTGAGGGGTCCCAGAGTGCAAGAGGGCACTCTGCAAAGTTGCTATCACTTGGCAGCTCCTGTGTTGAGCATCTGCCCTTTGGTGGTCAGTGCACATCATAGCTATGGACTGGTCAGCCAGTCAGTTGGTCTTCTGGACGTTTAGGCTCATAGATAGATAGATAGAGATAGAGATAGATAGATGATAGATAGATAGATAGATAGATAGATAGATAGATAGCCCTACACAAAAATCAACTCAGCTGTTTATGAACAGGAAAATGGATAAACAAATTATGGTATATATGTGTAATTAATACTATTCATAAATAAATAAGAACACATGACTGACATGGATGAATTTCAAAAACATATACTTTGCAAAAAAAAAAAAAGCCATCCACAAAAGAGCACATGTTGTATGAATCTATTTCTATGCAACTGTAGAAAATATATCTAATTTCTAATGGCAGAAAGTAGGTCAATGGTTGACTTAGGCTAGATGGGTGAGATTAACTGGGAAGGAGCAAAAGAAGCACATTTTGGTGAAATAAATGTTCTTTATTTTGGTTGGTGATAGTTGAACAGGCATTTACATTTGCAAATCTTCAAAAAATATACACTTAAAATGGACACACTTTATTGTATTAGTCCCATAACTAAGATGACTAAGAAAAGTTAATTAGTCCCCCTCTCTTTTTAGCTTTCATCAAATCTCATTGCACTTTTCTATGTTTTCTTTCTCAATCAATTTAGTTATTTATATGTTACTAGAGGCCCATTGCACAATATTCATGGAAGAATAGACCCCTTGCTTCACTCCCAGCTGCCTGGGAACCAGCACCCTGGCTGCCTGGAGCCAGAAAGCCCCCTTGCTTCTGAGTGGAGCACAACTCCAGTAGCTCCCTCCCCTGCCCTCCTTCCCCTCATAGCAAGCTTCACTAAGCAATGTGCCTGCATATGCAAATCAACCTCCATCTTTACTGGGTTAATTTGCATACTCACTCTGATTGGCTGTGGGCATAGTGGAATGGTGGTTAATTTGCATGTTTCTATTTTATGAGGTAAGATTTGTATGTTCCTCCCCCCTTTTTAACTTTCTTCTTCACCCAGATCTATGAAAATTACTTGTAAATTCTTTTCTAGAAAGTAATTAAATGGATTTAATGTTACACCTTTCCTTATTTAAAACTAACAGTCATTGAACAACTGTGACATCAATTATTATTTGGAATAAACTATAATTGTATTGATTTATCTGGCTATTATTGTTCCTTGACAACTGAATCTATATTAGTAATTCAGTTTTAAGCAGTATTCCTGGAACTCTTCAGTGCAGCTATTACTACTTTTTAGTTTGGTGACTCTGTTGTTAATTTTCAAGCACTTGTGGTTTATTTGTTTTGCATTTTTGTTTGTTTTGGATTTTTGTTTGTTTATTTTCAAAACTATATGTATTTACTTCTGTTTGTAATAATTAATTCTCTCCAGGGATATAAATTTAACTAATTTAAAATTGTCTTTTATTTTTCTACATTACATCTGTTTTCTTGGGATATTTTTTATCCCAGAAATCAGACTTATAACTCTATATTTGAGTGTTTCTTGTTTTTGCTTTTTATATTTATTTTCCCCAAAGTAAGGTTGTCTGTTTTGCTGTTATATGTAAATAGATCTAAAGTGCTAACATGGTCACTACTGACTATTGCAGTGTCTTCCTCAACAAAAATAAGTATTTACTTTCTCAGACTAATAAATACAAAATTTTATTAAAAGCTCCCAAGGCATGATATACATGTGGGGAAGGATGCATCTTGCTACTTACCTTGCGGCTTTAGGAGTTCCTTGTTAAGGAAGCAGAAGCAAGTTACCAGATGGCTTTCTTTCTTTGTGTTGAGAACTATTAGGTTTATAGCTTAAGTTATAGGCTAGATTCCTTAAGAGAGGGCTGATTGCTATTTAAAATGTAAAACATGAGTATTCATTCACTAAAACAAATAATGTACTTGTAGAAGTTTATCTTCCAAAAGTACTAAAACATGTGTGCTAGAATGTATGTTCAGAAATATTTATTGCTCTATTATTTTAACAAATATTTGTAGACAACTATTTGAATTCATCATAGCAGAAGAATTAAATATTAAACATTGTATATTTATCATTAAAAAAGAGAAACATGCAAATTGACGATACCTCTGCTATAATTACAAGCCATGTCCATCAGCCAATCAGGAGTGAGTATACAAATTACTGTAATGCAACCAAGATGGCAGCAGCTATGGGTTGCCAGGCTATGGAGGAAGCCAAGTTTCCCGCCTGCCCTGTTTGGCCCTGACCAAGGCTACAAAGTTTCAATTATAGAAGATAAATAAATCCCAGATACTTGCTTCTAGCTGGCCCTGTACTCAGCTCAAGGAGGCACTGAAAAAAAATAAAAAAGTTAAAAAGGAGAGACTGGGAGCTTGGGTTGCTGGGGGTTGATCAGGCCAGGACAGGATGGCAGTTGTGGGTGATCAAGTGGGGGGTGGTGCCATTGAGGGTAAGCAGACCAGCAGGGGGGCGAGTTGGGAGCTGGCAGGCCATCAGTGGGGGTCAATTGGAGGATCAAGATGGGGGGGGCAGTTTGGAGTGAACAGGCCAGCAGGGAGGCAGCTGAGGGCAAGCAGGCCAGTGTGGAGGGGAGATGGGGTTGAGCAGGCCAGCAGGGGGGGAAATTAGGGGTGAGCAGGTTGGCACAGGGGCAGTTGGGGGTGATCAGGCCAGCAGCAGGTGGCAGTTAGGGGCAAGCAGGTTGACAGGCCGAGTGACTAGGGGCAATCAGGCAGGCAGGCAGGCAGGTGAGTGGCTGCAGCCAGCAGTCCCAGATTGTGAGAGTGAGGTCCGACTACCTGTTTAGGCCCGATTCCTATAAACCATCAGTAGGACATCCTTTGAGGTCTCCCAGATTGGAGAGGGTGCAGGAGAGCTGAGGAACAAACCCCCACCCCATGCATGAATTTCATGCACTGGGCCACTAGTGTGTATGTGTGTGTGTGTGTGTGTGTATATGTGTGTGTGTGTGTGTGTGTGTATATATATATATATATATATATATATATATATATATATATAAACTTAGATATATTTGGTGAAGAATAATGTTAATTATAGCATTTGAGTACAGCTATCAAATTACAAAGTAATATATTAATATAACATAAAATTTTGTAAAAAAACACAAAATAATAATCATCTACTTTATATTATATAGGTACTACATAGAGATAGAGATATAATCATACATATCTATGCTCTAAATATGCATACACATATAAACACACACATACATATACATATAGAGACATGTATATATATATGTTTGTGTATGTATATATACATATATAGAGAATGCCCCCAACACACACACACATATATATGTATATAAACATTTTGAATAATTATAAAGGCAGTGTTTATTAAAATTGAGCCATTTTCAAAATTGAGCCATCAACTCTTAAAGTATGTATACATTTTGGGGGATATATATATATATATATATATATATATATATATATATATATATCTTATATTCTGGCTAACTCTTTACAGTTCCAAAAAACATAAACCAAACTATGTTTTGTGATTACATCTCCTAGGTGACAAAGTGTCTAAGTACAGAATTTGCAGCTTTAGTTAATACATGTCCATATTGTTTGATGTGTTTTTCTCAATGAGAATGTGTTTGGATAATGAAATAAATGATTTTAAAAGATTAGATAAGTATTTTAAGACTATACCAATTACTTGAGGAAAAGTCGTATAATTTTACTTTCAAATCCTTCTTAGAACTAGTTTTTTAGGACTTTAGAGATAGATTAATGTCAATTGAGTATATATTCTATTATTATATCTTTCAATAATAATTTTGTCTTTTGCATTATATTTTGTATTTGGGTATTGGTAGCAGTACTAATTTTAGTGTTTAAAATCATAATATTTAAAAATATTCTCTAATATTCTACTTCCTTTTTTTCACTTTATAATCTTGATTTATCATTTAATTACCTGGAATAGGGCTCCTAGAAGTTTTTAAATATTTTTGTGCAAAAAGGAAATTTAATACTTAATTTATTCTCCCATATATATCTATTTTTATTTACAAATTAATATAAACTTGAAATGTTATTTACATTTTAATTGTAAAGGTTTCTCCAAAGATTTCTGAAGACTATTATCTATTTCACACATATTATATGAGAGAGAAATTTCAGACCAGATTTAATTTTGTTTACCTGTAGGTTTTTTTTCTGCTGGGATGTTTGTAGGTGCTTTTAAGTTCTAATTCAAATGTTCGCTATAATGTTTCTCCTTTTTCATCATGCTATTGCTTCTGTTGTGTTTTTTTTTTCCTCCTATTTTCTCAAAAATACAAGTTTTTCAAATTGTGTCATCTTTTTTCATAATTTTTTTTCTTTTTATTCTGGGAGAACTTTTATTTTTATTTTTTTAAATATATTGTATTGATTTTTTACAGAGAGGAAGAGAGAGGGATAGAGAGTTAGAAACATAGATGAAAGAGAATCATCGATCAGCTGCCTCTTGCACACACACACACACTGAGCCAAACCAGTTTCGGCAATTCCGGGAGAACTTTTAAAGTCCTCACCCCCTTACATAATTTCATTTACTCTGTATTTTCCACTGTCCAAATTTTAATTTTATCATTGTTAGTTTTAGTTTGCTTATTACCTTTTCTTATGATCCCTTCTGATGTTGTAACTAATGTATTTGTTTTTTTTTGCAATTAGCATGATATTTACATGACTCTTTGTTGACCTGACTCTTCTATTTTTGAATAATGTTCAATTCCAAATAGTATTCTAACATTTTCTCTTGCTTCTGAATTAAAAGCAATATAAGCACATACAGTATTTATTTTATTTATTCATTTTTTTTTTAGCAGTTGATATGTTTGGCTTACTTTGGCCTTACTTATATTTAAGTCTATATCAAAATATCACTAAGTTTATATTCTTAATTCAGCTTTGTAGAACAAATTTTAAACACATCTCTTTTGGACTGAGTTAAGATCATCTCCAACATTCACTTAATGATTCACTGACAATGAACCAGTTAAGTTAAACCCATCTATAATACAATTATTAATATATTCCACCAACATCCATCCTCCAGTCACTGACCCCACCCACATTAAATCTGTTGTGTTAATATCTGTTAGCATCTCCATATTTCCCAAACTTTTTTTTCTGACAATTTCTGAATTGAAGGAGAAATTTAAAAAATGAAAGAAGAGAACAAATAATTTAAGTGTGTTAAAATAAAATACCCATTGTCCTAGTAAGTTTGGGCTGCTATAACAACTATCATAGACTGTGTGGCTTAAACACAAAAGTTTGTTTTTCAGCGTTTTGGAGACTGGAATCCCAAGATTACAATGTCAGCATAGTTAGATGCTGGTGAGACTCATCTTCCTAGCTGATAGCTGACTGCCTTCTCATTGTCTTCACATGGCCTAGAGCAGTGTTTTTCAACCTTTTTCGGGCAAAGGCACACTTGTTTCATGAAAAAAATCACGAGGCACACCACCATTAGAAAATGTTAAAAAATTTAACTCTGTGCCTATATTGACTATATATAAAGTAATTCTCTTGAATAGGAATCAAATAAACACAAAGAAAGTATTTTATAATTACTTTATTATGAAATATTAAGTAAACAAAATAGTGAAAAATTATAAAATTCTTGTCTTGTCTGCACCTACGGCACACCAGGCAACATCTCGCGGCACACTAGTGTGCCGCGGAACAGCGGTTGAAAAACGCTGGCCTAGAGAGAGTTCATCTCTCTCACGTCTCTTCCTAAGTGGGCACTAATCCCATTTGTGACAGACACACCTTCATGACTTGATGACCTTCCAAAGGCCCCATGGCCTAATACCTTTACATTGGGGGTTAGGGTTTCAACACATGAATTTGGGATGGGAGCAGACATTTAGTCTAAAGCACCCATGCAGCAACATCTTCTCAGGGTAGAGATGGGAGGCATCTCTGTTTCAAACACAGGCAAGTGGTGAGAGAAATTGTTTCTCTTCTTTCTTTCAGGACAGTTGAATCCCTTGTTTTAACAACATATGTGTAACTGCTACTTATTAATATTCTTTGAGATTTTTTCCCCTAATTTTTGGCAGTAACTTCATTGTCGCTTTATTCAAGTTTTATGAAATTTTCATCTTTTTTGTGGACTTTTATACATACTTTATTGGGACCTAGAGAAAACCTGAATTCAAAACATCTAGTCAGACACTATTTTTGCCCCATATTAATTATGCTGAACAATACTTCAAAGCATATTTTCAGGGGAAAGTGTTTCAAAAAGAATAAAAGCAATAAAAACATTTTCTTCTATGTTCAGGATGACATAACCAAGTAATTTTCATGGGTTCTATCTCATACCAGTGAAAATCTACAAAACAAGGCTTTGAATATGTAGGTTTCAAGGTTATGAAATTAAATTGTTAAAATTTTTCAGTCCTTATCCCAACCTCTAAGAATATACTTAAATTAAACTGCCTACTTTTAATATATTGAGAATTGAAGAAAAATCTGTCAATGTACGTGAACTGTCCAATATATTTTAAAATTAAATATATAGTTGCATTTATAACTAAAATATAAATAAAACATGAGTCTTGGAGAATATTATTTTCAGAATTTTTGCCCAAAACCCTATTATATTTGTCAACTATAATTAACTTGAATGCCCCAAGTAAATAATTTACATATTTCAATGAAGAAATTATTGAAAAAAATTGAGGCTTAACTACATATGAAGTTAGGTAAAGTTCATATGTTCTCCGTGACAGACAACAGAGAATTTTGGATAACGCCTAAGGGAGAATCATCAGGCTTACTTATGGTATGCATGGGCACAGTAGGCTAAGCACTTCGGGCTCCCACTTTCTGGTTTTATCCTCCTTGCATTAGTCAACATCTTTGGATTTTATTTTCTTCATGCCAACTTAGTAATAAAAAAATAAATAAATAAATAAATAACAAATTTGGTTATATTGATAAATAAATGAGATAGAGTGAGTGCTCTATAAATGAAATATCCTCATATGAATACACACTACTGTCCTAGCTGTGCTGTAAGTTAGGCATGTGATTAGCAGCTATATTGGCAATGTCGTTTTCAACTATGAAGGACAATCTATAGAGAGATAATTGTACATATATTTATTATGGGCCATTGCAACTGTTGATAGTTCTTAAACTGCTCAAATGGTGCTTAATGCCCAGTTAGTAAACCAAGTAAACTCAGCTTCTGACTTAAATGGACTGTGAATGAAGGTATAAAGAATGGTTTCATTTACACATTTACATAATTGTAGGACTTCAGCTGGATGGGAAATACTTTGGCCTCATTAATAAGGACTGGTTCAGATTACATTATGAAAGAATTCCTGAAACATTGGTTTAATTTCATTTTTTTCCCAAGCACACATTACCGTGGTCTGCTGCAAAGCAATCATGCTCCAGAAAGCTTTAAAATGAAAGCTAAGGCCCTGCCGAGTAGCTCCATTGGTTAGACCAGTGGTTGGCAAACTCATTAGTCCACAGAGCCAAATATCAACTGTACAACGATTGAAATTTCTTTTGAGAGCCAAATTTTTTAAACTTAAACTTCTTCTAACACCACTTCTTCAAAATAGACTCTCCCAGGCCGTGGTATTTTGTGGAAGAGCCACACTCAAGGGGCCAAAGAGCCACATGTGGCTCACGAGTCGCAGTTTGCCAACCTGGGGGTTAGAGAATTGTTCTGATATGGCAGGTGGCAGGTTTGATCCCTGATCAAGATACATGCAAGAACCAATCAATTAATGCATAAATAAGGATGTTTCTCTCTCCCTCCCTCTCTCTTTCTCCCTCTTCTGTCTCCTCTCTCTATCTCTCTAAAAATCAGTAATTTTTCTTTTATGGGCTAAGATACAATAGGAAAAAAGAGCATGGGGTGACTTGAATAACTCTCTGTTTCTTAATCCCTCTAACTTTTCAAACTATACAAAGGTTAGAGGGATAAAAGGCTAGGTTCTGCTGCAGACTGTGGAAGTGATACCTGCTGTGTTTAGGGCTAGTTGGGTACCTTAAGCCAGTCCATCAGAATCTGAGCTTCAGATCAGGATGGCTGCTAGTTCTGCTCTGGACCAGAGCCCCACATACAGAATCTGGGTCTTCATCTTCTTCTTTTGCAAATGGTAACTGCTTCTCACTCTACCTCCATTCCAAATATAATACCTCCTCAACCCCCTTCCCAGCTGAAATATCTGATGTCCACTGAGCTTCTGCCCCCATGTCCTAGTGCTATAGGTTGCCGGGTCAGGGTTATGTGCAGTTACAAAAGGGTGAGATTAAATCAACATGCTAGTTTGGGGATAGAATTATTCTAGTTTACCAAGTCTTCTGTGTACAAGGAGACCTGGAAATACTTCTATATATGAATCCCTGCTTATGGCATTCTGCAACAATGACTTACAACGTGACAAATGGACTGTTCTGATAGTGCTCAATTCATCTACTTATCACTTATTAGTGATTGGTTTTTGTCTAGTACTAAGGTTTATTTTAGGTTTTGTAAAGCCTCAGCAACATGTAGTCAGTGTGAAGGTATATATACATGTGTGTTTTTGGTTATGTTTATCTATGCGTATTGATTCATTCATTTTTAGTTCATTGTGGAAAGAACACGGAAACTCCCATCAGCCTAATATCAATATAAATATTGGCTCTGCACTATCTAGCATTTTATTTGGGCCCTTTAGATACTCAATTTTCTCATCTTTGAACATAATGTTATCTACCCCTAAGGATAGTTCTGAAGATTAAGAGAGACAATGTAAAGCTACTAGCATAGTGTCTAGCTCACTAACAATGCTTAATACATACAAATTATGATTGATTGTTTTCATGAAAAATAAAAGTATGAGTGCCTGGACCCATTTCTTGTGACCAAGAAGGAGGTTTCCAGCATTAATCATTGGTCTCAAATTTAATTCATAATGATACATAGAAAATAATGAGGTATTTGCTAAAGAAACTTATATTCACCACTATCATCTTTCAAAATATCATCAGAAAGAGAGAAGTTCTGGTGTTAATGAAAAATGGGGCTTGGGTGATGGGTGGTGCTAGAGTCAATGATTTCTATGAAAAGGTAAAGCTCTTCTGATTACTTAAGCTGGAAATTATTTTGGATTTTTTTTTGTAACAAATATGTCATTTTCCTGGAAAAGAAATCTGTTCTCTGGCATCTATTTGTGTGATCTACCTAGAAGAGCAACCCTTAGCTGTCCAGGAAAAGGAAACAAACAAACCCAAAACTAATAATCTTCTTGAGTTCTCTGGTTAAAATACTTGAAACAAGCTTCTAGCACTGGGCTCAGAGCTCCTCTGTTGTGTGCTACTGAAATAAAGGTCATGGGGCCAAGTCTCCTTGCTCTGCTCCTTTTTAATAAAATAAAAAACAAGTCTGTGGCTTGAGGCCCTGAACACTTGCAACCAGAATTTCTTTCACATCAGCTGCCAAAAGAGTTCTCCTTGACTTGAAATCAGCCAGTAAGGAGATCCTATCCAAACACCCAGTCCTTGAGAAAAGCAGACCATAAAGAGTTTTTCATGAAGAGGTCAGCCAAATAACTGCAGGCGAGGACATTAGGTGTTGTCCCTGGGAGAGGCGGCCAGGGCCCTGAGCCACACTTGAGCTCTGTGAGGCTCATAGCAGTGCCAGCCAGAACTGGAATATCGAGACCTGCTAGTCTCTGCTTACAAAAACCTGCCTTTAGAACATGTTTGTGCAAAGCATGTGGCATTGGGTAAACCTCCCAGCAACTCAGAGGGTGGAGAGAATGAACCTTTACTGTTGTACAGAGAGAGAGGCTGAGACATGGTGGAGACAAAGGATGTACCTAATGACGTACACAAAGGTGTGCAAAGTGAGTTTAGTCTGAAAATGTGTGTGCTAAGTTTCCAGGGTTAGTCACTCTGAGTGGGAACATTAAATACCTATTTAAGAGTATATGAGAAAAGAAATGAACACTTATGGAAACTTTATTAATGTTCATTAAGCATTTCTGGAGGCCCTACTATAATTCTGGAATTGATTACAGCAAGCAACAACAAATCTTGCTCTCAGGAAGCAGACAGTTTAGCCAGAAGAAATAAGACATGTCCAATACAAATTTAAAAACTTAGGATATACCCTATTTTTTAATTGATTTCAGAGATGAGAGAAAGAGAGAGAGAGAGAAACATCAATGATGTTTATCATTTATCGGCTGCATCCTGTACACCCCACTCTTGGGAACAAGCCCAAAGCCTGGGCATGTGCTCTGACCAGGAATTTAACCATGACTTCCTGGTTCATAGGTCAAAGCTCAACCACCAGCCAAGCAGAAATGCCATATTTTAATAATAGAATAATTTAAGGGCAATGGCACTTCTTAGAGCAGCAGTGGGGCTTTTATGGTGGAGCCCATATTTTAATTGAACATCTAAGGATACATGGGATAAAATTAATTTTAAATAATAATAATAATAATAATATCTTATGTTATTGCCTGGGAATTGTCAACAGACAGCTAAAAAGAGAGCCATTCATTAAGCTGTATGGCTAGAGAAGAAAGAGAAACAATATGGACTAAGGACAAAGCTCTAAGGGGGTTAGTATGGAAGGAAAGGTACTGAAGAAGAAATGTCATACCAAACATATGCTGTGCGACAGTTCAACAATATAAATTATTGATGTATGTAAAAGTATGCATATTAATATGTCATCAATGTTAACTGGATATTAGCTCATCTCCATTTTGTTACAGAATTATTATTCTCAGTATCATTTTTTACATGATATTGAGTAAAGCTAGATTTTCAGATTGTCTAGCTTTACTTGTATAGAACATATATGGATTTTCTTTCCATTTGATAAAGAAGACTACATTTTCAAAATGTAATCATTGAATTAAAAATAATATCTGTAAGCTTAAATGTATAAACAAAACATTATGATATCTATATATAAATATACACAAATGGCCGGGACCGGTTTGGCTCAATGGATAGAGCGTCGGCTTGGGGACTGAAGGGCCCCGGGGTTCGATTCCGGTCAAGGGCATGTACCTTGGTTGCAGGCATATCCCCAGTAGGGGGTGTGCAAGAGGCAACTGATCAATGACTCTCTCTCATTGATGTTTCGAACTCTCTATCTCTCTCCCTTCCACTCTGTACAAAAATCAATAAAATATATTTAAATAAAATAAAATAAAAAATAAATATACACAAATGCCTGATTGTTGAGTTAGCTAACTTTATATTTAAAATAATTGCATTTACTTTGTTGATCCAAGGTATGGCAATAGCCAAATTATTTATTGCAAGTTGATTTCAATACTTGAACTGAACCTGTTCATAATGTAATCAGAAATATTGGAATGACCATTACATAATCATATTCTTTCTTCATAACAAAGTTAGCTTTTATTTATCTTCTTTCCTCCAAGACATTTATTTTACCTATGTTCAGCTACTGGCCACTGGACTGATGAACAAGACACATATTTAGCACAGCTGGCATAGCTCAGTGATTGAGCCTTGACCTATGAACTAGGAGGTCACAGTTTGATTTGCGGTCAGGGCACATGCCTGGGTTGTAGGCTCAATCCCCTGTGTGGGGCATGCAGGAGGTAGCTGATCAATTATTTTCTTTCATTAGTAATGTTTCTATCTGCCTCTCCCTCTCCTTCCTCTCTGAAATCAATAAAAGTATATATTTTTAAATTAATCATTTTAGACAATAAATCTTAAATAATTCCCATTTATGACATTTTCTCGTGACACATTTATATTTTAAACTTATGATGCAGTCACATCTATAGAAACAGAAGGAAATGCAGAATAATTCAGTCATTAGATAATTTGGGCTCTAAATCAAAATCACACTCAAAGGTGACATTTAAGCTTTAAACATCTAATTATTTAATTTCTTCAATTTAATTCTTATATGTGGATTTAAGACAGCAAAGAGCTAAAAAAAATAATCTATATATGTTTTTTTAAAAACAAAACAAAACACACACACACACAATAAATAAATGAATAAATAAAAAAAATTAAAATGAAGGAAAAAACAACACAAAAAAAACTGGCTCATTCGATCCAGGAAAAGATTAAGATAATTCACTTTCTTAATGAAATATGCACAGATTGGTATAATTTTCATCTTCCCATTGATAGAACAATAAGAAAATGTAGCCCTTGTAAATTATGTTCAAGTCTGAATCACTTATGACTTTGATTACTGCTGGACTCAATGAATATTTCCCAAAGACTTCCGTAGTTTCTATGAAAAGGGATAATATAGTTCTAAAAACACATTATTTGTAAGATATAAGTTGAAATAAGTTAAAATCAGTTAATTCAATATTATTCATTAGTTTTCTTAGATGTTATTTTATTTATTTAGCTATTTATATATTGTCAAGCTAAAGAAATTTGCTTTATCTTTCTGGCTAGATCTAATGTCCATAGATTATTTCAGCTGATCATGCCATTTGAAACAATTTCATGTTTTCTCCTGATTCATATTATCGTTTGTAACAACCCAAACAATGCATTCTCCCCGGTCTCTAGTTCACCACCTCTTGTGTCTTTTCAGTCCATTTGGAAACCCACACACACAGTCTGTTCCCACATTTGTTTGCATGCTATAGGATAGATGGAGCCATTAATGGCTATTCAATACTATGAAAATTACAGACTGTTATAAAAGTTTCTTTGCAAATAGCTGTTTAACACCACAAAGAAGTTAGGTGAAAATTGTTTGAAAGTCTAAAATTAGTTACATTTTAAGCTAACTGCACATGCTTGCATTGTCTCTGATCTAAAATATAATCCCAGGAGGTTGTGAAAAGCATGCAAATTACACAAAAGCTAATTTGCTCCAACAGCGACGCCTCCCAGGCAGTTGGGAGGTCTATTGGAAATAGCGAATTCTCTGTTATTTGCATATTAATAGCACCTGCTGAAATACTTTGGGATTTACTTCCACTGCCAGTAGAGGGACAGTACTAAAACATATAAAATTCCCTTTTTATCACTGTGCTAGGCTATAAACCACACAGGGTGGACTAAGAATTCTGAATTAATATAGAGAAATTAATGTGTTCATATCGCTTATAGTATGTGAAGATATTTTTCTTCATGATAAACTATAAGTTGTTTAGAGATTGCAGAAAAGGTAACTATAGGCCTTCTGACAAGAATATCTCCTCCTCAGAGCAAACAAAACAAGCTCTTCCAATGTACTGAATGGGACTACTCCTTATGCTGTCCTCTGAGAAACAATAGGATGTAACCAAGGAAAACCAGGAGGTTATTGATTAAAAATACAGTGTGCCCAGAATAATTCAAGTGGCAGAATTTTGTTCACTGGTAAACAATATACATATTGTTGCAACTTAAAGATTGTCTCAAAAAAGAACTGTCTTTTTTTTTCTTCTGATCATGATTTTTTCTTGCTTCTTTTCTGCCAACTCAAAATAAAAAGAGGTCTACATGGATGTTTTGACAGAAAAGACAGCTTCTTTTTTAAATTTTTTTTTTTTTTTTTAGAAGACAGGAAGATGCTTTTGGTCTCCAAGTCTCACCTTTAAAACATAGAACTGCCGGGAGGGGGGGGGGGGGGGGGAAGCTGCACTATAAAGACGATAGCCTCCAAAAGGAATCTCACCCATGCTTTCTACCTCTGTAACTTTCTCCTATTATGGCATACAAATGAAATACACTCGCAGCCAGTCCACTTGTTGCAACTATACCTATGACTCAACCCTAATCTCCAATGTGGGCTGGGAGGGAATCACTGGAAAATTTTGACAAAGTGAAAGACTAGGAAGGTGTTTGCAGAAATGCACAACTGCGAGGAGAGGACATGGAGATTCCCAACGTGTGATATTAAGTCTTGCAGAGTGGATTCATTCCCTCAGTGTGATTCATGTAATGATTAGAATGAATGAATGCATGTTATGTGCCAGCACTGTGTGAAGTTAAAGATAATAACATTGAATCTTTGGTACAAGCAGGTATCATTATTATCACTCCCCTCCTCACACCCCTCCCGGTTATAAAGGAGGAAACAGAGTAACAGAGATTGAGATTAGAAGAGTTCCTATAGTTAATAAGTGGTGCAGCAAGATTTGAAACCTAGGCCTATTAAATTTTGTCTTGCTCTTAACTCTTTCTCTATAGGGCAGTTTTGTCTTAAGAGTGACATCTACTTGCTAATTTTTGTTTTTGTTGTTCTATACAAGTTTCCTGGAAATAACATTTCTCATTCTGTCATGGAGAGCTTCTGTTTTTGAAACTTATTAGGATCATTTTGCGATTTTCCCGATAATGCGGAGATCCAAAGAGTAGAATTCTTCTTCATATTTGTGCCCCAGAGAAAAGGAAACATGGCACCTGTTACGTTCTCTGCCAATGGCACTTCCGGATAGATGCCTGTAACCTCAAAAGATGTGAGGTGTCGGTAAGCTGATTCTGCAAAGGTCCACGTGAGAATTATTTTAGACTTTGAGGGCCCCATTTAATTTCTGCGTGTCTGTTGAATATCCTTATTGTTGTCATTTAACAACCCTTTAAAAAATGTAAAGACCACCGGAACCGGTTTGGCTCAGTGGTAGAGCGTCGGTCTGCGGACAGAAAGGTCCCGGATTCGATTCCGGTCAAGGGCATGTACCTTGGAGGCGGGCACATCCCCGGTAGGGGGTGTGCAAGAGGCAACTGGTCGATCTTTCTCTCTCATCAATGTTTCTAGCTCTCTATCTCTCTCCCTTCCTCTCTGTAAAAAAATCAATAAAAAAATATATATTTTTAAAAAATGTAAAGACCATTTTAGCTCAGGGGATTTATAAAAACTGGTCACTGGCTATAGTGTTGAGTGTCTACTCTAAGGAAGACAGGCTGGTTTCTATGTCTAGTTAGCTCACTGACAGCTATTCACTGTGCTCATAAGAATAACACAGTTTCAAAGTTGAGAAAGCCTTTGAGAATCACCTAAAACAAACAACTTATATTATAGTAAGGTGACTGAGGCCCAGTAAAGGAGTCAAGTAAAGAAACCAGGTCCATCGTTTTGTGAAGATAGAGGATACCATTGTAAATTGATTATTTGGGTAAAGAATTTATTGAAACGAAAGCTTTATGGATGGGGGTGGTAGCTTGCTGAATTCATTGGCAGAATTATTAATAGTATTATAACCATGCATATTATGCTAGCCTCTTTAACCTGTGAATAATTGAAAATTGATTGTACAATCTGTTAACTATTTGAAGAGAGTAAAGATTAAGATTGGTACTACAGAAGAAAAATATCAAGTGTAACAAAAATTACAAGGCTGAAAAGGAAACTTTTGGAAATATTGTGGTTTTTTTCAACAGCATAGATTTTATAAGTTTAATAGATATGGAAAAATATATAAAGAGAATACTCAATATATTTGTGTACATACAAAAAAACTTATGCACATTAAAAAGCATAAAGATAAACATAAATAAATGAAAAAATATTTTCAATACATATATTAAAGGATTTTAATCATAAACTTAAAAATGGTCAAAGACATTAAAGAAGAAAGTAATAAATGATATGAACAAAGTATATGAACCCTTTACCATGCCTGTTTTACCAGTGGGGCCTGTTATGTAGACAGTAACCTCCTGGAAGGAGGCTATTTCTCTTGAGATAAAATACAGATAGATATAGATGATGATATAGATATATTGTAGATGATATAGATATAGATATAGATATAGATATAGATATAGATATAGATATAGATATAGATATGGATATGGATATGGAATGGATATAGATAGATATGTATATAAATATAGAGATAGAGATAGAGAGAGTTGGATATAGCTGTTAGAGGTAAGATACAGAGATAGATTTAGATGTAGGTATAGATACAGATATAAACATAGATATAGATAATATAGATGTAAATATGAATAAGATATAGATTAGATATAGATATAGATAGATATTGATATAAATATGGATATAGATAGATATGGATATAAATATAGAGAGAGATGATATAGCTGTTAGAGGTAAGGTAGAGACAGAGATAGGTTTAGATATAGGTACAGATACAGATATAGACTTAGATATATATATGGATATGGATATGGATATAGATTAGAGATATTTTATAGAGTGATAGAGATAGAGATAGAGTGATAGAGATAGAGATAGAGATATTTTCCAGTTAAAAGATCCAGTATTCATGGTGGTATGCTTGACTAGTCTATGGATTTCTCAAGCAGTGAGTCTGGAAGGAATTTCAGAGTTTATCTACCGCAGTGATTCTCAAATTCAGTATGCATGGAAGTCATCTGGGAAACTTGTTAAAATAGCAGATTCTTGGAACCCATCCTGGGTATAATAAATCGGAACCTCTGGGGATGAACCCGGAAGCTCCTTGCAGAACAAGCTCCCCCTGTGCTCCTGGGACAGGTGGCTCTCAGACTGCTGTTTGAGAAGCTCTGACCCAGAACCTTCACATGTGAGGAGATGAATGTCACAGACATGCTATGATTTGCCTCAGATGGCCAGTTTGCAAGGATTGTGACAAGACCCAGTTTAAGGGTATGAGATAGTGATGTCCTTACTGCCTAACCATACTTCGGAGAATTATTCCATCTCTCAGCTTTGGCTTTTAAACTCAATTTTTTTTTTTTTTTTAATGTCCTTGCATGTAAAGCAACCTCTCTTAAAGCATTAGCCTTTTTACTTGGGGAGGGAGAAGTGACCTTTCAGGCTCAGGGCCTCCTGCTTCCAGGGGCAGCTAGGCATGAGTGACCTGGACCAGCCTCACCACCCATGGAGGAGCAGCCAGACAGTGGACTGAGCATCCAGGGACTTCTTTTCCCAGAGAATCAATGTGCCTGGGGAATCAGTCTTTTCAAGCTGGCACGTTTCTATCAGGCAGCCATAAGAAGCTGGTAATTTTTATTTATTGTCTGCAGTTCATGGCAGGCAGTATTTTACCACCTGCACATCTCAAAAAGAAGGGGAAGAAAAGCACACCAATATTCTCAAAATGTTTATATTCCAGGAGTGTGTATTTCAGAGAGGGAGGTCGTGATGGGTGTATTTTTATTGTGTGGGAAAGAATCCTTAGTGGTGGTGCAGCTGGAAAAATAATGGAAGCACCGGGTACTGTCTTTTGTGACAAAGTTTCCTCTGGTAAGTTACAATTATAACGTAGAAAATGATACCTTAGATGCCAACTAATTTGTGAATCCTGGGAAATGGCATTCAATGATTCCTCATCAGGACAGCAGAACCTGATCTGTAAAAATTTGGGCCACAGCGGGAGGCTGTTTGCAAAGAGTGATTTGCATTTCAATTGTAAGTCCAGCACAACCTTTAAATCTTGGCTGAGGTGCTATCACAATGGAATTTTTTTTTTTCTCCTTCACGGAGGACTTAGAATAGAAAAAGGGATATTACCATACATTCATTCCACCGCCACATACAATAAAATATAGGTGATTTTCTTTCAATGAGCAATTATATCAAATTTTTTTTACAATTCCAGGGGAAATATCATTCTCTGTGTAGGATCTGTCCTCACACCATTCCTCAGTTCATAAGCACATCTCCCCCCTTCCGTTTTTCCCCCTATAAAATTCCAAACACTTAGCAAATGTAGCTTTTCTATTATTTGGTTTCACTTAATGAAAAAATAAATAAATAAAACACACAAATTGAAAACAACAATAAAAACATCCATTTATTTATTAGAATTAGTTTCCTCTAAGACAAGTCATTGCTGGACCTCTGAGGTCCTCCCTGCCCCAAGCTGCCCCTTTCCATTGGGTTCAATAGTCCTACTGTGAGGTTTCTTTTTATCCCCTCCCCGCTTTTTAAATTGTTTAAAAACAATTAAAAGGGTTAGCCCTTTTCTAAATCATGGGCTGATTTCTCTCCTGGGCATGGCTCACTGTAACAAAAGGAATGATTGTAACCTGGGATCTACACCCCACTGCACCCAAGGATGTAACACCCTCCTGTCAGAAATGGGGTCCTTAGGCAGCAGCGGGCCAACGTGTCAGTGGGTCAGGGAGGAACAAGGTAGAAATGACCCCTCTATGGCATATTTATTATAATAGAAGTTTGCTTTGACTGTAAACTTGTACAGCATTTCTCTCTCATCGTCAAGAATTGAAATTATCTGTAACCGTATAAATTCATCTCTCAGGACACCCCTCTTGGTTGCCAATGGTGAGAAATCACCATATCTGATTGTGAGTTCTTAGTGCCCACCTGACTCACCCAACTTCTCAGGCAGCTACTCAGATGAGAGCTCACCCTTCCAGAGACTTTTTTTTTTTTTTTCATTTTCAGAACTCTACTATCTGTGGCTTGTCTTGGATTTTTTAATTCCTTCTTACTCCTTAGTGTGCTCCTCCTTCTTGCCCATTTCTAATTGTGGGCTTGTGTCAAAAGCCAGTCTTGGGACCTATTGTCTCCTGAATCTACATCCACTCCCTGGGCTCTCTCATCTGCTCCTGTAGCTTTATATACCCTCTACTGTGATGGATCTCAGGCATCCATGTTCAGTCCCACCTCTGCAGACAACAATAGAATCTCCCCCTAACTCCCACTGCCCACTCTCCCACATGGTAGCTTCTTTCCCCTGTAACAGTAATTGGCGCCACCATTTACCCAGTAACCCAGAGTCAGGGTAGTGGAGAGTGGGAGGGTCTGAACATCTCTCCTTGATTTCTTCTATGACATCCCACATCTAATTCAACACGGGGTCCTATTCCTCTTGAAAATTACCTATGTCTTTAAAGTCAGCTACCTAATCACTCTCTCTTCTGCTTCTATCTGTTCCTCAGATACACTAAACTCAACCCAGCCTTAGGACTTTAGCCCATTTCCTAGAATGCCATTCCTCTGAGTGGCCTTATTGTTTTTAGAGTCTCTATCTAAATGTGACCTCCTAAGAGAGAATTTACAAGAGCACTGTAGCTAAAATAGTAGCAGTTCCTCCATTTGCTTGTCCCCCAACTCTTTACCCGGGTTCATTCTTCTTTATTGCATGTATCACAACCATAAATTATACTGTATATTTATATACACATTCATTTGTCTAGTTCACAAGCTAAGTTGTAATTCAGGCAAGATTTGGTGTGTATTGTTTTATTCCCAAACCCTAGCACACTGACACATAATAGGGATTCAATAAATACTTATTCGATGATAAATGAACTTTAATTATCATTTTAGTTTCTCTCTGACATTACTCATCTCACAATTTCTTTGCAGTACTCTGGATTTTCCCCCCATTAAACATTAGCATTTTAATGTATTACATCTTAATGTGAGAAGTTATGCTTTTTTACATTTTTCTTAAATCTTCATAGCAATGAATAGTAGTTATTTAGACTTAAGTCCAAATGCTATTTGCTGCTTTTAATCTATATCCTGCATTCGATTTTTTAAAAATTCTTTATTCCAACCATTTTTACCTTCCAATTGGAGTAATTGACTCGGTATTTGTTTTTGCAGAATGTCACACTTATTTAATGAAATAGAATGTTTGCCTTATGGATAATATGCACCAAATAACATTTGAGACAAGTTCAAACTGAGCTCTGGGTTACAACCCTATAGAAATGCGGATATCCTCAGAGACAACAGGATTGCAGGGTTGTTGATCAGTGCCCTGGCCAAGCCATCCTACCCAGTCCTGGCTACATTGTTCAGCGTTTCTATCTCCTGCCTTGTTGTCCCCCTCTCTTAGTTCCCCCATTCTTCTCACATGCTGCTGCTGAATTCCTGGAACTGGGAAACAGTGAAACCAAGTTTATTAAACTTGTGTCCAACGTGAAACTTAATGTCGACAACTGAGGGCCTATGTTCAGATTTCCGTGAAGGAATGTTGTTTAATTGCTGTCCTTGGTCATTATCTGGATTTCCGAGCCACATACACAGGCAGAGCATTTCTATGTCTGTGTTTCCTAATTTGTAGAAGCCTAGACTTGTGTTCCTGGAGCCTTGTGGGGAAGGTTGCCCTTCAGTCCTTGCTCCCTGATGATGGGTCTCACCAGCCCAGGATTGGGCCTTGCTCACAATTCAAAACACAGCAGCTCTCATAAAGAAAACCTGCTTTAAATTTTATTATTTTTTATTTATATGTAGTAATCTGAGCACGTAATGCTAGGTAAAGACTCCAACATTTTTCTGAAGGATGGTCATTAAAATCCCTTTCCATATCCGTGTCCCCCGTCCCCCCCCCCCACACACACACACACACAAAGCCAACTCCACTATCCAGGGCCCTGCAATAGAACCCTTTCTTTACCTGCAGCCTGCAGGAAAAGGCAGCTCCACAGCCCCTGTGCTTGCAGAGCCCTGATCCCCGGGTGTCACACACTCTCTGCTTGAGCCTCTACCCAGCAAAGCCCTTGGGGCGCCAGTCTTGTCCCTCCTCTGATAAATTCTACTTATTATACTGTGCTGTATGCACTCTCAGAGCTAGATGAATGAAGAGTAATAATAACTGTTATTTTTACACCAAGTGTTATCAAATCAGAAATCTGACACCTAGTAATTTAATATATATGTTTTTCCACATACCTTTATTGCTGTTTGGCTAGATAGAAAAATATGAGGCGATTGGAGACCAACTGTAAATATTTCTACAGCCTTAATGGCAAATGCTTTCTTTTTCTTTATTACCTTGCTCCGCTTACTTCATTCTATATTTGTCCTCCTCTCTTTTTCTCCTTTCAATGCCCCCTCCTGTAAGAAGCCTTTCCTGATTGACGACCCATTTTTGTATCCTTCCATCATCCCCAAATCCTCCATGGTCACCCTGAAGACTATTAATGCAATCTATTTAATGTTATTTTTTGTTGAACTGGCCAAGACAATAGAACCCAACCAAACTGGGTTTGAATCAGCTATACCATGTAAAAATCAGTTAAACTTTGGGCAGATTGCTTAAGCTTCTTCAGCTTAGTTTTCTTGTCTGCAAAGTAGAAATAATAATACCTCCCTAGTTGTAAGCATATTGGGAAGATTAAATCATGTCGTGAAAATGTTCTTGTTCTAATTAAACATATTTTCCCTTCCTTTGCATTTGCCTTTACAATGGTAGTAAAGCTTTTTGGATGGGAATATTGTCCTATCCCAGGTAAGTTGTAAAATGTTTCAGGCTAACTGTATCATGGTTTAAAAATTGCAAAACAACGAATGTGCTCCTAGTATCATATTTCCTAGTGTAGGATGTTTGAAGGTCCAGAGGTGAAGGCCTAGAAGTGGGAATGGGGAATAAGGTAGAAAAGGAGATAAAGGGTAGGAAAGAAAACAAGATAAAACACCATCGCTTTTACTTCAAAAACTTGCCAGGTACTTAGGGTAGTGAACAATGTAAAAAGTCAAAAGATAGCACAAAATATTTAAATAATAATTCAAAATCATGAGAGATGGAATGAGCAATAGCAAAAAAGAGTAGCTATTAAATACTTACAAAAGGAATTGCAGTGAGAGGACAGAAGACAACCAGACCCTTCATGTAAAGGGGTCAGGGCAGGTTTAGCACATGGCAAGGTCACTGGTGTGTCTGAACCAATGAGCAGATTTGATAGATGATGGGAAGAGAAGTCAGCCATACGTGATGAGATGATTTATGAGTGGCATAGCACAGAATGTAGAATTACTCCACAGAAAATATAAGCAAATGTAAGAAGGGGCAAGAGCCCCTTGTGTTTTTAAGAAGTAGGTGTGATATTTTGGTCTACGCCATACTCTCTCTCTCCCTTTAATGACTTCTTTTATTTATTTATTTATTTTAAATCTTTATTGTTGAAAGTATTACATATGCCCCCTTTCTTTTCCCCATTGTTTCCTTCTAGCCTGATTCCACCCCCAACCCCATGCCTTCATGACACTATTGCCCATGGTTATGCATATATGCTTTAAAGTTCTTTGGTTGATCTTTCCCCACTCCCATCTTTCCTCTGAGATTTGACCATTTGTTCCATGCTTTTATGTCTCTGAATCTATTTTGTTCATCAGTTTATTTTTTTTCATTAGATTCCAAAAGTGAGTGAGATCATGTGGTACTTGTCTTTCTCTGGCTGGCTTATTTTGCTTAGCATGATACTTTCCAGGTCTCTCCATGCTGTCTCAAAGGGTAAGAGATCCTTCAGTATTACTGCTGTATACTATTCCATGGTATAAATGTACCATAGCTTTTTTTTTTATCCACTCATCTACTTTTCTTTTCATCTACTACTTCCCTTTTCTCCACATCCTTGCCAGCTCTTGTCATTTGTTGGTTTGTTGATGGTAGTCATTCTGAGAGGTGTGAGGTGACACCTCATTGTCATTTTAATATGCAGCTCTCTGATGATTAGTGACTTTGAACATGTTTTCATGTGTCTTTGCTATCTCTATATCCACATTGCATTAAAAAAAAAATCTCAGTTCATGCACTCCAGCATCTCTTCTCTTCACCTATCACCAGGTCCAAAGTTATGGTCTCATACAGAGGACTTTCAATCAGCAGCATCCAGTAAGCAAGGATACATCCCTTATCTGAAGAGCCAGTTCAGGTCTGCTGTGCATCAGTCCCATGGATTGCTCAGCAACTGATTTGAGTGAATTAAATACTGTCAATGATCTCTTACCTATGAATTGTCTTACCAAAATATACACAGCATCCCACAAATATGTAGTTCCCATGTAATCTGGGAGTTATAAACAGAGGAATACATACTATTGTCTCTTCTTTCATCAAGGGTGAATATTTGACTTCAGCAGACAAACTGTGTTATGCTCCTTTATTTTTGAAGCCATGCAATCAGGGCCTGTACTTTGACTGTTTGGGATCATAAATAAAGCACAAGGATAAATGTGTTTATTTGGACATGTAATTTAGTTTCTGTATCACTGTATTTTTTCTTTTAACGGCGCACATGCTAATTTCCAACCATCAGCCCTAGGCGCCAGTAAAATCAGATTAAAAGCATTAGTAATGTAGTTAATTCCATTTATAATATGCCTACACCAGACCCGAGAACATTAAAATAAGGAAAATCTATAAGCTGGAATTAAAGTATTTTTTTTGAACTCCTTATAAGAAACGTTTGAAAGACATAGGGTTTTACATAAACCCTCTCAAGTATCTTTTTAGTCATGTTTTGCAAAGTAATATTTGAAATCCCAATTACAATTTGCCTTGGTCACTTGAGTCTTCATATATTATTCTTCAGGCTTTGTATTAAGGGATGAGTATGCTATAGAATATTTTGCTAGATATCATATTGCCTTCTGTAACCTTGCCTAATAATCACTATTAGCTAATCAATTTTTCCTTTTTATTCAAATTCTATTATCTTCTCCCTTTTGACCTCAAGTGACCAGGACAGCCCATGCATTTTTTTCCCCCTGAAATCCTCAGCATATTACCTGCAGCAAAACAGGATAAAAGCCCTGGCATTAAACCCAATCAATAATTCCCACAGGTAAACATCTATTTTATCCCCTTCTTTAGTGTATTATTATTATTATTATTTATTTTTTTTTTTGCACATGAAGATGTCACCATCGACCCACAGTCCATCTGGCATTTACGAGTACTGGGCTTGGTCCAGCAGTCGTGATTTATGTAGGCCAAGTCATTTTCATTCCTCCCCCCATGTCACCTCCTGAAATCCACTGTCCCATTTCACAGATAGGTAAGCTATGGCCATTGAATGACATGAAACTAGCTGGCTTAAAATTGGAACTAACAGTCATTTCCTTTGCTTTTTCATAACCACAAAGCTATTAAAGTAAATTATGCATTTTGACTTTATCCTATTTTCCTTTTTTGTACTTCTCGGTAATTAGCTAATATCAACATTGAAAGCTCTTATGAGATGAGTACTACTTCATTTACTTTTCATTAGTTTAATTTTTATAATAAAAATATAAAAGGAAACATGGATTCATAAACCATGGTTATTATTAAAAGTTCCAAATATACAGAATGTATAAAGTGAAATCTCCTCGCTACCCCCCTCAGTCCAATCCTTTATTCCAGAGGTCTAAACACATATACAAGTACAGATATCCATATGTAGGTTCTAAATCATATGCATCCAAGTGTATTTTATTATAAAAATTAATACAATGCATATAGGTTGGTGATTTTATTATTTAATATTCCCTAAGGTGTTTTACTGTAGTATCTATATAGAGCTACGTTAATTTAATAGTTGCATAATATTTCACAATAATATGTATTAATCACAATTCATTCCGCCACAGCATTATGAAAGAGATTTAAATAATTAATCATTTTTCAAATAATGCTATCATAAAATACCATGTATGAGTTGTCTACTTCTGTGTAATAAATTATGCTAACAGTTATTGGCTTCAAACAAACAACGTTTATTACCTCACAGTTTCTGTTGGTCATAAATGTAGAAGCTGGTTCTGGCTTGATGTCTTTCACTGGAGTGTAGTGACAATGGAGACAGTCATTTGAGGTCTGGTCTGAGACTGGAGGACATAAGGTGGCTCATTCATTTGGTTGGCAGGTTGATGCTCCTTGTTATTGGGAGACCTCAGTTCTTCCCCCATTAAGGGATTTTCACAGGCTACTTGAATCTCCTCATTCCAAGGCAGCTGAATTCCCCAGAATATGAAACCCAAGAAAGCAAGAGGCAGGCAGATGCTGTGCATTCCTTGACCTAAGCTGGGAAGTTACCCAGCATCACTACTGCCACATCTTTCTATGACTCTATTGAGGTATAATTGTGCTTTACAGAGAAATCTCATGTGTTTAATACAATATATGTGATTTGATGAGTCTAGATATATGCATACATCCATGACATTACCACAAAAAAAGGGTAATAAAACTATATTTCACCTCCAAAAGTTTTCTTGTGTTGCCCCCTTTTTTATGGTAAAAATGATGTACCTGAGAGCCATCCTTGTAACAAAAATTGAAGTGCATGATGCTGTGTTGTAGTTATATGCACTATGTGGGACAGTTTATAGAATTTATTCATCATGCAAAAGTGAAAATTTATAGCCACTGAACACCTTCTCCTTTCTCTTTTCCTCAGCCCATGGCAATCATTCTACTTTCTGCTTCCACGAGTTTCATTATTTTAGATATCTGAGTGGAATCATAGAGTTGTCTTTCTGTTACTGGTTTATTTCACTTAGTATAACGTCTTCCAGGTTCCACCATGTTGTTGCAAATGGTAGGATTTCCTTCTTTTTAAAGACTGAATAATATTCCATTGTATGTATAGGCTCCATTTTCTGTATCCATTTCCTGTTGATAGACATTTGAATAGCTTTCATATCTTGGCTGTTTTGAATACTGCTGCAATAAACATGGGAATGCAGATATCTCTGTGAGATTCTGATTTCAATTCTTTTATACACAAAAAATGCAATTTTTCTTCTAAATCATACAGGAGTTCTATACCATTTTCCATAGATGCTGAATCATTTTACATCCTTACCAACAGATACAAAAGTTCATTTTTTTATATTCTTATGAACACCTGCTGCCTTCTGTTTTTTTTATACTAGCCATTCTAACAGGTGCAAGGTGATATCTCATTGTAGTTTCAATGTGAATTTCTCTAATGATTAGTGATATTGAGCATCTTTTTTTATATGCCTGCTGAACATTTGCATATCCTTTGGAGAAATATCTACTCAAGCTATTTTTAAAGCCGGGTAGTTTATTTATTTCCCATTGAGTTGTAGAAGTTTCTTATATATTTTGGATATTGACTCCTTTTTCAGATATGTGGTTTGCAAATATTTTCTTCAATTCTGTAGGTAGTCTTTTCACCCTTTTGATTGTTTATTTTGCTGTTCAGAAGCTTTTTAGTTTGATGTAGTTCCAACTGTCTACGCTTATACAGGCAATATAGCTTGTGCTAAATTTGGTGTCATATTCAAGAAGTTATTGCCAAGATCAAACAAAAGGATTTCATTTGTGTTTTCTTTTAGGATTTTAATAAATTTAGATCCTAAGTGTAATCATTAAATCTATTTTCTTTTTTTAATATTTTTTTTATTGATTTTGTACAGAGAGGAAGGGAGAGAGATATAGAGTTAGAAACATCAATGAGAGAGAGTCATCGATCAGCTGCCTCTTGCACCCCCCCTACTGGGAATATGCCTGCAACCAAGGTACATGCCCTTGACTGGAATCGAACCTGGGACCCTTCAGTCCCCAAGCCGATGCTCTATCCATTGAGCCAAACCGGTCTCGGCCATTTAAACTATTTATTTATTTATTTATTTATTTATTTATTTATTTATTTAGGTATGCTGTCTGAAAACCCTAAAAACAAGTAACAAGTTAGCTGTGCGTTCAGACACCAGGAAACATTTAAAAGTGGAATAAATAATATTTTGTTAGTTTATGCCTTTATATTAATATTTATATACTTGTATGGCTTACATACACAAAGAAATTCATACACTTTCATGTTTTGATTTAATGTTTAGAATTCTTTAATCTGTCCAGTATGAAGCAACTACCTATATTTTGAAAATAAGAGAACATAGATTACAAGTCATAAAATTCATTTTTTTTCTAATAAATTCATTTGGCTATAGGAACCTGGTAATGCATTCTATCTCTTAACGATCCTTATATTATAGATACTCACTCACTCCATGTATGAATGAGTCATGAGCTCAGACAAGCATGTAGATTCAGATGCCACAGTACTCACACTGTGCATATATCATTTATATCCCCAAATATATATACTGCAGGCACATATGGACACACACAGAGTAAATCACAAAGCTCCTCACCCCGTGATTCTTTCTCTGTGATGGATCTCATTATTAATTAAAGAATCATTTAGCTTGCATAATTGTCTTCTGCCATACATAATTCCAACCTTTCAGTGTCTCTTCCAGTTGGCTTGTTAGTCTAAATGCATGCCTTTCTTTTGGTGACATCATCAATCACACCCTGCAGATGGACAGGCACAACAGTGGAGTGAATTATATGTAAAGAGGCCTTCTCTTTGTTCCCAATCATGGAACTTACCAACAGGTAATGTTTTTTTGTAAATTTCATTGATTCTTTAAAAGTAAGGTGCTGGCATTTCCCACACTCTGTGGTTGAGGAGCTCAAGCTTCCACGGAAAATATCTAGTCATTTGTTGTTAAGTGTCCACTGTGATATATGAACATTACCGGCTTTTGGAAAAAATTGATAACAAGACATAAGACTGTTCAAAACAGCCAAACATGCTTTTTTTACACATACTTGTTCACAAATCAAGTTTTTGCCTTTCTTTAAAAACTAAAATTTAAAATAAAATCCAGTCCATCAAATAGTGGTTCTCAATGTACAATATCTCAAGACATTAAAATCCCTGGGACAATTGGGTCATTGTAATAAACGTGTGTGTGTGTGTGTGTGTGTGTGTGTGTGTGTGTGTGTGTGTAAAATTTCTTTTTGGAAGAATAATGGAGGCATCATGGGAAATGGCCATGTTCCAGGAGCCCTTTAGACACCTTCTTGCTACTAGCTTAACAGTATCAGGGGTTGCCATGCTGAAGCTGATCAGTGGGTCCATCAAAGCTCTCACTAAAAGAGCAGTGATAGTGAGATGCATAGTATTGGGAATAAATGGTTTTGCCCTCTGGCGTTAGTCTTAAAAGAATGTTAAAAATACTCTCTCGAAAATCTGTACCTTCCCTTCACTGAAGCCCATAGTTTTATGTAATGTCTTATTGATGAAGAATATGATTTATGATTCTTTGGTCTCTATGAGTTTGCAACCCCTGAAAAGTGATTTTTCTTTGTTTGACTGTTCTTTGATTTGTGAATAAGTATGTGCTAATGCACCATGTTCCCTTTAGGAAGGCTATATGTTCTCTCTCTCTCTCTCTCTCTCTCTCTCTCTCTCTCTCTCTCTCTCTCTTTCTCTCTCTCTCTTTCTCTCTCTTTCTCTTTATATTGCTCTGTACCTACTGGGTTCTGGCAGCAGGGTCAGAATGTTCAGGGAATTTGAATTGATAATGTTTTCTGAAGCTTTTTGTTTAGTCATATTATTTAAAAGGAAATATTTTAGAGCTCTACAGCCAATATCTCAGAGAAAACTTGGAAAAGATGCTCTCTATTAAAATTAAGTAAATGTAATAAGCCAATTTTATTAAATTGTGTTAAGTTTTAAGTATGGAAGTCATACACATTGTTCAAAATTCACAAGGTATAATATGACATTGAGCAAATAGTAAGTTTTCATCTCTCTTTTGATTTTCAGTTATCTATTTTCCAGGACATGGATTGTGCCAGTTTCTTGGTCATTCTGAATAGATTCTTACAGGCATGTTGTATACATTTGTGTATATATATATTTTTTTTTCCTTATAAATGTTTAGATGATTAGAAGCACCTTTCTGAAACGTACTTTTATTATAATGTATTTTGGAGTCTTTCTATATTTGTGATGTAGAAACATCTTCTTCTGAATAAGTATAAAATATTCCATTGTAGAGACATATTGTGATCTATTTTCAAAAAATAATCTTGTCAGATTGCCTCCTTTTAATGGATAGTTTGGATGATTTGGGAAAAAAATAAAACTGCACCTACTTCTGGAACATCAGGTCATATATATCCTCCCATGTTCCTCTAAAAGTTTTCATGATCTTTCCTCATGGTATCTTGTTTTATTGTGCATTTTGTACACATTCCATGAAACTTTATTTGTAGGGATTCCTGGAGGCCTGTATTCAAGATGGGTTCCACTAGAAACAACTGTTCTGTTTCTGCTACCAAAATAGAATTTTTTACCAACCTGGGATTTTTTACTAAATTGTGTGTGTGTGTGTGTGTGTGTGTGTGTGTGTGTGTGTGTGTGTGTTTGGCATCTGACACAGTGTGAATTTTAACTGAAATAACCATATCATCATTGGCTTATGGTTATACATTTTAATGAAAGATACCATCCTCCATCCTATGCTGAGCCAGAAATGTAGCTTTATTTGCCTTCCTTTCTCAGGCTGGTGATGGGCTGGTAAATGGGATGTGTTTACTTGTGTTTTATATTACTCTGAGTATATGGCCCTTGGAGGAATTAGTTGTTTATGTTGGAGTGTTTCATATTAGATTTCTCACTTAGGGTGATCCCAAGACTTTGTCTTTCCATATCCTCTGAGATTAAGAAAACCAAGGGCAAAGTTACCTGAAATGACAAATGTTTTTAAGACAAAGACAGAGTCAGGGTTACTTAACTCTCCTTTGTTCCTCCTTTGTTGTATTATTTACTAAGTTGTTACTTATAAATGATTTTTAAATGAATAGAAGTATAAAACACTTTAGTTGTTTTCAACTGAAAGGTCGCTCACATAACTGCTGCTCAAGAACTATTTGTTGAATGGGTGAAGGAGTGAGTTTTCATGTCTTCCTGTGTACTGTTGATAGTTCATTCAAACTTTCACAGGGAGTAATAGAAAAAAGGTCCTTTTCTCAGGGGAATTTTTCTCTATAGAAATACATTTTCTACAAAACAATACAGAACAAGAATTATGTCTTTGCTAAAAGAGAAGACAAAAGAAAGAAGGCAACAAGAGAAAAAGTATATGGGGGAAGTGCATAATAAAGTGATAAGAGAACAGCTTGGTGATGGGACTGTGAAGTACAGACATTGATGGTTGGTGTTTCTCCGGACATGAGTACATTTTACATGTCTCTTTCATATCTGGAACTATTGCCAATTCTTCTACAGTTGTTCCTGCATATATACTGCCATAAAAGAATATATTCTGACTCCTGAAGGTCCCCCAACCTCACACTTTGATCTCATTGAGCTCATCATCACTCTAATGGGATAAGGGAGGAGTCCAGCAGTTTAGTGAAAAGAATGTTACATTGAAGATTGTTTGCACAGTAGAGGAAAACCCATTCTCTAAGTCCTCCAGAATCCATTTCAGGGACCTGCCACTCATCTTTGAACTCTTTTCTCTCTCCTGCTCTTTTTGCATTAGATCTTTCCAGAGAATTATGTTTATCCCTCCACCTTATGGCCTGGGTGGTCTGAATCAGTGAAATTATTCCATTTCTCAGAGCCACATTAACAGAAAGGTGGCTGCAGATAGTCTGGTTCTTCCATAAGTCATAATGCTTTTAGAAGCATTTTATTATCTTCCAGGATGAAATATGTGACATCTTGTAATGGGGCTTAAATATCAGGACCTCTGACTTCTCTCAAGGTGAGCCATCTCCTCACGCCTTCCCTCTCCTTGGGCCATCATGTCACCTTCTCCCAAGGACTGTGGAGCACTAATGCACCCGCCACACACTCCCAAGGATTAGAACTCCACTAGTTTTTCATCCATGCATGTTTTCTGCAATGAAGAAACATCTTACCAGAGACACTCAGGCAGAAATGGCAAGGTTTCTTGGGACAAAAAAAAAAGGCTTCTTAATGGCTGCCATTAACAAGAAGCAGAGCACGAGAGGTGAGGTGATGGAATATGGCCTCCTTGCTTAATGGGACTGGTGACCGACACTGTGTCCACATGAGAAAAGAGAGTGTTAAGTGAGTGCCTAGAATATGGGCTGCTTCACACACTAAGTGTTACAAAAGACCAATGAACCTCAGTCATATTTCTGCTTAAAAATTTTTCTTGCTTATGCATCCCCATGCCCGTGTACTATCACAAGGATATTGCTAAAGGGCATTGCCCCAGTTGGCAAAAATGAGTTTTCCTGGGCCAACAGGGGCTCTCTCCATAATGAACGACTACCCTGGACTTCCTCCTGACATCATGCTTCAATCAAAAACTTTTTGCACAAAATGTCACTTTCAAAGTTGCAGTTTGGGGGAAAAAAGTGTCCTTATAAAAAATTCATGGCCACAATGATCTGATAATGCAGTGTTCTGATACCAGCAGATGTTTTGTCTAACATGTTCCCTGAAGCTGTACTCGGTGCCTTCATATCTTTCACTTCCAGTTGCTATCTGCTGACTGTGGGATGTCATGTACGTACCCTATAGCTATGCGAGGCAATTCGCATCTAACACCACTGTGCGTAATGAGCTTCGCAAGATGCTTGTCGCAATAACTCCGTACTTCCCTAACCATATGGAACACAACACTCTAAAGCCCATAGACACTTTTTTTTATTACAGTTCAGATCCTTAAAACATAATCTGTGTGATGTCTAGTGAATGTACGTGAAGAGCTGCTGAAAACAAAGTTAACACTTGTTCACATCATCTGTTACAAATGTCCAATTTGGGACAATAAATTTCCTCGGAACCTGTTCTTTTGCTGACTCGTTGCTTTATCTTTTTTTTTTTTCCTCTTTCTCTCACATCGTTGTTTTTTTTTGTGTGTGTGTGGTTTTTTTTTTTATGAACTATGCATATGTATTAAATGGGATTTGTTGTCCCTAGATACCAATTTGCATAAAGTACAAGCCATCATTGGTTGGAGAGAAGCAAATTACTTCTCCAGCAAGATCACACTTTTTCTTTCTTTTTTCCTTTTTTTTTTTTTTTAATTTTAACAAACCACAGGCAGAGGCTGTTAACAGCACTTAGCCAGATATGCAAAGTATCACTTTTCTCAAAAGCAGCTTGATCAATGAGGGGGAAGGAAAATAAGTGAGAGGTGATATTATTCAATTAAGGCCCCTAGAAAACTCACCTGAAACAGAAATGCCATACCTGTTCAGCCACCTGTTCACCTGTCCACCTGTCGGTAAGCTGAGCCCCTTCATGGCCCCTTCAGTTCGTGTCAGGTATTCAACTGTTGTTGGGGGAAGAGGGGGTTAGGAACAAAAATACTCAGCAAAGGAGTGAGACCAACTTAGCAGCTTTTAAAAATAAAACTAAGCTCTCAGTTTTATTCTCTGCTGCTCAGAAAACTCACCATTTTTTATGTTTCTTTTTCAAGTTATTCTTGCCATTCTTTTCTATGTGGCTTAACCAAGCAGTTTCTTTTGTCAACAACTCTGCTTATAATTAATTGCTGACTCAAAATGTCTTATAAACTGAAGGCCCCCAAATCTCTGCCCATCACTAAAAGCAGATTTTCCCCACCAGATGCATGAGGAAGTGTGGGACATTTTGGATGGAGCCCCAGCGTTCAGGTCCACACAAGTCCATGGCTTCCTCCCTCCCACTGCTTTTGTCATGTACACCTGTGACAAGCTGGCAATCGCCTGGGTGATATTGCAGAGACTTGCAAATTCCAGCTTGTCCCTCTGCGAAGCCTGTGCTAGTTTTCGCTAAATAAAGAAACAAACAGCTCTCTCAGCCAAGAATCTCAGACGATGGGTAGGGGGTGGAAGTTGTGAACCTTAGAAACAGCTGGGAATAAATAACACTCTCCAACTTTTGACGAACTTGCCAGAGAAACTTCAGGAGTCTGTGGTCTGACTTAGATGCACATTTCAGTTAAGTTTTGATATGTGTTACAGAATGATTGATTTTTAAAGAACCTTCTAGCTAGGTTACATGCCCGTTCCTTTACAGGTAGCAAATATATCATTTACTCATTGTAACCCTGAAAGGTAAATAGGGATATTTAGAAAAATTCTGCTTCCCTTTCTGGGAAGGGGCACTCCATTATTATTCACTGATAAGAATCAAAGAGGTTTGAATATTTATATTAATATATAATTTACCCCCAGTGATTTGTCAGGAGGCCAAGTAGAGATAGAAACAAATGAGTGTGAGAACCCAAGTTAATTGGCGACATAAGGGGCTTAAACCACCACCCATGATAGCTCTGAGGAAGACACAAAGGTTACAAAAATTCACCATTCAGAAGTCAGAGCCTCTGAGAGCATGAGTGTGTGTGTGTGTGTGTGTGTCCTCCCATTACTTGGTTCCTAGTGTCTAGAAAGCTGGTATTTATAAGGTGCTCAACACCTATTAGTTAAATGAATTAATGAATGACTGAACTGTGAGTTAATGGCCATATATAGGAAGTGGGCTACATACAAAGAACTATTTGGTTAATAGCACTACAGCAAAAGATTAATGAAATTCCTGTGATGTGAGATTTATTCCTCGAAATCTCCACAAAGAGACATTTTTTGAGCATCTAGATTGTTCTAGAACCTAAACTAAGCATTGCTGACTGTGAGAGTAATACAATAGAGTCTGGGAGGTAATATGCGGTTGTAGAAATGGTATGATTTTGAGATAGAAACAAACAAAACAGTGCATTTGCTAGTTCATTAAACTTAGGTAAATTGCTTCATCTCCCTGAGCCTTAGTTTTCTCTTTTGTGAAATAGAGGGAAATAGCCATGGCATAGGAATGTTTTGATAATTAAATGAGTTTGATCAATATCAAGTTCCTGGTTTAGTAAATGCTCTCTGAACATTGGTTTCCCATTTATTTCCCTGCCTGTAAGAACTTAATAATTTAATTCTGCTCTTCTAGATGAACACACTACATAAAAGAAAATCTTGGAAGTTTGAGAGAGGAACACATAAGTACTTCTGAAAAGAAAAATACATGAAACTAGGAGCCATTTTATTTCCTTGTTCTGTCTTGTGCCTGTGTCCAATATGGTTTATTTAACTTTCTTCCATTCAATTGCCCAAATTCTATTCAATTATCCAATTTCTAAGCCTTTGGTGTTTAGGAGATAGGATTTCAGAGTTCTAAGTGGGCTTTTGCATTGTTTGTTTAATCTCAAAATATAAATATTTATCTTTTACTGTGATCCACCCTTTGTCTAATGCTGCATAGCACATAACCACAAAACTTAGTAGTTTGAAATAGCAATTAGTTGTTTCTCACAGTTGATGAGTTAGCTATATAGCTGGCCTTCTGGTTTAGTCTAGTAGATCCATCCATGTGGGTACATTTAACTTGGAGGTTGGTGGGTTGAAAATTTTAAGAAGGGCTCCCTCACATTTGGTGCTGACTGTTATCCAGAGCATCTTGGTTCTGCTCCATGTCGTCTCCTTCCTTCAGTGGGAAAGGCTGGCTTCCTTCTGTGGCAGTCTCAAGTCAATGTTTCAACAGGGTGAACATGGAAGCTGTATGGCCTCTTCAGGACAAAGCTCTTGAGCTTGTACAGAGTCATTTGTGCCACATTTAATTGGACCAAACAGGTCATAAGGCCAACACAGATTCAAAGATTAGAGAAATAGAGTCTATCTCTGGATGGGAGGCATGCCTATGTCACATTGAAAAGAATTGTGCATAATTACAAGTATTTGTGCCCAATCAACTTCAGGGGCTTCCTCTTGATACGGAGGATTTGTGTCCGTATTCTCTTTGGATGGGGCCTTTCCTGTGCCCCCTTTTTGAATTCCTGTTCTTATAAACTGAGGAATTTCCAAAGATTCTATAGAACCAATTCCCTATTTCCAGGCTTTACAATCATTAATGTGCTCTTCTAAGCAGAGGATTACAAATGTGTTTCATACATTTTTTCTTATAATACGATTTCTGCAAGGGAAGGAGTGGTAAAAAATTGTAATACTGATAAAAATACATGCTGCCTTTCTAGATAGCCTGCATAAAAAAGAAGAAAGATTGTAAACAACTTTACTTTACATCTTAGGAAGTAGAAAGAAGAATAACAAATGAAAAATAAAGCTAACAGAAGGAAGAAAATAACTATTAGAGCTGAAATAAATAAAATAGAGAATAGAAAAAAAAACAATAGAAAAATTAACGAAAGTTAGAGGTGATTTAAAAAAATTAATAAAACTTAGCTACACTAAGAAAAAAAGAATAAACTCAGATAAGTAAAGTCTTCAATAAAAATGAGATTTAGAACAGGCATCTTAAAAATAAAAAGAATCATAAAACTATTTTTAATAATTAAGGGAACAAATAGGATTACTAAGAAGAAATTGATAAGTTCATAGACACATACAACCTCCAAAACTGAGTTTAGAAGAAATAGAAAGTCTGAATAGACCAATCATAAATAAAAATGTTCAAGTAATAATCAAAACTTCCCAACAAAGAAAAACCTAGAGCCAGATGGTTACATGACTGAATTCTATCAAATATTCAAAGGAGAGCATAATGGTTTGAACGTTTAATAGTAGCACAGTACTATACACTCATTCACATTATTGTCGTACTACCTAATAACTCTGAGAGTTTGGGCACATCATTTTAACAATTTGAGAGTGTGGATTTTTATTCTTGAATTGGCAAAAAAAAAATTTTTTTTAATTTTTTTTTAAAGAGTTATTAATAGTATCACATACTCTTACTCCAAAAGAATAAATTCTACAAGGGCTACAATCAATTAACAGTATGCTCCCATATGAACAATTAACTAACAACCATTTCCCCCCACATAGATTTTTAAATGGTGGAGTTTTTTTTTGTTTGTTTGTTTTGTTTTTTGTTTGTTTGGTTGGTTTTGTTCCTTTTTTTGTGCCCAACACTGAAGGAGGTAGTACTTAGAATAAGAAATAATGGGAAACATTAAAAAGAAGCTGATACCACCTGCTCCTCCCCCGGCCCCCCCCCCCCCACACACACACACATACCCCCCATCATTAAATACACAGTTTGGCATATGGTGGAGGGGGAAAGAGACAGATATAGATCCTTTGAAGAAAAGTGTGTGTGTTTGGGGGAGATAACTCAGAGTCCTAGAAGACAAGAGAGAAAGAAAACTTCAAGAGGAAGGGAGTAATCTACAAGACGACATGTGGCAGAGATTGCAGGGTGTTGACTATAAAAAGGCCCCTTGAACTTGGAAGTCAGATTTGAGAATACTCTTCAGGAATAAAGTGCATAGCGTCAGATAATGCGAATGGGGAGACTGGTCAAGAGCAGACCACTTATCAGGGGTGTCTGGCAGAAAAAAAGGAGGAGGAGGGAGTTAAACTATAACTTTGAGAGAGAATTCTTATTTTCTGATATACATTCCTAAGTTTATCTTAAGAAAGAAGTGAGGTCTAAAGACTCAAAAAAAAGTAGGGGGGAGATGTAAAAATTATTTATTATGCACATACTATGTGACTGACACTTTCACTATTAGAGACAGCAATGGAAAAGACAGGCAAAGATCTTTGCTTCTTATGATTTACATTCTAGTGGGATGAGATAAGAAATAAAATAAGCAGAATATATAATGTGTTAATATGTGCTATGGAGGATAAATGTTTTCAAGTAAATTTTTTAGTCATTCAAGGGTGAGAAATACCTACAAGAAAAAAATGTGACTAGCGAAAGGCCCTTAGACGGAGAGGGGGTTAGGACAATTAAGTTCTGTTGTATAGGGAAAGTGGTTTTTATCTCTGCTTTTGCTTAATACCTGTCTTAGCATATGTTTGTCAACACTTTGCTGAGCTCCTACTAACCTCACTATATTTATGCAAGAATTAACACATACTGGAGGACTAACTATTGATGTACAATCTTGGTCCCTTCTTATGGATAGTGATATATTTCACAGTAACCCAGGTAGTGCATTTTTCCAATTACACCTTCTACTGTCTCTTTTGCTCTCATACATCACCTTTACCCACCTATCAACTAGCACATTTTACTTCATTATGTGCCCACAGTCATCATTAGGAACCATGAGTGCATCCTGAATTGTCGCAAACCCAAATTTCATGCAGCAAATCATGTTCCAGGTACATTTTAATACAAGTTTATGTATATAATATAGTTGCAGCTAGTGAATTGAATGCAGTAGAATTGATTTCATGCCTACCCCCCATATTTGTATGTCGTATCTTTCTTTTAACCATTGTTTTCAGAGTAACCTCCATTTTTTTTTCACAATTGGTGTGGGACTCTGCATTTGTAGCCATACACATAATGACTCTGTTTGAATAGCTTGTCCAAGACACCCAAGATATGAAGGCGTTGGTCATGGTCTTTAAAGATTGGTTCTCTAGAGTAGTTAGCAATATCAGAAGCAATGAGGCAGCCCTGGAAAGGGTCTGTGGAGGGCCCCTCAGTGGGGGAAGGGCCCTAGGGGAAAAACACACACAGATTCATTCAGGCTGAATTATATTCTGCCACAGGTCAACCTCCTCACTGTTCCTTGTCATTCCTTTGGTCTAAGATTGTGGTTCCATTTTCAAGCTTGTATCAGAGAGAAGGAAAACCTCACAACTGCATTAACCTCATCTATTTGATTCCCCATTTGGATCCATGAATTGGAAAAGCAAAACAGTGCAAACTGTCTCCACACCTGTATTCTTGTTTGTGATATGTGAGCATTCGAAGTTTCAACTTCACAATCACTCTCTAACTCTGCCCTCTGCTCTAGATGCCTAACATCCAAGAACCCCATTGAAGTCCCAACTTGAGACCTTGTCTAAGTATCCTTCTCAATTAGAGAATGTTGTTTTCCATTTCATTACAAGCAAACTCAAGCCTTAGTCCCTTTTGCTTCCAGCTCTCTCTTAGCACAGACTCCCTAATGAATTTGCCCCTAATTACTAGATAGTTTCTTTTTAAAAAAAAATATTTTTTTATTAATTTTTGAGAGAAAAAGGAGAGGGAGGAGAGAGAGAGAGAGAGAGAGAGAGAGAGAGAGAGAGAGAGAGAGAGAGAGAGAAAGAAAGAGAGAGAGATTAATGTAAGATGATGACAATCATTGATCAGCTGCCTCCTGCCCACTGGAGAATCAAGGCACGCGAGCTGGGCCACCCGATGTTTTCTTAAAACAGTCTTTCCTCACTCCCCCTTGGCCTAAAATATTCCAAAACTATACTTTCAGGAATTCCCATTTGGAAATTCCTTCTCACCTATATAACCAGTAAAGTTAATGCAATTCAGTGGTCAGTTTTATCTCTTCTTTTATCATTCCTTTAGATTTTTCCAGTTGGACTAATTTAGTCTGTCCCCCCCCCAACACACACCCTCTTCCTAAATCCATATCCAAAGTCTTCTTAATAGGAAGTAAAGGACATTAAATCCTAAAGGTTTCTGCTAAATTTCTTCATTCTTCTTTTGCCAAAAGGAGGAAGCTATATGTTTCTGGCTGGGTTTGCTAGTAGTGGGATTTCCCCCCTTTTCCTTACCAAGTCTATAATTAATGCATGCTCTTTGATTCTACATTTATATTTAACACATTTTAAAAGGTACAAGATGCATTTTAAAGATGCTTCTCATCCCCTTGTGATTATTCAATACAGAGGAGCCACTTAGGGATTCTGAAAGCAACTCACAGGAAGGAGGGGTGTGCTCTTGACAGACTCCCAAGAGCAGAAGCCTTAGAAGGGAAAGTTCTTGGACTTGGAAACTCTTGCACCACCTGCTGGCAATTTAGGAAAGCAATTAAATGCCAGAGGTGGACTGACGCACTCCCTGTGGCATTTGGGTGCAACCACCCTCTTAGGGTATCATTTTATCATCAGAGTCTGGAGAGTTGCCAGATACAGAGCCTGTGCTTAAACTTATGGAAAACTTAGTTTTGGCATTTCACAACCCTGGAAAACTGGCTGATTTTTTTTTTTAAAGAGCTCTTTCTCTTTTTCTCTCTAATTCCACTCCAACCATAGTCCCTCAGCCTAGAGAGAGCTTCAGGTTTTTGAATGCCTCTCTTTTCACTCAACATTGTCTCCTTGGCAAGTTCCTAAGAGGGCTCTTTCTCTCTAGCTCTTGGAGCTCATTCCCAAAGAATAGTGTCTACTTTTTGTTAGTAAAAAGTGCCCTTGAGGCATTCACTATATGCAAAGATATTTAGATACCAGGGTAACTTCTGTGGCCTACAAATCCTGAAAAAGGAAGCTCTGGGAGAGGTAAGACAAAGGCTTTTTTTTTTTTTTTTTCCCCCCTGCATCCAAGGATGCCCTGAGCCTCATCCTTCACCTGCTTTAAGGAACACCTATCAGTCACTGTACTGATAAGGAAGCTACTGGAAGCAGCTTAGCATATCATTGTCACTCAGTATGACTGACCACTATTCAGTAACTCTGAGATTTAAAGGATCTGGGTGATTCCTGCAGCCACAGTTCTCAGCCCATAGACCACATAAACATCATGTAGGGAACTTGTAAAATTGGCAGATACCTTGGGCCCTGTTGTGGCAATCCAGACTTTAGGTCTGAGTAGGCCTAATAAGTCTTCACAGTAGTTCTGTTGCTTAGAACCTGTATATGTTGTTTTGTTCACTTACCAATGTATCATGTCTTTGCATGTAGACACATCCATAATATCATCATCATCATTTTAATGGCTTTTCCATTGCACATGTGTATAATGATTTAGCCAGTACTCTGTTGTTGAATATCTAAATTTTCCCCAATAGTTCTACATTTATAAATAAATATTTCTGCAATAAATATTTCTGTGCACGTGCCTACCTGTTGAATCTTTTCCTTTATGATGAATTTCTAGTGGTTGAATTGTCAAGTCAATGGATAATCAATAGTAAGGTTTTTAATAAATTGCCAAATGACCCCTAAGAAATGTTTCTTGATTCACCCCCTCAGCAGCACTTTGTAATAGTGCAAAACATACTCTTACCAATCTGAATTTTATTTTTATAAAAAGCAAACAAACAAAAAATGATTACCCATGTGCACTGATAGAAAAAATTATTTTCATTGTTTTAAGTGCATTTATTTGACTCGGAGAGAATGGGCATTTAAAAAAAATCTGTTTGCCATTAAAAGTCCTTATGAACTGCTTAATTACATTCTTTGCCCACTATATTCTTGCAACAGTTTTTATTCCTTACTAACTAGAAAGAGCTGTTTACATATGAAGTATATTAACACTTTGTCGGCTGCATATTTGCAAATATGTTCCCATATATTTCTTAAAACATTTTGTTCATGATATTTTTAACTGGTTTTTGTGTTTTTTTTTTCTATACAGATATTTATTTTTATAAAATAAAATGCATACATTTTAAACAAATTTCTACCTTCAATTTCATATGTGGAAAGACTTACTTAGAATTACATATTTTATCATTTATTTTTACATTTAGATCTTTGATCCATTTGAAATTTTTCTTGATATGAAAGACTAAGTTTATGTCTCATATTGTCAATCTAATGTCTCAAAAGCTGTCAGTCCCCATATATACTATGTATGTATATATAATCGTAGAAAAGTTCTAAACAGCAATGCACACTCTGGGAGAAATAAGACAAAATATATCTCTTCAGGGAGTGCTCTCTTGCACTAGTTTACTGGAAAACTTCCTCTTGCCATTGACTTTGAGACTTGCTGGGCTGTATGGCTTCCAGAGGAAGCCACCAACCTTCCCTTCCCACTATCTGCAGGTCAACAGGTTCCTAAGGCTGTCATACTTCAGATAAATCATCAAGCAAAGGAGAAGATAAGAAAAGCAACCCAGTATGGTTTAACGTCAATATGTCATTGTGTACCGCAATTGCCTTCATTCTCTCCCTGTATTTTCTGTACTTCCTAACTGCAACGTGAGAGAATGAAATGAGCACAATGTGAGAGCAATGAGTACTTTGACCCTGGCTTTATCACTGTGTGACCACTCACTCATCTCTCTGAATCTTTTATAAAATGAGTAGATGGGCGCATTAGTCTGTTCAGGCCGCCATAACAAGATACCCATAGACTGGATGACTTAAACAACAGACATTTATCTTCTCACAGTTCTGAAGGCTAGAAGTTCAAGATCAGGGTTCCAGCAGAGTTGGTTTGTGCTGAGGCCTCTTTACCTGGCTTGCAGACAGCCGCCTTCTCTCTGTGTCCGCCCATGGCAGGTCCTTTGTATATGTGCGTGGAGAGAGATTTCTGTTGTCTCTTCCTCTACTATGGGGCTACCAGATCTATTCTATTAGAATCCCTCTCCTGTTACCTCATTTATCCCTATGTACATCCTTGGAGGTCCTATTTCCAGGTATAGTCACATCAGGGTTAGAATTTCAACTTATAATTTTTTGGGGGAGTGGGGAGAGACCCAAATTAGTCCATAACAGTATGGCTATCTAGATCTTACACAGATGAAAATATTTTAAAAATAGCACTTACTTGAGAGAAGGAACTTAAAAATGCAAATTGCATTTCCACTGAAGTCAACCTGCTGTCTGTTTTTAGCATGGTAACTATGCCCGGGCTGTGCCGGAAGCTTCCGGGTATTCAAAAGAAGCATTCAGCCTAGGCTCTGCTCTTCTCAGAGTAAGGAGGTAATACCAACCTTTGAAAGAATGAGAGAATGGCACAAAACTCAATAATTAAGGCAGGGTGGGGCTTCAAATAATATAGCTATGTTGGTGGCAATCAGGTAAGAGATGCATCTTTAGAGTTCAAATACTGAAGTTTCCCTGGGACTGACCACACTCAGAGGCAAAGCAGAAGCATGCAGCCCAGGTCCTCTGAGAAAACTCCCCTGTTGAGTGTTGGCTTGTTCTGATTAGAGGCAGGTAGCCCTTGTTCTGAGCAGGGAGAATCAAATCAGTCGGTGTCTGGACAGAGTGGATTGTCTCTGGGCACATTAGGCACATGACCTCCAGAGAGACTTTCGCGGTAGGTTACAGGAGCCCTTGAAATTGGGGACCAAAGGAAGAAAATAGCACCAGCATTTTCTTTTCTGAAAATCAATGTTATTGTAGGAAAGGGAACCCCTGTATGGGCCAGAGGATAGGCCACTCTACCCAGGCCTCTCATTTCTGCAGAGGAGGAAGGTGAGTTTTTGGAGACAAACAGCCTCTTCAAAGACACGTCCTGGCATTGGTGTTCTAAGAGCTGATAATCCCAAACACCACCCTGGTGAGGAGCCCAGCAAACAGCAGGGACAGGAGGAGGGCACAGCAGGGCTGTGGGTGCCTCTAATGAGGAGTGTGCCAACCAGGGGGCTAACAGAGTAAACCTGGCCCTTTCTCTGCCAGCCCTTCCTCTCCTCTGCCCCCTCGCCCCTCTCCCTGGAAAGCAGGCCTCTAAATACCTGGTTGTCAGCCCTACAATTGGAGCTACCTGAAGTGGTTTAACCCACTGCCAGGGTTGTACCAATCATTCAACAATTCCCACAGCTGCTTTTGCGGGAAGCCTCTCTCTTAAGCCTCTGCTTTAAGAATTTAGAGTAATCATGTAAAAATGATACCCCTGTGCTCCATGATCCGCTGAATCTCGCTAATGCCGGATCCCAGAAGAGGGCTTATTAATGGTGAGACGCAGGGCCGCTCTCCCGGCTCGTGTTTCACACCGATCTCTCTCATGGATTCGGCTGTAAACCTGGCTGCTGATAAAGGAGGATAATGAACCTCCCGCTCCAGGAGAAGGAAAGCCAGGGCTGACGGAGGAGTCGCCTGCTATACCTCCTGGTGCTGTGGCAGGCATGGGAGGGTGCTTCGTGGCCATGGGAAATGGAGGCCATTTCCTCTTACATCCCAGGCTTTTTCCTGTCCTAGCGAAAGAGGCTGCATTGGAAGGTCAATATTTAGGACTGGAGAGGTGCCATTGTTTCTTAAAGAGCCCCATCCAATTGATCTGTCAGTTCTCTAACAGTTATGGAATAAAGAGCTTATCATTACTGTGTTCATATATATATATATATATATATATATATATATATATATATATATGTATATATATTGCTCTGAAATATCTAGATCCCATCAAATAGATCATTCTAGAGTATTTGGAGGCTCAGGACACCTCCCACTTTGTTCTGACAGCGAACACCTTGGCCACTGCCTTTTCTAATAGAAGCCCATGAGGGGCACTGAGTATCACACCACAACCTCCTCTCTGGGCCAGCTCCACTCTGTCTGGAGCTTGGTCCTTTCCCAAATCCACTTGGGACCTCATTTATGGCTTACGCGGTCAAGCAAGGGGCAAAGAGAACCTTGTGCTCGAGATGAGGAAAGGGAGATACACAGGGGTGAGGCAACTGGCTAAAGCCACACAGTGTGGCTGTAGAACAGGGACTAGAGGCCAGGATTGCTGGGCTTCCTGCAAAGGCCAGTGACAAACATGCCATTTCTCTCCAACGAAACACTAACGGGTTGTGTTAGCAAATTATGTAGGAACAACTGAGAGAAAAATATGGCCCTCTGAGGCAATTAATGATTTTAAGTGGGTAGTTCCTAACCTAGACGTGTTCCTCTGATTTTTCGACTAGTACCCAGTGACGAGGGAAACTTAAACCTTTTGTCCCAGGTGCCCAAATGGACAGAGCATGGGCTGAAGCACATGTATGCCTCTTCACAGGCTGGGTGTGTGGCTCAGGCCTTGGTTTCTTTGGTGTGCAGCCGAGGCTGACTTTTGAAGATGGCACCTCCAGGACATTGGCCATCCTAGATGAATGTTCTGGTGTCGTTCAAAGCATGTTTGGTGAACGGGGAAACAGCATCCTTGGGAAAGGTGCCCTTTCATGTGTAGTGAGGATGAGGAGCACTGGAGGATGGGATGCTCAATTCTGAAGAAACAGCCAGGACCCCTGCTTTTCAAACCAGTTCCCCATCAGCATGACCTTTCTGGAAAGACAGACAGACACATCTATGTAAGCACCCGCAGATAACATCCATCAGTACGTTGTCATTAAAAACACACTTTCACAGGCCCCCTCTGTTAACCACTACTGCCTCATCTGAACACATACTCCCATTTTAATTTACTTTACACTTACCTAACCTGAAAAAAAAACAAAAAAAAAAAACACCTCATTTTACTCACTGCTTATTGATAAAGGGTTAATGCTATTTTCTTTCCTCCAGGGAACTTTCTTGCACTTTATCCTCAGTGGACTGTAAGTCCTTGTGTTTCTCTGCCACGGTATCACTATTGAGCAGATCACAGGTCTTAATGCTGCCCAGTTCACGCAGCTATACGTTTTTATTCAGAATTGCTGGAGGTCATCTCAATGGGAGGAGTGGGGAAGAATGAGAATGTACCCCCAACTTGAATTAAAATAACTTCTAAGCACTTCCTAGAGCAGGAACACAGATGAAAGGGGCCCCAAATTGTGGGAGTATTTGAAATAACAAGGCAAGGGTGTCCTTTGAAATATACTCAGCCACATTTGTTTGCCTTCAAGTCAGATAACCTTAACCAAGGACACTGGGTGGCAGGAACAAATGGTTAATGACTGTGGAAGGAACCTGGCCAGTTGGCTTTTCTTCCTTTCTCTTTTCTTTTACTTATCTTTTTATATTATTATTATTATTTTTTAACGTTGGCTAGAATGCCCAGTAGGAGCGCAGACTGGAAGATTGGCTGTCTTTTGAACTGGAGACATCACAGGAAACCTGGGAGACTCCAAATTGCTAACCTGAGGCCGGAGCAAAAACTTTTTTTCCCCTTCGAAGCAACTGCTTTTTTCCCCCTCCCCTTCATCGGATGGTATCCCAAGTCCTGCTGGATTGCGACTGTCTTTGTTCCTGCAGCCAAGCCTTCTAGCTGGCTCACACTCTGCCACACGCATAACCTCCCACTAGAAAGGCGATTACAAAGAGGGCAAACACCCTAGAGGGTTCCCCTTTATCAGAACCTTCCCTGTCAGTTGGGCTCCTCATTTCCAGAGCCCTCTTCTGATTATTAGTGTACTGACGGAATGAAAATAACCTCATCTTCCTACATGAATCATAAATAAAACCCTTTTATTTCATCAAAGAGGTTGGCAGGTTTATAGTCCTTTGCAATGCAGGCACGATGTGAATGACATACCTTTAATTTTGCTGACAAGCTCACCGGGGGGCTCAAATGAAAAAAGAGTGAAAAGTGGGTGACTTCGAAAAACATCGTGCAGGAGCTTTTTGGCCAGGATAAATATTTCACCTTGCCACTGTAATCAAGGAACCAACTGCTCTTGGTAATGAACTCTTCAATTACTATTAGTACAGCCCACTTCTGACTCTTCAAAACTGCCTAAGCAACAATACCACAGTGATTATTGCTGACGTTACAGATGGAAGCAACCTGTCAAAAAATAAGAGGGGTTGGGGGAGGAAAAGAAAAAAAATTGTGGTGTGTTGAGGAAAGAAAGCCAGTGAATGTTAACATCACTGAATCATCAAAGAAAATTACGGGGATCTGGCCATTGGAAAAAGTATATTTCCTCACACATACACATGCCCATCCCTTCACCATCTAAACCATCTTGATGACTCCATGAATGCTCCAAAATTTCATTGATCTAATTCTCTCCCTATATAAATCATCTTGATGAGTCCATGAATGCTCCGAATTTTCATTGATCTAGACTTGATGTCTCTGAATTAGAGAACCAGCAATGAAAGGCTCTGTGGTTTCTATACCCAGTTCATTTGCCTTTGATTTCTGTTAAATAAGTATGCCATGATACTGTGAAATCTTTCTTCTAAAGGACAAGAAGCATGTCCAGCAATATTTGTAAAGCTGACTTCCATACATGCGAGTCTTCTACTTCTTATATAGAGTAGGGAAGGATCAAAGGAGAGAAGGAAAGACTAAGTGCTGAGTTTCTACATTATTGACCTTAATTTTTCCATAGCCTCAACAAAGCTTTGCAGATCAGGGTTTTAAGTAGTAAAACGCAATGGAAAAAATGGAAAATTTCAAAAATTTAATTACTGGAAAAGGAAAGGTTTCTCACTTTATTACAAGACCTTATTGGTGAGTCTACCCAGGACAGACTGAGAACCTAGCCATAAATGAAATGGCTGGCTTTGGGGCTCACAACTTAGCTCAAAACTTGTTTTCTCTGCCAAATATAGATTCTGCTCCATTATGTGAAATATTTTAGCAAGAGTAATAGTAGCTACCAGTGATCTACAGGCTTCTTTCTATAAAAAAAAATAGGTCAAACTTTGCAAGGCATGACCTTTTCTTTAAGGCAACTAAGCAAGACAGAAAAGCTAATATGAACCAGGAGAGGAAGCGTTTTTTCTCTTCAACTGATCAGCAACCTTCTTGAGGACAAGCGCCATGTTCTAATTGCTTACCTCCCACAGAGCCTAAAGTTGTGCAGTTCTCCAGTTTTCTAGGTAACATAAGAATCAGGACAAGGTTCACTAGAGGTGCCACTGGAGACCAAAGGTCTCTGTCCTGCGAAGTTCTGAGACTCAACCCTATGCATTCAGTCAATTTTTAAATCATTCCTAGTGAGGTGGCTTTTTACTTCACGGATTCCTTGAGGGTCTTCTCAGTTTTTTAAAAACTGTGGTAACAAAACATGCCATCTTAATTTTTAAGTATACACGTCAGAGGTATTAACTACAATTATAATGTTATGCAACCATCCATCACCCCAACTCTTTTTCTCTCATAGAACTGAAACTCTCTATTCATTAAACAGTAACTCCTAAGTTCTCCCCTCCCCACCAATCCCTGGCAACCATCATTCTACTTTCTGTCTCTATGAATTTAGCTATAAGTACCTCATATATGAGTGGAAACATAGATTTATCTTTTTATGACTGGCTTATTTTACTTAGCATTTCCTCAAGGTTCATCCATTTTGTGTTTATGTCAGAATCTCCCTCCCTTTTAAGATTAAATAATATTCTATTGTATGTATATACCACATTTTGCTTACCTATTCATCCTTATAAGAGCCATATGACGAAGGAATCTTGGTCAGAATCCAAGCAGAGAAAAGGAGACCCTCTAAATATTATATCAGCGAAGACTTACGAGAGAGAACTGGTGACACAAAGAATGTAAGATAGTGAACTGATACAAGTAATAATGCAAGAGCTGAGAAACCAGAGTGGGTGAGGCACCCTCATGATAACAAGGAAAGAAAGAAGGTAGAATTATCAGAATTTAGAAGGAACTAGAACACAGAGGAGACAGCTACTTCTAGCCACGTCAGAGAGATGCTGGGAGAAATACCCTGGCATCTCCCTTTTCCCTGTCCTCCACTCTCCCACCAGTGTCTCACACTGGCCAGAAAACAGACATGCAGTTGCAAGATTAGCACCTGCAATAGAGAGCAGAGAGGAGAAAAGGCAGAAAATGCACCCAAGGACAGACAGACTAAGGGCAGGCATAGGAGGTGTTAATGATACCCATTATAGAAATGTAGATTCTGAGGTTCCAAGGGTTTGGGATTACCCAAGATCTAGAACTGGTAACTGCAGAATGAAGATTTCAGTTCAGATTTAAGTACCAAGCAGGCACTGTCCTAGAAGCTTCCTCATTATGACCATCCCTTCCAGCAGCACTGTGAGCAGTCCCAGTGCCCACACGTTACCATGATGGGGTTTCTTTCCTGAGTGCTACACCGGGCAACAAGAAGAAAGGCCCTCAGTAGCCTGGAATGCTCCCAGTTTGCAGAATCAGACTGAACCCTTGGCCTGTTACGAAACAGCCCAGAAATAAGACATTGATTCACTGAAATAAGTATACTACTTTAGAGTATACTTGGTTAACCGCAACCTAATGTATTTTAAAACAGACATGCAGTTGCAAGATTAGCACCTGCAATAGAGAGCAGAGAGGAGAAAAGGCAGAAAATGCACCCAAGGACAGACAGACTAAGGGCAGGCATAGGAGGTGTTAATGATACCCATTATAGAAATGTAGATTCTGAGGTTCCAAGGGTTTGGGATTACCCAAGATCTAGAACTGGTAACTGCAGAATGAAGATTTCAGTTCAGATTTAAGTACCAAGCAGGCACTGTCCTAGAAGCTTCCTCATTATGACCATCCCTTCCAGCAGGGGGGGATGGTCATAATGAGGAAGCTTGATTTTAAATCCCTTGATTTTACTCTTATACTCTCGGCTTTGACTTTAGACTCTGGTTTGGTCCACTGGGTCTGGCCTGGCCTGTACTGTACTCTGAAGCCTGGGGAGCACAGGGTAGGGCGCCCGCTGATTTAATCAATTAATTAATTCCGTGCTGGTTCAAATTGGTTAACTGCATGTCTCCAGATGCTGATATTCACTGTCTCCTGTGAGTAACACTCTTCAATCTTATCTTGTCCTCTGGCTTCAGTACCTGTCTGCTCTCCCCACCATCATGTTAAACATGTCAGTGTCCAGATTCTATTCCTGAGTCTTGATATAATGAACAGTTTCCAAATCATGATACCCACACAAATGCCATCTGCCAGGCTAGATCCTTCAAGCTTGTCTCAAAGTCAGTCACTCCTCCTCTCCCTGGAACCTTAAGTTAAGTTTTCACCCGGAAGCAACTATGTGCTGGTGGGTTGTGATGAGGATCGTCTCCCCATTCCTCAATGCAAGAGTCTCTTCTTAAAAGCTGGCATTCACTCCCTGAAAATATTGCCTGTGCATATTTGAGAGGAACAGAAAGAAAAGGGAATGGAAAGGACAAGAAATAACTGCCACAACCATAGAGAAAGACAAAATCAATTCTATTGAATTCTAGATTGCCATCTTGTCAGGATTTTTGCAAGATTCCTCTGCCACTCTTTTAATTTTCATTACTTCCTATTTTCCTTGAACAAGCATAGAAGCAGGTTCTAATTTTACCAGAGGCTTTTCATCAAATCAGACTTTTTATTCTCCCTAGGTTATCCTAGTCACAAAAACATCTCTCTTTTCAAAGCTTGCATAACATTAGCTAACTCTGGTGGGCTACAGCTTCTTGAACCCACACAGTGAAGATGCAAATATTCTTCTTTAACCTGACTCCTGTTATCTTTCATCACAGAGACTGACATTCTCAGTAGCCAGATTCTTCAGAGAGCTTCTGAGGTTTATGAAAATTTTCCTTCATCACTGGCTATGCAGACATGAACTTTTTGAACATAAAGGAAGTCATATCTCCCCTCAGTGTTTTGAGGAACCTCAGATGCTCAATGCTCCTGTTTCTAACCTGCTAAAATTAAGCCATAATGGCTTTATACAGACATATAAAATATTATATATAATGTATATGAAGGAGCCTTGACTCAAGCAGGATTTGTCACTTCTTCCTGGCACAATGATCAGGTCATCACTTCTCACTGGGGCCTTGTGGGAGAGTGTAATTATTTTAGAGCAAAGTGACAAGAGGTGTTATTTTTTTTTCTTATGGGGGGGCAGGGGGGGACAACTCCCAAAGAACTGTTCCATGTAAATTCACAGCCTTGGTGTCATAGCATAAAGAAAACAGTGTTTATGATGTGTGCCAGAACTCTTAAGCACAAATTTAATGGTGAGGGGAAAAGGGATAACAGGCACAAATTGATGATTCTTTTTGTTCACTGACAGTTGTAGTTTCTAAGATCTTCTCTCACTCAGCCATGGACAAGTCTACCTTTGTATACATAAAAACAGGTGCATATTAAAAAAAATTATTGATTTTAGAGAAGAAGGGAGAGGGAGAGAAATAGAAATATCAATGATGACAGAGCATTTTTGATCAGCTGCCTCCTGCATGCTCCCCACTGGGGATCAAGCCCACAATTCAGGCATGTGCCCTTGACCAGAATCAAACCCAAGGCCCTTAGTCTGCAGACCGATGCTCTATCCACTGAGCAAAACTGACTAGGGCACAGGTAAGTATTTCTGAAATAAAAACAGATGTGTGCTTCTGCAGACTCAGTGTAGTCAAGTATTTAGAGCCTGTTAATGGTTTAAACTCTATCATTATTTTCTCTTTTTAAGATGGAAGTTACAGAGCACCCTTAACATGAAATAACGAAATGATATATATCCTTTATGAATTTGCACCATGTGAACTGTTGTGGGGGTTCTAAAGAGGTCCTAAGCATATTCCTTTTTATCAAAGGGTTTACAGTATAATACAGCAATGGAGACCTTGAGGAACTGCTATCTGACAGAGCTGAGCTCCAGTCTAGATGAAGTGCTAACTAGCTGTGTGGCTCTATGTCCTTTAGAAATCTGTCTTCTCTGGACCTTGATTTTCTCATTTGAGAGTGAGATACTGACTGATGATTTTATTACAATAATATTAGTAAAGCATTTCTCAAAATTACTGACAGATATGAGGCCCTTGATGAATACTTGGGAAGATTTAACACATAGCTATGCAGAGACAGGATTTCCCGACCAACCAGCTCTAATAAGGCGAGGGCCATGCTAGGGTATGGCTTATAAAGTCTTTGAGAGTTCAGAGTAGAAGGAAAATGTGATTAGTGGGAAGCAATCAAGAGAGAGTTCAAGAAACAGAGGTGGAACCTTGTCGAAAAGAGAGATTTGGAAAGGGAAATGTATAGTCATCCTGGAAAGGCCAGTAGCCAAGTAAAAATGAAAATGTGGGGACTCCACATGAGTATGGACAACAGTGAGAAAATGACTTCACTTGGGTCAGGAACCAAGAAGGGGACCAGTGAGAATGAGCCTTGGAAGCTGGTGGGATGGACTAGTTTGTATTGTTTTTTTTGTTTGTTTGTTTTTGTTTTAAGCAGAAGATAAACTTCAAGACATTGGCATTCAGGTGGATTGTTAATTGATGACAGGAAATTATAGGATAAAAAATCAGAGTGTAAACCATCAGAACTTAGTGATGAGCAGGTCAGTAAGATAACCATTGAAGGTTGCAGAGAATCATGATGTGAATGATGAGACAGGACATAGAGAAAAAAGATGAGTTTGTTTCTGAGTACGTGACTCCAGAGTGAACCTTAGATGGGAGTATAGAGTGGGAGGGGGGAAAGAAAAGCTTCCTAGCTAATCCTGATCCTCTGGTTCTGCATAACAGGGAGATGGTAGCCCCCTTAACACAAATAGGGAAGTGAAGAAAAAGAGCTGACTTTGGAAAAGGAAAGCCAGAGAGAAAAACAGGCTGTTCGTTGCCCACAGTTCACTTCCAGGTGTCCCTTAAGGATCTGGAATGAAGTGAGAACATAGTTTCAGTGAATTCCAACTGGGTTATATAACATATTTTGAATATGAAACAAGATGTAGCATCTTTTCTGCTCATGGCAAGGAGGGCTTTCTGCCAAGCAGTGCTGGAACAGCACATCTATTTTGTTAGGCTGAGTCACCGTGCCTTCAGAAACGGTTCTAAACTCAGCTCTGCATGATGGCTGTGGAAAAGTTTATTTCCAGTTTTTTTCTGAGTCTCGAGTTCTTTGTTTTTTGTTTTTTTTTACTTCCATCTAAAAGGAATATAATGACATCAACTTGTCCTCCACTGCCACTGCCACACATTTTGAGATAAGTTGGCATATTTACTGAGAACATGCTCAAGGCTCCTCCTCTTCCTATTGACTGTACTTGACCCTCCCAGAGAGCACTGCTGATGCCTCTGCAGCAGGGGGCGCCACTGAGCAGGATTTGTCATGTCTCTGGCTCCCCGAAGGGACTAGGAGCTCTTGAAGTCTGGGACTACACTTCTCATCTCACTAATGAATTAATGAGCAAAACGTGTATTTCATCAACCTATAGGATATGCCCCCCTCTCCTTGGTTACAAAACCTGGCTTCTCTCTGATGGACTAAGCCCCTTTTGGAGAGTAACATGAGGCAACTGGAAATGATTGACTCTTCCTGATACTGTACTGTTTCTCAATTATAACTATGATTGCTTTCCGGTAAATGAAAGTATGTAACACTTGTGAATTGCACTAAAGACAAGGTCAAAAAAATTAGGCCTGAGCCAGAGGAGTGCCCAGTTAAGTAATGATGCCATCGATAGCACAAGTCAACATGCATAGAACGTCCAGGCAGCTAACACATTTCATATCTCCTTCCAGTAACATTTGCATCTGCAGGACATGGACATATGGGCATTTGGGAGAAAACCAAATCTATCTTTGCCAAGTAGCTGCTGAAGTTTGTTGAAATAGAATGACATGTGGACTTGTGCAGAGTGGGACTGAGTAGGCAGAAGAGAAATGAAGAGATCTAAAAAATATTTCTTGGCCATACATTTTTCAAACCACTTATAAGACAGAGAGGTGGTGTTTTGCTACACTGCAACATGTCTTATTTTTGTCTTAGACTAGGATTGGTCTTCACTAATGAATTGGTGTACTGATTGTTCTTAACTTTGTCAATTTTCATCACGTGGTTTTGCCGTTCTTAGACAAGTACTTGGGATGAACTAGGAATTTTGTAATATAGGGAAAATAATATTAGTAATAACAGAATATTTTGCTGCTTTCTTTGCTAATTGATAATGATTTCTCAGTCATTATCTGCACATGAGCTACACATGTTTTCTATGCCTTTTAAAGTCCATCAGTACACTATACCATGTAGTATAGAGTCAAATACAGAGTAGGATATCCCTATAATGGATTAAATGACTGCATTTGGTCCTCAATATAGGGTCCTAGGTAATATGGGAATTACCTAAGATAACTTTCAAACTGGGTAAAAAAACAAAACAAAAATAAACCCAATATTTGTGAGTTGAAGCCTGAAGGGCATAATGGTTCCATCATAAAATAGCTGAAACTTCTCAAAATTCCTAAGGCTTGTAGGTAAAAGCAGCTTATAAAGTACAAGCTGATGATCTCTTATTAGTTCCGGCTCATGTTTTAACCACAACTACAAATATGTTAATTACAGAAATTATGAAGGGACTTACAGAAAAAGCCAACAACAATAAAAAATGTGATATCATTTTATTACTTCATATATAGGCACTCTTATCAAAATTCAAGCCTGGTTCTTGTTTACCTATTCCATACCAGCCTGGTTCTTGTTTACCTATTCCATACAAGCCTGGTTCTTGTTTACCTATTCTCTACCTCCCCACTTATATGTGAAATCCCATTTTTAGTTAACTGCAGCCATAGGAAAAGGAATCTCAAGAGTAGTGGAAACCCATAAATAAGCACCAATCTCCCCATCTCCCTTCATCCCACTCCCAACCTTGATAAAAAACAAAACAAAACAAAAACTTGTTAATAAGGAACATTGGCAAATTGAAAATGTTATCATGTGTCAGTTTACTTTCATATCTAATGTGCCATCATGTACTATAGTTAAATGCACATGAGCTACACGTGTTTTCTACCCTGTTTCCCTGAAAATAAGACAGTGTCTTATAATATTTTTTGCTCCCAAAGATGCGCTAGGTCTTATTTTCAGGGGATGTCTTATTTTTCCATGAAGAAGAATACGGTACACATTTATTGTTAAATGAAAATAAAGGAAATTTATTACCTGTATATGGTACGGTAGTATGGTAGTTGTCAAAACAAACCAGACAAACTATGAATCCTATAGTATCAAGAATTTACTCATTTATTCAATGACAATCATGCCATCATTTTCTGGAACATCATCATAACCATCCAATTCCTGAATTTCCTGGTGAATTTCTTGTGACTCCATTTCTTTCAGAATCAGTGGACCAAATCTCTCATGTTTAGCCTAGGGGGGCCTTATTTTCAGGGGGATACCTTATATTTCACTCAGAAGGAAACCTGTAAGTAGGTCTTATTTTTGGAGGATGTCTTACAATATTTTTGGGGAAACACAGTATGCCTTTTTAAGTCCATTAGTATACCATACCATATATTGATAGTAAAGAGCCAAATACAGGGTAGGATGTCCTCAAAATGGATCAAATGACTGCATTTGGTCCTTAATATAGGGTACCAGGCAATATGGGAATTACTAAAGTGTTTACTTCTTGTTCTTCTCTTGGACCATTCTTATTCTTTCTTTACTGTTCAGCCAATTAGGTAGGGGTGCATCTATGATTAGTATTTCTCACTTCTCTTGAAATGATGGAAATATGATATCCATTCTTTTGTTCCTCTCACTTCCATGCTATTGTAGGCACCTGTGTTTCTGTGGCAAAAGGGGGCTTCTAATACAATTATGTTACCTGTGTTTTTAAAATCAAATTTCTTATTTTTTTAGTTTCTTTTTTTCCCCTCCTTCCATGTGTTGGTGCCTTTTTAAAAAACGACTTTTATGCTTCAGGCTCTCAGAAAACCCTTTCAAAACTCCCTGTGTCCAGATCACACTCACTTGCTATTGTTTCTTTGTGCTCTTCTTTACCTTAAGCCTTCCTGTCATCTGTATTTCCCTTCCTCACCCTCCTTGACTGTCTCTTACTTTGGCTCAGTTCCCACTGCTTCTATATTTTTATACTTTATCCCATTTGTCTCCTTAATTGGGGTCCCTAGTTTGTTTGTTTGTTTCTGCCTCTTCATCTGTCACCTTCTGTGCTGCCCATTGTTTATTTCACTCTATATACATATACTGTTTCCATTTTTATATTTTCCTCTCTGTACCTCACTCACTGCTTCTCATTCTGTACCACTCCCTTCACCCATCCCTGTATATTACTTTTCTGCTTATGTAGTCACATCCACAGATAGCTTCTCACCCCTTCCAGCATGGAGGAAGACCAGTAGGAGACCTGAGTCTTTACTCACTTGCCTCTATCAAGGGCTCAGGACCTTCTGTCAGCATCAACCACCTCCAAGGCCACTTTTCTACAAAGATAATTTAGCATAGGAACAATTTGTTTGAATTTCAACCTGGAAAAGTTTACTAGTAATAGCAGGACCTTAATGTAGGGCTGTCTTGTCTATGACATAGTTCCATAGTTTGCCAGGTGCCTTTGGAGAAGTCTTCAGAGGAAGAATTATTCCCTTTAACCCTACACTGTCTGGAATGTGTGCACGCCTATGCATGTATACATATACACACCCTAACATCCATACATATATTCAGCATGGCACCTTATTCTCCACTCATACATGTGAGTATATATGTATACAAACACATACATAGATAAATAAACACATATTTTATATATATATATATACACATACATATACACACAAACACATACATAGATAAATAAACACATTATTTTATATATAATGTGTTTATTTATCTATGTATGTGTTTGTGTGTGTGTATATATATACACACACAAACACATATATTTCCATAATGCACATATATTTTTACATATGTGCATTATGTATATTATGTATATTTTTACATATGTGCATTATGTGCATTATGTGCATATATGTGTTTGTGTGTGTATATGTATATATGTATATATATATATATATATATATATATATATATATATATATACAAACACATATATTTCCATAATGCACATATATTTTTACACATAAACATATACTAGAGGCCCAGTGCACAAAATTTGTGCATTGGGAGCAGGGACTCAGCCAGTACCCTCTCACAATCTGGGACCGCTGGCTCCTAACTGCTTGCCTGCCTGGCTGTCTCATCACCCCTAACCACTCTGCCTGCCTACCCCAGTGCCTCAACCACTCTGCCTGATGCCCTTAACTACATTCCTGCCTGCCTACCTGATATCTCCTAACCACTCTACTGCCTGCCTGATCAACCCTAACTGCTTACCTGCCTGCCTACCTGATCACTCCCAACCGCCTCTGCCTTGACCTCCACTGCCATGGCTTCATCAGTAAGAAAGTCCAGAATGATATCTGGAAGGTTGTTGGCTGTTCGGTCTAATTAGCATATTAGACTTTTATTAGTATAGATATGTGCATTATATATGTAACATTTATTTATATATTTTTTGTAGTTGAAATTTGGTCACTGACTTATTCAGAAAAGGCTTTATAATGAGAAATATAATCTCTATCAAATTCATGATTAGCCATTTAGAGAATAATAACTAATAATATTCTGAAATGCTATCATGCTTTAAAGATATTTTAAGTTATTTAACATTAAATTATTTTATTTATACCAACCGACTTCTTTATTGTTGCTTGGTTTCTTGATCCAATTTTTTAAATCTCATAAAATATTCCTTTGGAGTGAGGAAAGTACAAGAAGGGCAGAGTGGAGAACAGTTATATATCTAGTTTTTAAAGTGGAGAAATGAGGGCAAGACCTGGTGAAATGACTTACTGAACTTGCTCTGTCCTGTAGCTGAGCTGACATCTAACAAGTACCCCCTCCTTTATCTCCACTCACATCACTTTTTATTATTATCTCTTGACCCATTTTAGGAGTCCTCCAAGTTCAAACTATATATCACAGGATCCACTTTAATAACTAATGGGACAGAACTGAAGTTACAGGTCTTATTTTTTTTTATATTTAGCTAAACAAAAATCTGGTTTTAGAAGCAACATAATAAAAATGATTGCATTAGAGGCAATGGACTGAATTATCTTTCAAATAAATGCATAATTTTAGGTGTTCAGCAAAATAGGAGTTGAGGCAAAAAGCCTTTGTTCAACTCCAATTATTTTCGATATTACAGGTATTTTTACACAGTGTGAAATTTGAGATTTTTAAAAAAAGCATTTTATTCGGTTTTATTATTTATTTAAGTATAGTTGGTATATATTATGTTAATTATCTTAGTTTCATGTGTGGAATATAGTGATTCAACATTTTTATTCTTTGCAATGTGATCACCCTACTAATTATAGTAATCATCAGTCATCATACAAATGTATCACAATAATATTGACTGTATTCCCCTTTAACTTTTTCACTTTAAGAGGATTTTTAAAATTATATATTAAATATGGTTTTCATACAAATGTTCATTAGCAACAATTATAAAATTATTATTTACCATTGATAAAAACCCTCTAAATTTTAGAATTTGAATATCATACTTTATTTCCCCAGATATGTAAATATGAGTCATTTCTGCCTGTGTTTGGAATGATGTGAAAAGACTTATTTTGCCTTTTCAGAGGCATTGGAATCCCACAGGGAATTTAGAAAACTAAATATAAATCAAAGAAATATAAACTATATTTACAAAATGCAAATGGCAGCAAAAGCTATCCCTCATGCTCACTTTCATTTCAGCAGAGTACCTATATGGCCAGAAGGTAGAAAGTGACTAAAGGATCACCCTTCTGAAGAAAGTGACTACAGATGAAAGGTTAGCTGGCAGGATTTCCAGATTGATATAGAAAGGGTCCAAGACTCAACCAATTGGAGATCTGGATGTGAGTCTTCAAAGTGCCTTGCTTTGAAGCTACCTTTGGTTGTTCTTGGGAGGAAGCATGCCTGGCCGCGGGCAGAGAGCTGTTTGACCATGTTTTCACTCCTGCCCCTTACTGGCCTGCTCTTGGGATTCTGCTGCAACCCCTTCAGACCATGGGGTGGCTTCCCCCGCCCCCATTACCTGTCAGTCCTGCTTTCCCTCAGCAAATTTGGTCCAGATCTTACTGATACATATTAACCTTGCAAGTTATTCCATTGAAGGAAAAACATGATCTCAATTTGGCTATGTATTAAAAGTGCCAGTCTCTGTTGTCTTACCTAGCGCTCTTAATTGCATACATTTAGCCTCAGTTGGAGAATAATTGTGCTTCAGATTGAAAAGAAACAGCTCTGGCCTTGGTTATTTTGGCATACAAGTCTCCAATATGACTCTGTTTTCTAAGTAGACATTAATGATTCTAAAACTAATATTCCTTGTTTGAAGAGGCACAGCGGCCTTGGCATTTACTTAACCTTTTGTCTCATGTATGAGACTGAGTCAGCCTAAATCCTTTTCTTAATTAATATCTTTTCTTTTTATGGCCAACGTTATTTATTGAACAATTTGCATGAAACAATTAGAGCCATGAGAGCTTAAGAAAACTCCTCCAGCTCCGAAGTGCACCTTTTCTGATTTTTATTTATTTTTTTAAGGTTGTTCTGATTACACAAACTCAGGGAAAGCCTAGCTGAAGCCAGTTGGGGCTGTGGGGAAAAAGATTCCTCCTTTTTAAAATAGATGTGATTTATGGAAGAAAACTGTAGCCACTTTGCAAGGAGTATGAATTCATTTTACTCCAAATATCTTCAGAAAACTCATATTAATGTTGGCCATTGTATGTAAGAGTGAGGCATCGCTCTAAATAAATCAATATACTAAAGGAATGGAGTGTTGTATTTAATTAAATGAACTGACAACAAAATAGGCCCAGAGGCATGATGGATGCATGGAATGGAATGACAGATCTCAGAGGGGAGGTGGGGGTAGGGTATATTAACCAAAGAACTTATATGCATATATGTAGCCCATAGACAGAGACAATAGTGTAGTGAAGGCCTGAGTGGGGTGAGAGCTGGGTAGAGGAGATAAAAGAGGGGTAAAATATAATACTATAATAACGTCAACAATAAAAAATAGAATATAACAGAAGGAGTAAATGTAATAAACTGTCCAAAAGAATAATAATTTCATCTGTGACCACCTAACTCCCACAAAGCAAATGACTATTTTCCAGGTTCTCTCAAATTCCTGTCCACATGAACTCATAAATTTTGCATAATTATAATAATATATAAAAATATTATTTTTATATACATCATGTCCTTCATTGTGTTGATATATTGTTTTCAATTTATCATATTGAATAGCTGAACAATATTGAAGCAATTGAATAGGCTCAATAATGTAATCAATCCCATTTTGGGGTATTATATTCTTTGTTGTTGTTCATGGAGAAAGCATGGCTCGATATACATGGATAAAATAACATTGCAGTAAACATCTTTGAAGCTCATAGCCTCTTTTTTTTTTTTTTTTGCTATACATGTGGAACTATTAGGTGAAATAACATGTAAATTTTCCTTTCTTTGCAACACTGTTTTGTGGGGTGGATTTTAATTCTAGCAATGCATAGTAGATTGGTTTGATGACCTTGCCTCTGATGCATATCATCTAATTTTTTGAAGTTGTGCCAAATAGATATACATATATTTTCTTTTTTTAAAATATATTTTATTGATTTTTTTTAACAGAGAGAAAGGGAGATGGATAGAGAGTTAGAAACATCGATGAGAGAGAAACACAATTAGCTGCCTCCTGCACACCTCCTGCTGGGTATGTGCCCACAACTAAGGTACATCCTCTTGGCCGGAATTGAACCTGGGACACCTGAGTCCCTAGGCCAACGCTCTATCCATTGAGCCAGACTGTTTAGGGCTACATACATTTTCTTGATAACTTAGAGCTGATGCCTCCTATTCAAAATTTATTGTTTCAAAATATGTTTTTAAAAAGTTTTTTTTCTTCTTAATAGATACATAGTGAGCAAAAACTAAGTATTTTTGGTCATTGAGGTGCTTTCAAGATTTCAAGGTTGCCTTAGTGGGTTTGGTTCAATGGATAGAGTGTCAACCTGTGGACTGAAGGGTCCCAGGTTCAATTCCAGTCAAGGGCACATGCCTGGGTTGTGGGACTGATCCCCAGTTGGGGGCATACAGGAGGCAGCCAATCAATGATTCTTTCTAACCATTGATGTCTCTCTCTCTCTCTCTCTCTCTCTCTCTCTCTCTCTCTCTCTCTCTCTCTCCCTTCCTCTCTAAAATAAATACAAACATATATATTTCAAAAAAGATTTCAAGGTTACTGTTAATGCCAATAATCATCTAAGACTCCAGATGAAAATGTAAAGGATATGGATGTTTCTGAAAATATACTGATATATTTTTTTGCCTAGTACTTAATATGAACTCCTGGTGTGATTATTTGCCCCTTTCTGAGAGGAAACCAGAGGTGCAGATTGCTTATTTGAGGGCTCTAGTGAATCAAGTTTTTACTTTAGAAAATGTAATTTTTTCCTTTCCCCATCTGGCATTTTAAAGACATCTCAAGTACTCATATTACCAGATATTAAGCACTTCAGCAAGAAATTATCTAAATTTCCCAATTTGCTCCTTAAAACTTCTTACAGACTTGTTTTCAAATGTGCCTACAGAGTTGGGCTTGTCCTGTGCAAAACACTGAGTCAATTCAGGTAGGAGCAACATTTCTCTGTGATTCCAAAGGGCCTAACACTTGCTAGATAAGAACACTAGTTCATCATAGAATCATGGTAGATTTTTCTGGAGAAATTGACTTACAGAAAAAGGAAAGGCTATGGTTCTAAATTGTTCATATAAGTATTGGTAATGAGTAAAGCACAAGGCAATACTTTTATATGTTATTAATGTTGCAGTGAACACCTTTGAACATATCTCTTTACAAGCAGGAGAACATTTCTCTAAGGTAGACACAAAGAAGTGACACTGCTGGTGGTAGGAGACAGATATTTTCACCAATGTTTTTCATAATTGCTAAATTTTTCTCCAAATAGTTTTAACCATTTTTTTATATTGTGAAGATCCCTAATATGATTAGACATTAATTTTGCCTCTTTAAGAATTATAAAACGGTATTGCATTGTTGTTTGCATTTGCATTCCATAAACACTAGTGGAATGAAGCATTTCCACCCCCCCCCCCCATCTTATTGGCCAGTAGGGTTTCCATTTTCATTCTACACTTATAACTTTCAGAGAGAAAAAAGTTCCCTTATATCTGTTCCCCATGTGCCCCCTCAATAATTGTAGAAAAGCCCTAGGCCTGGCCTTCCCTGAATGTTGTCCATAAAGGCATTGCTTCTCCAGAGTTGCAAACCAAGGAATTTGAAGTCAAATGTTGAAGTCACTGCACTGCTAACTATGTCCACCAAAACTGTCATTCCACCAACACAGCCTCTAGGTCTTAGATTAAAATTCTATCTTTAAGCAATGAAGGCAGCCCTGGAGTACTATATAATTATCTGTTGTATGCAATGTATTAGTTATCATTTAGGATTATATCAAAGGTTAACTGCGGCTCAGGCAGGAATAAAATAGAATGGTGTGACCCCTGGCCAGATGCTCAGTTGGTTGGAATGTCATCCTGTCTGCCAAAAAGGTTGTGGGTTCAATTCCTAATCAGGGCACATACCTATGTTGCAGGTTTGATCCCCAATTAAGATGTGTATGGGAGGCAACCAATCAATTGATATTTCTCTCTCACATTGGTGTGTTGTTATTTTCTCTATTTCTCTCCCCACTCGCCCCCTTTCTCTTTCTCTAAAAGGCAATAAAAACATATCATTGAGTGAGGATTAAAAATGAGAATGGGTTGGGATAATACCTAGAAGAAAGTGAAAGACATTGAATTTAACCAGATGGTAAGCACCTTATAATAGGAATTATGTCTTACAATAATAGTAATAAAGTAATAGTTATTCATGTGATGCCTGCACTATATTACAGACTACCTTAAACACTTTATATACAATATTTCATTTACTTTCACAAAAATACAGGGAGGTAGGTGTTATCTTCATTTAACAGATGAGAAAACTGAATATTTGATTTCACAAAACATTTCCATAAGAAGACAAAACCTGATTTTTTAAAAAGGACAAAGATTTGAAGAGACACTTTACCAAAGAGGTATGGGTGGCAAATAATCACATACAAAGATGCTCCTCATTATTAGTCATTAGTGAAATCCAAATATAAACCATAATGAGGTGCCATTACACATCTATTAGAATGACTTAAATGAAAATGACTGATGATGCCCAGTGCCAATTTGAATGTGGATCTAAAAGTCTCATACATTTTCATGGGAAAATAAAATGCTACATTCTTTTTTTTTTATTAAATTATTATCTGTGTACATATTTTACATTGGCCCCCCTCCCATACATACCCACCTTCCCCAGAGTTTTGTGTCCATTGGTTGTACTTATATGCATGTATACAAGCCCTTCGGCTGATCACTTTGGCAGCTTCTTTTGAAGTTCAACATACACTTACCATATGACCCAGAAATCTCACTCCTAGGTATTTAGTAAAAAAGAAAGAAAACATATGCCCATGTAATGGGCAAGACCTGTGTACAAATATCCGTAGTAGCATTATCCATAATCACCAAAACTGGAAACAATTCATAAGCTCAGCAAGTAGTTAATGTGTAAACAAGTGGAATACTACTCAACAATGAAAACATATAAACTACTGAAACATAAAATAAGGATAAATGTGGAAGGCTTTATGCTAAGTGAACAGGCAGACACAAAGGGCTGTAATTTGCATAATTCCACTTCTCTGGCATTTGGTAAAGGTAAAAATAGAGAGACAAAATTAGATTAGTGGTTGCCAGGAGCTGGGAGCTAGAAAAGGGTATTAACTACAAATAATCAAGAGGGAACTTTGAGGAAGATGGAAACATCCTATATGTTAATTATAGTGGTGATTATATGCCTCAAAATATTTGTCAAAACTCATCAAATTGTACCCTTAAAAGGGGTAAATTTTACTATATATAAATTAGATTTTATTAAATCTGACTTTAGGAAAACAGTCCCTGTGTGATAATGTTCTTAACCTTCTTATCTTAGTATTCTCAGCATCTTAGACTAGGGAGTGATACACAGTAGACATTCAGTAAATTAATGTTGAGTTAGTTAAGAAGGTGATGCCTTAGCCATGACAATAATATATGTTGCCCACTTCCCAGTTTTTAGAACAGTCCAGCCATGATGGCTCACACCTGGCATCATTTCTGTAAGCTCACGCTTATGCAAGCGATATTTCTGTGAAGCCAACCCATGAGTAATTTCTGAGTAGGTATTAAAACACCCTCACGTCTACAACTCTAATATATTAATAAATGTGTTGTTTTTAATAAGACATCTAAATTTGCATGCACCATCCTACTTGTTATGTTCAGTACTCAATTTTTTAATGTTTCTTGGACACTAGCCAGTAAGCCTGAGTCCCTAGTTAGTTCATCTATTACTTTCTTGCCACAATAGATTTGGGTCTCTGCCAAGAAATGGACTAATATTGCATACAAAAACTCTATAATGCATATTCTGATCTTTGGATATTTTCTGTCTGAGTGAGAGGGGGGAATATACAACACACCCCACCTCCCCCTACACACACATTACACACATAAAAATCCTATCTACACACAATCTATTCAAGCTAGGTAAACATTTTTTATTGCTGTTATTAATATCGAATGCCTTCCATAATCCAAGTATTTGTCCATTTACATGATCCTCTCAACCTAAGGATTGGAAGGGAACAATGAGTTATAAAATCTGATAATGATCAAAGATGATGCCTCTGTGTGAATAAAAAAAAATAAGTGAAGATTGCAAGAATCCTCATTTCCACAGGAAAAGCACATTTTATGCATTTGATTTGCACATTCTCAGCGTCTTAGTTTCAGTGATTTCAAATGAAATGATCTTGAAGAGGGGAAAGGTTCTGTGTTGGAGAAGGGGCATGCTTCCTACCCCACCTTCATTTCCCTTAAAACTTAAGCACAGAAATAATGAACGCTATTAAAGATACTTGTAGAAATGATTCTGATTTGTATCTGATGACTATCTAACCTATTATTGCACTCCATGGGCAGAGATTAATGGGAAATTCTTAAAGAATAAAGACTCTAACAAGCCTTAGAAATATGTGTGGTCCCAGACTGTACCACGTGACCTCAGGAAGCCAAACCCTGGCTGTTAATAACTTTGACTAATGAGCCAAGGCTACAGTCCATGCTTGCAAAGTGTCAAGAAATAAGTAACCAGAGAGGTGGCCTTTTAACATCCTTCTAAATGTAATTTTTAACAGAACAGTGTCAATAAGTTCAAAATACCATATGCTTTTGATCTGATATGGAAGTAAGATGCATCAATATCAGACAGCAAAAGAGAAGGGGGGAAGAAAACTAGATAAAAAAAATTAAAAAGGATCTAAAAGAATAATCTACAACTCTGACACTAAATACCTTCCCATTCCTTCACATAGGTTAGAATATAAAAATCTTGGTTCACTACTTTAACATTATCATCACCATGGGAAAATAATACTAATGAGAATTGTAGATTATTATTATTAATCCACTTACTAACTGTTATCTTGGCCTAAATTTGAGATATATTGTATAACCTAGAAGCTGTCGCTTTCTCCTTCCGAGCTCCCAAATTTTCCATTACTAAATATAATTTTAGAATACACACTCTGGCCCTGGTTGGGTAGGTCAGGTGGTTAGAGTATTGACCAATATGCCAAGGTTGAATCCCTGCTCAGGGCACATATAAAGCATAAATAAGTGGAAAAAACAAATTGATTTATCTCTCTCTCTCCCTTCCTTTCTCTCTATGAAATCAATAAAAAAAATTCTTTAAAATAAATTTATTAGATTATAGACTCTGGTATCCAACAGACATGGGGTCAATTTTCAGCTTTGGCACTAACTGTATGACTAAGTATATTACCTAACTTTTATAGAATCTGTCTTTTCATTTATAAAATGGGGCCATTTCTAGGATCTTCAATGGATCAGTATAAAAAATTAAGTGGAAAAATGTGTATCAACATTTTGACACAATTCCTGGCAATTCAGAAGAGTCTTAAACTGTTAGCTATTATTATAGTGACTGCTACTATTAGCACTGTGAATATGACTACTTGCATTCCTTATATCATTTTAATGTCTATTGTTTTCACCTTTCCCATTAGAGGGCCAACTACTTGCATGTAGTCCACACCCTCTTTGTAGTCTTCACACTGCCCAGCATGGTGCCTCATACTGAGTGGCTGAGAATGTGAAAAAATGAATAAGCATGGCAACATCCCATGTTTTGACACTGGTGATTACATTTCTTCACAATATCAAACATTTACCTATTAGAGTGAAAGACATACAAAAAGAAAAGAAAAAAGTCAAGATATGTACAATTGGAGAAATTGCTTTTTTTCTTTGTCATGTTATCTCTTCAACTAGGGATTATGCCATCATTTAGGCATATCCAAGTTTCAGCAAACTTGTGCTGAGGATGATAAACATAATATGTTGAAGGTGTCTGTCTAAATGTGAAGAAAACCAAAGAAAGGTTATTCCTTTAGTTCTGGCAAAATTCTGCCTTTCCAAGTGGCTAGTCCCACTTAGGGGGCTGTTTTGGAATACACAGCCTTCCTACAAAGTTCATCCTACAAACAATTCATGACCCTTTTCTCTTTCAACTCAATTTGGGTCAGCAAAAATGTTTTTAATATAGTTTTATTGATTTCAGAGAGAAAGGGAGAGGGAGAGAGAGATAGAAACATCAATGATGATAAAGAATCAGCAATCAGCTGCCTCCTGCATGTCCCTCACTCTCTCACTGAAGATTGAGCCCACAGCTTGGGAAAGTGCCCTGACCTGCAATCAAACCATGACCTCCTGGCTTATAGGTCAGTGCTTAATCACTGAGTCTTGCTGGCCAGGCTAGATCAGCAAATATTCATGGATATCCTCCTGAACTAGAGGAACAGTTCCTGAGCTAGATCCTCACTCTTCCAGAGGCTTACAGCCTACAATGGAGGGCATTTAATAGAGCAAACACTAAGGGAGAGCAGCTCATTCTTCCAGGAGGAAAAAAAAGTAGTAAACAGTACTTTAAAAATTTAGAATTGAAACTGAGTCTGAAAGCATCATTCATTCATTTATTCAACATAGCCTGAGTGACCCTACAGTATAGTAGTGACCCTACAGTACAGTATAGAGCCACACTGATTCTAGCTGTGCCACTGGCTATCCACATGCCCTGGCAAGTCACTTTACCTCTCCATGCCTTGGTTTCCTCACCCATGTAATGGGGATTATAATACAACTTTCTTTATGGTAAGTTTGGCAAGTGCTTATGTAACAGATCAGCCCACCCCTTCCATTACAATCCTTCCGTCAATCCACACAGCAATCTCCAACCTCAAAAAGTGTGTAGTCTCTTCAGGTGGGGGCTTGAGAGGTAGGAGGGCAGGTGACAGCAAACACAATGGTTCTGCCTGTATTTTGGAAGTCTTGGAGTTGAAGGGGTCACTTCTGATTCTGTATTTTTCCTTAGGCAAATCCTTCACCAAACTCCCATGCCTCCAGAGCTCCCCAGCATAAAGGCAAGAGAACCCCTCTTGAGGAGTTTAAAAGGTCTTTTCATTCAGAATATTTAAAACAAGGCATAATTGTTGGGAGGTGAGGAAAGGAAGAACAAAACATTTGGAAAAGGAGAGAAACAAAACATTTTCCAGAGCTTCCTGAGAAGAAGAGGAAGGAATTTTCTGAGCTGGAAGGGGCATAGCTAAGACTTGAATCTGGGACTTTCTCACTACAGAGGTATCCGGTGTCTTTAAAACTGATCAATCAAATGAAATGACTGCTAGACCAGTGATTGAGTATTTCATTTATTTGCTGATTACCTGAATAAACTGTGTATAATTTTGAAAACCAAGTCTATCAAAGCCACCTGGTTGTTCAACCTAGACACCATCCATATATAGAGTGTATGCACCACAATACAGGAACCTTATGGGCCAAGTTTCTTTAACATATTCCTCTCTGCCCAAGGTCTAGTGTAGTTCACTTCAGCTCAAAGAGCCATTTAGCCCCCATCCTGGGGATATAAAATTGACTGAGAAATATTCTCTGCCCTCAAGTTGTTTTTAGTACATCAGTGGAAACAAACATATGCATAGGTAGCGTACCTGGCATTGGAAATGATCCATAAGTGATGCATGAATAACAAATAACTTAAATAAATGAATAAGTGGACAAAGCAGTTGGGTGACTGGATTTTTATTTATTATTATTATTATTATTATTATTATTATTATTATTATCTGTAGTAGTTGATTCTCACTGTGTTGTCACCCTTGAGGTTTGGGTAATTGTCTCATTTCTGCAACAAGCAATTTCCCCCTTGATTTGCCTCTATGCCTGCAAAAAAATTAGCTCACTGAAAGAAAACACTTTCCTGCTCAAGAGCACAATGCTTGGTTGTCTCACTGACATCCCTGCCACATGTACCCAAACACATGGGTGGCAGCAGAAACAACTACGACAGGTATTGTCGCTTGGTTGTTATTCCAAAGGCATCACAGAGCTGTTGACCCTTGCTGTTAATGCTTCCAGGGGGGAAAATACACAAGGCACTTGAAAAACTACCTACGTGGTGATCTATTGGGTCGGCAACTAAGTACTTGCGGATTTTTTAAAGAAAATCAAAGACAATTTTTTCATGGAACTAAATAACTTTATTCTGTAATGTATTGCCCATTTTGATCAATGACCGTTTGCCATCTTTCAGGCAGCATCATAATCCCACGTTCAAAAAACTTCTGGTTTTTATTAGCAAAAAACTGAATCAGGTACGATTTGACATCATCATCATTATTGAAATTTTTACCATTCAAGGAGTTTTGTAAAGATCGAAACAAAAAGTAATCAGATGGTGCAAGGTCAGGACTATATGGTGGATGTGGCAAAACATCCCAACCAAGCTCCATTAATTTTTGCCGAGTGACCAAAGATGTGTGTGGCCTTGCATTGTCATGATGGAATACAACACCTTTTCGATTTGTCAATTCGGGCCGCTTTTCTTCAACTGCATTGTTTAATTTCGTTAGTTGTTCAATGTAGACATCAGAATTGATCGTTCGGTTGGGTGGTAAGAGTTCAAAGTAGACAATTCCTTTGTAATCCCACCAAACTGATAACAAAACCTTCTTTTGATGAATATCAGCTTTTGATGTTGTTTGAGTTGGTTCACCTGGCCTGCTCCACGATCTTTTCCGCTTGATATTGTTGTAAACAACCCATTTTTCATCGCCAGTTATCAGTCGTTTTAAAAATGGATCATTTTCATTACGTTTCTTTAGCAAATCGCAGCTGCTAATGCGTTGCGTTAACTGTGATTCTTTCAGTTCGTGAGGAACCCATGTATCGAGTTTTTGAACATAGCCAAGTTGTTTTAAGTGATTTTCAATGCATGAATGTGATACATGAAGCTTCTCTGCAATCTCACGTGTTGTACTGTGACAGTCCGAATTGATTATTGCTTTGATTAGGGCGTCATCAACTTCAACTGGACGACCAGAGCGTTTTTCATCTTTGAGTGAAAAATCACCAGAACGAAATTTGGCAAACCAATTTTGACACTGCCGTTCTTTTAAGGCTTCATCACCATAAACAGCACATAACTTTTTATGAGCTTGCAATGCGTTTTTCCCTTGTGGAAATAAAAAAGCAAAATATGACGAAAATGTTCCTTTTGATTTTCCATTTTTCAACGAACGCCAAACGAAAACTACAAAACAGATCAAAAAACTTTTTTCACTGATTAACAGCTGAATAGCCAACTACCAAATAACAAAATGTGTTTTACATTTGTACTACGTCTGCAAACCTAAAAATTCAACTGAAGCCATATGTGTGTGAACCCGCAATTACTTAGCTGCCGACCCAATAATTGTGACTTTGATAATGACAATACCAGTAGAGATATAAAAAATATTTATGATTTCTACTTGAAATTTACTTCATATTTGAAAATGTACAAATATGAACCGTGGAAAATAAAGGATTTCACCATTGCCTACCTATTGGCTACATGCTCATAAGATTAAGAATGCTCCAGTCAAGATATTTTATATTCTCTCTCCCCTAGTTATATTATGTTTGATTATATTTCTATCTGAATGAGGTAGTGGAAGAGGAAGCAGGGGAAAGAGTACAATTACAGACATAGTCAGAGGTGGTTTCTTTATTAACTGACTTTATTACAGAAGCATTTACTAAGTGCCCACCCCGGGAAGGCAATGAAACAGCAACTAAAAATGCTAGTCTCCCATTCCCAACTGCCTAATGAACATCTTCTAGATGCTCTCAACTGGTCCCAAACTCAGTTATGGAGCATTTCTAATGCTTTTAGTTCTAAACTCAGTTTATCTTACCAGCATTTTCCATGTCACTCCATTTTTTAAATGCTTATAATTGGTGTTGATACCTTGTCTATTATCTAATATTTCAGGTATGTAAGCTTTTACGTTTTTCAAAATTTCATCCTGCCTTCTTTACTCTCACACATAGAGAGGCAGTGTGGCATTGAAATTAAAAGAGGGATGCTATGGGTGGAGGGGGAGGAACACCTGTAATCTGAACAATAAAGACATATATATATATATATATATATATATATATATATATATATATATATATATATACATATATATATATATATATGTATGTATATATATCCATATACATATACACACATATATATATGTGTGTGTGTGTGTGTGTGTGTGTGTGTGTGTGTGTGTGTTATAGTCTGGGTTGAGTTTAAAAGATTATAGTATGGATTCAAAGTATGGCTGGCCCCTCAATATCTGTGTAACCAGAAAACTACTTAACCTCCCTAGGCTTATGCCCAATCTATAGAATGGGTAACAATGGTCTCTACCCATAGATATAGATACCATATTAATTTATGAGAACTAATATATATAGACTTGGGCAAAAGTAGGTTTACAGTCATTCATAAGGAAAATAATACAATAATTAAGAAATAATAATATAGAATAAACTGTTTCATGTACTCACAACTATAAATTTACTTCCATCCCATCCTGTGTATATCTGTTATTAGATATACCAAAATATGTATCTTCAAATATAATAATACTAGAGGCCCAGTGCATGAAATTTATGCATGGGTGTGGTCCCTAGGCCTGGCTGGTGATCAGGGCCAATCAGGTTCCCTGTCCCCAAGCTTCCCTTGCTCCTCCTTCCCTCACTCCCTGCATCTGCTCACACCCACCCCCAGTTCCAAGACCCAGCTCAGGGCCTGGCCCCAATCTGGTGATCAGAACCTGCCAGGCAAGGGGTGGAGCCAACCACCACTAAGGTGGGCAGGCCATGGGCTGATTGGGACCTGCAGGCGGGGGAGAGGGAAGGAAAAAGGGACCTAGGAGGTTGGTCACTGGTTCCAAAGAGGGAGCCAGCCCTTGGACCCCCTGGGAAAGGGGCCACATCCATTGTCACCCACCTCCTTTTCCCCATCCCAGCCTGGGGTCCCAACTGGGGGGAGGGACCAGGAGGTTGACTGGCAGGCTCCATGGGCAATTGGGGCCTGTGGGCTGGGGGTAGCTCTTGTGTTGAGCATCTGACCCCTTGTGGTCAGTGTGCATCATAGTGATCGGTTGTTCCAATTACTCTAATCTTTCTGTCGTAAAGGTCACTTAGGCTTTTATATATAGAGAGATTAAAATCTAACACTCTGAATGAGCAAATAGCCCCTGAATAGATAATTTGTTAACTTTAATACATTTATTGAGCTTTTATTTAAAAAATCTTCAACTGAGGATATTTTTTCCCATTGATTTTCAGAGAGAGTGGGAAAGAAGAAGGATGGGAAGAGAGAGAGAGAGAGAGAGAGAGAGAGAGAGAGAGAGAGAGAGAGAGAGAGAGAGAAACATTGACATGAGAGAGACACACAAATTGGTTGCCTCCCATACATGCCCAGACCAGGGTTGGGGAACTCATAACCAAATTATGTGCCCTTGACCAGGAATCAAACCAGAGACCCTTCAATCCATGGCCCAATACTCTAACTACTGAGCAAAACCAGCCAAGCAGTTTATTGAGCTTCTAAAAGACAGTTCCTTTTTTAAAAAATACTATGTGATGATTAATGATACATTGATTGAGATTAACAACTATCTTGTTTATATAATTTATTTAAAGGACTATTAAGCCCCAAGCCATGATTTTAAAAATAACTCAGCCAATAGCAGTCCAAAAACATAAACGCTACTTCATCAACAAAACATGGGGATGCTAGTTGACAGCTGGCAGAGTCCAATCAGATATCTCTGCAGACAACTAACTGGCTCCTTTTGCAGCATCTGTTTCATTTTGCTAATCTACCCTGATTTCTTCATTTGCTTTTCTAGAAAAGAGAACAGAAAAGGGATGGCATGTACACTTGGGGGGGGGGGGGAGAAAGAAAGGAAAAGTCAAGTGTGTGTGTATATGTAGTCTTAGTTTGTGGGAAACAAAGGCTTCAGTTATTTTTACTATTTATTCCCAATTTTTAAGGGGGGAGTATTAGATTTAGTCAAGTGTTAGGGCTTGAACTTCGATGCTCCGATGCTGGGCACTGAGGTCTTAATAAACACAACTATAGGGGAAAATAAATGAATCAGGATAATTTGTGTGGAAAGTCTTACTACAAAATCCAGGCTACATTATTTTGCATTTATGTAGGAAGATGATGTAGGAATTTAGTAATTTCACACACACTGCACACACACACACACACACACACACACACACACTCACACACACAATTTTTCTCTTCCATTTAATCTCTAATTAGTTCAGCTAATCACAAGTAATATTCACCTAGTAGAAAGCACAAGAGAGGAAAATGTTTTTTTTTAGATTTAGGATTTCCTGTGTATACCACTCCAATTTCCATAGTTAGTCACAGTCTCCTCCACCCTACCCCACCTTTCTTCCCTCATCCCTGGACACGAAGAAAAGGTAGCAAAGGAAGGGAGAGAGAACAGAAAAAAGAACTAGGGAAAGAGAGGGAAAGACCAGCCGTTTAATATGTTTGCCTACATGGCATTCTACCTTTGAACCTTCCAAATGCAACTTTATACGTTGTCTTTTGACATTATGCAGTTTGGAATCTTGAAAGCTCTCAGTTGAGACAACTAAATTATTGCTTGTCAATTTATCTTGGGATGAAAGACAGGTGTTTTGTTTCACAGTAAAATTCCATTTAGAGCTTACATTGGCTCTAAACCCAATCGCAGCTTCTTGTGGGCTGGTATTGAAGTGCATCACAGTAGGAACTGACTGACGGGGCCCCAACAGTCAATCCACACAAGATCCTTCTCCCTGGTTCCTCCGGATGGGCACTCCTAATGCCGTTTAAAAGCAATTGAGAGAAAGACTCCTTGGAGCTTCAAGGGTTAGAGCACTTGCTGCTCTTCCAGCAAAGCTGAAAATCCTTATTAGTCTTCTTAGGAAGCAATGCAATGCTTTATGATTCTTCAGTAAATATTCTTTCAGATTATGGTTTCATTTATTAAAAAGTTGATCTTGCCTTAAAAGGAAATGTTCCACAAATACATATGCATTTGTTACTCTGATTTGAGGAGTTGAATGTCAAAGGCCCTATGGAATGACTAAAACATTCTCATTTGAGTTGAAAAATAAAACTTGTTCTATGGGTTTCTTCATTTATCTACCCTCCTCCACTCTGCTATAGTTTCCACCATTTCCAGCATCATTTATGATTGGGGCTATAAGAGAACTCTCAACAAATCTAAGGAACTCAAACCATATTCCTAAGAAAATGTTACATAGTTTGCCTTCTATAGTGGAAAGTGAATAGTGGGGCCATTATTTAATGGGTATGCATATATCTTATCATACTGTTCAGAATTCAACACACTTTTAAATTAACCAAACTTTTAGTTTACAATCTACCCTGACTCCACTATCATTTTAAAAATGAGGTTAAGTAACTTGTCCAGGATCACAGATCACAGTAATTCATGGCAAAGCCAGGATTAGATCAAGGTATTCTGATTAAAAAGCCAGTTCTCATTCACCATGCAGTACTGAGTTGAATTCTTATGCAAAGATGCTTAGAACTCTTTTGGGGGGGGAATAGAATTCCATTAGTCTTTTTTAAAGTTTATTTTATTTTTATATAATTTATTGACTTTTCACAGGGAGGAAGAGAGAGGGATAGAGAGTTAGAAACATCAGTGAGAGAGAAACTTCCTTCAGCTGCCTCCTGCACATCCCCCACTTGGGATGTGCCTGCAACTAAGGTATATGCCCTTGACTGGAATTGAACCTGGGACCTTTCAGTTCACAGGCCGATGCTCTATCCACTGAGCCAAACTGGTTTCGGCTCCCTGAGTCTTTTTATGATCATGTCTTGGATCCTTTGTAGGCATGTAAGTTTTCAGTTAAGTTTAATTCAGAGAATATTATGATCACATATTTATCACAGTTGTTAGATAGATTCAGTTTAGCTTTGATTGTAGTAATCTTTTTACTTTTTTTCTGAAAATGTTTAGATTAGATTGAAGTCTCCGTGAAAAGGTTCTACATATATGAGCTTCAATAAAGCTTCTTGAAGATAAAAGCACTATCTTATTTATTATCAATCTTTCGTGCCTAGCATAATGCCTTGTCCTTAAAAAGTCCCTAATGGATATTTGTTGAATGTCTAATTTGATGATGTGTTTGATTCAGTTTCCTAATCCTGTATTATCTGCAATTCATCTGACTAGCTACAAACTATATTAATTATTACGGGCTAAATTTCCTATTAACCAAACAAACTGCTATTAGTTTGTTTGCTTTAATGTTCAGTTAGGAGTAATGTAATCATATATGGGCATGGCCTGACCAAATCTTTTTTATTTGGCTATAGGATGCATAGTTGGCATGGATATAATTACGAATTGTTCAGTTTTCTCAAACTTTCAAAATTTTCTGCATTGAGATAGAGACAATGTCTGATTTTCAGGCTTTAAGATAAATTACCAAGTGTGTTTTTCAAGTGTGAAGTGGAAATACCAATACAAGATTATTGTGGAAAATCAAATGAGATTAGAGGTGGTTATAATAAAAATGTTAAAAGCAACCTGTACATAGGACACTAAGAGTAATGATGATAACTATTATATAACAGAAATAGTAACTTTGAAGTTTACTGTGTATTCTGGGTTTAAAATAAGGATCTGGGGTCAGTTGTTAACAAACAGACAGAAAGAGCTCTTCAGGTTCTAGGGCCAATGACTTAAGACATAAAACATGCAGTAATTGACAACTGAGGGGATTCCTACTGGCCTTTTGCTAATACTCTGCCTATATATACAAAAAAGAACTTCATTCAAATGCATGGCTGAGAGTGCAATGGAAGTTTCATCACATTGCCCTACTCCTGACCTCAAAGCTGACCTCCAAATCACCCCTCAGTCAAAATGCTAGAGCATTCACTGAATGCAGTTTTAAACCGAAGAGAAAGCCAGAGTATTATATTTTCAGTGCTTGCTTTTTAATTCTATATTTGAGGATTCCTGTGACATGATTAGTTTTGAAGATATCAGCAATGTATCAGTCATCTTTCATTTTCCAGGAACTCCCTATTAGGAACAAGCTATCTACTTTTTATTTCATTGCAAAATAGTCCTATTATTGAACCTATTCTGCAAGTGACCTATGAGCCAGTTGCAGAATTTGTGTGGGTAGAAAATAAGTGTAGAGTTTAAGACTAGAACTGAACTAGACAGTATAGTGTGGATGAATTTTTAGCCTGGCCTGTTTTTGTTTATCCAAAGACAAATCAATGAACTGTTGATGGAATTAGTTGTTAGAAGAAACCAACCAGGTCTAAAAATTACATAGTACATGGTTAACCAAATGTTTGTGGTGGCTTTTTAACCAAACTTGTTTTCCTTTGACATTTTTAAAATTCAAAGGTTATAGAAAACACAAAAAAGCAAAATTAGAATCAGTTAATTTATTAAGCAATTCAGCCAGAATTGTTCTTTGGTGTATACATTAGTCAATGGCTTGCCTTTTTACCATGAACGTGTTCTCCACAATTTTTTGAGGTCCCTGAAATCAACTCTACTAAATAGTATTCAAAAGATTGGATAAGGTTGACATACATTTGTACTACTACCTTTGTGTCTACAAATGCAGCTTAAATTTAAATTAATTTAAAATATATGATTTCATTATGCGTTTTCCAGTATGTGTACAACTGTTGTCATGCAAAAATGGCCTGTGGCTTTTTGTAGCATTAAAGAAGTATTCTTCGTATTCAAAAAGACTGGAAACAATGGCTTAAATCAAGTGACAATTCTTTTTCAGCCTTTAGTCATTATGCCATAAAGTAATGCCGAACTTCCCTCCTCAGGAAACTGTCTCTGCCAAATAGTCAGTTTGGGGACTTTCTAAACATAAAACTCATTATGCTCTCTTTGACCTCTAGGCCTTGAGACACCTCTGAACTACCTCTTAATTATCTTGAGGAACTGTAGTGATGTGTTAGGTATCCTGATCATGGTTTTATAGTCATGAGGCACTTATGTTTGAATGGAAGATTTCATCAACTTAATGAATGCTAAATTCATCAAAAAGTTGTTTTTATTGCATAAAGATTAATCATTAAACTTGTATTCATCAGTTCCCATAAGATGAAGCTAAAATTCCTTTGAAAAACATTTAAGGTGCATCACAATTTGGTCTCAATCTACCAGCATTTTATACGTTAGAGCAGGTGCCCATAAACTTCTTCTGTAAAGGGACAGACTAAATATTCTAGGCTGTGTGAGCTATACAGTCTCTGCAACTACCATTCAACTCTGCTGTGTAGTGAAAAGGGAACCCTAGGCAATATGAAAATAAATGGGTGCAGCTGTTCCAGTAAAACTCTTCATGGAAACTGAAATTTGAAATTCACGTCTTTCATGTGTCATGAAATAGTAGTCATTTGATGTGTTTTAGCCAATTAAAAGTCGTAAAAGCATTTCTAGCTGGTGGCCTATACAAAAATAGATGGTGATCTGGATCTGGCTGTAGGCTGAGTTTGCTTACCCTTTCATCTGAGCACTGGAGAAGCTCATGTTTTTTCTGAACATGTCCTGAGTTCCTATGCATCCACACTCCTCCACATATTGTTTCTGTGTCCTACATCTTTCAATTTTTCCTTTGTTTAACCAAAAATGGTTAAACAAAGCTGAGCTCAAGTAACACTATCTCTGACAAGACATCTATGATTATAACTCACCCTTCCAAATTCTTATTCTACTGGATTCCAATAATACTTTGTACATTCCTGTTATGGGAACACTACAGAAAAGCACATGCTTTAGAAGCATTTGCTAAATACTTTTTGAATGAATGAATGATAGAGACATAAATAAATGACTTATACCAAAATTGTACAAGGTATTCTGATTGAAAAACCAGTAATTGACAACTTGGCCACCTAGTCATATTCCTCTTTTGGTTCCCAAGGCCTGGAAAATATTTGGCATGTACTAATATATTAGTATATTTTTGTTGAATTAATGTTTTGAGTGTATATCTCAGAGACACACCTATGGAGAACAAATCTGTTTATGTCCATTCTTATGTTTCTGAATGGAAATAGTTCCATCTGATTCTCTACAAAATTGCCAAACCTAGTTCCCCAAAGCTAAGTTGGAGTTACAAACATTGGCTTCCCTGTCACTCCTTGTAGACATATGCTTGTTTATGTTTGGTTGATTAAAATTAATCCCCCAGTTCCCCTTCCCTTCATGGGCATTACTTCCCATTAATTTCAGTGAAGCTTGTTTGACTTCAATGAAAGTTTTTACCTGCATAGGGACAGTGAAGAATCAGGACAAAGATCTTCTAAAGCTGTCATTTGTCACCATGAAGAAAAGAAAGAGAGATCTTTAGGCATGCAGCTCCGTAGCACACTTCATATGCCTCTCTTAATTCCATCCTTGCTGACAACCCATGACTGCCACATAAAAGAAAGCATCAGAATTATAATTGAATGGTTCTGAAATATCAGAGACAGAACCTCTGAAAGGGCGGTTCACAAACTTATTCGTTGGTGTGGTTAGTGACTTGAGTAGCTACAAACGGCCAGAACACTGTTGACAGCATTTCTACGGCATAGCATGTATAGACACTCTGAGTCAGTGTTGAATAGGAAAGCATGGGAGCTTAGCTTTATTCCCCAAGCACACAGTTCTTGACAACCCTCACTATTCAGAACATCCCTGGTAAACAAAGTAAAAGAGGAAAAAAGGCACCTGAGCAACCACAGCAATGATATCCATGATATCATTGGATATCCTCATGATATCCATGCTTTAAAATGTTAGCATTTTATTCATAGTGTATTTATTTAATGCAGACTATAAGATATTAGGAGGGCTTGGAAAAATAGGGGTGACAATCTGGTGCAAAGCCCTACATTTTTAAAATTATTTGTATATAAAACATTAAGTCAATCTAGACTTTTTGTTTTTATACTAAGTTACGTCTTATCATTAAGAACAGCATGGGGAATTCCTCCAAAAATGATTGATATAGAATCTTCACCTTAATTATACATGTAGCACTGTTTCTAGTGTATTTTTATAACTTCTTTTCATTGAGGTATAATTGACATATAACATTACATTAGTTTCAGGTGTACATCATAATGTTTTGATATTGTTAGGGATTGTAAAATGATCGCCACAATAAATACAGTTAACTTTGTAGATCTAATCTACTAGTCTAGTCTATACAGAAGTAATTGCCAATGTTTAAATGAGACAAAAAATCCCCAGTTCCTTCTTTACATCCTATATCTTTGGAATTAAATAGAATTATTAGCTGAATAACCAGGAGGGAATACACATCTAAGGATCACAGGGCAACCCACATCCACAAATACGGAGGTGAGAATACAAGGAAAACATTGGTATTTATTGCATTTCAAGTCCTACACCTAGAGCTATATATATATATATATATATATATATATATATATATATATATATATATATATATATATATTACTAGAGGCCCAGTGCATGAATTCATGCACCAGTGGGGTCCCTCAGCCTGTGAAACCAGCTCTCCAACATCCCCTGAGGGGTCCCAAATTGCAAGAGGGTGCAGGCCAGGCTGAGGGACCTCACTGGTGTACAACCCGGGCTGAGAAGAGATGCAGGAGGTTGGCCAGCAGGGAGGGACTACGGGAGGGCTCCAGGGCATGTCAGGCCCTTCTCACTCAGCCAGACTCCAGTAGCAAGATAACCTACCAGTCAGAGTGTCTGCCCCCCCGGAGGTCAGTGCACATCATAGAGAGTGGTTGAGTAGCTTTAGCATATCATTAGCATATTACACTTTGATTGGTTGAATGGCCAGACACTTAGCACATTAGGCTTTTATTGTATAGGATATCATTTAAATGCCCTAATGGTCCAATAAAGACATTGTTACTGCCTGCATCTATATTTGGAGTTCATAGCTAAATTTTTTACTTGTAAAAAGAACTGTTCCCTAAACCTTCCTCTTCTTTTGGTTGTCCTGGTTAATTAGTTTCTCTCCATCTAAACAAAATGTGTTCTTATCTGAAATTCCATCCTTAAAGTTGCCCTTTTAGTTTAAGACCCTAACTCTGCAAAGTATCCCATTAAAGTGCACATTACCTGGAACAGATGAAACACTAAGACATTACATTGCACTAAAACTTTAACAGAAATCAAATAGTCAGATTAAAACACTGTTGCCTTGGGGAGAGAAAAAAAAAAAAAAGATAAATGAGACTCTGAGAGAAAAACGAGTAAGATCTTAGTTGGAAAAGTCAGGGATGACCCAGGTCCATGGGGCCCTAGCCTTCACGGGGTAATGTGTGTATGCTGTGGTTCAGAGCCGTGAGGGACTGCATACATAACACAAGCAACCTGTTTACGGAGTGCACCCACATCTGCTTCCACCTGCCTCCCAGTTCTGTTGTGATGGACATATAACACCATCTTCTAACTCTCTCCCACCCTCCAACCAGAAAGCCATTTGCCTTCATTAGTATTGGCTTTCCAGTGGAGCAGCAATAAGCACTGTGTGGGTTTCAAGGCAGGCAGGCACTCCACTGCAAAATGGAGAATTACAGTATCAATTACCATAATCAATGCAAAAGCCTGAAGCTGGATTTGGACGGGAGGCTGAGCCAATCTTTCAATCAAAGAATGAGACATTTCTATTGGCAGATGTTTCCAGCTCCATTTCTCAGACCCAGAGGGAGGTACTTATGTCTTATGCTTTGACTTCTGCTTGTTTGTTTTTCCCCATAGAGTTTTTCCCCTTAGCAAACCTCCTTTCACTATCTTCTGCCTCTGATACCCATGCAAATGTAGTAGTAGCCCCTACCGAGGTATTCTTATATACCGTATTTTTCGGACCATAAGACGCACTTTTTTCCCCCCAGAAGTGGTCTGAAAAATACGGTAATTTCTCACTCTATAAAACTGCAAAAGCAAGAGGTATACATTGCTTCTATATATACAGGTTCTGAAGAGTCATGGCATTGTAAGTAATGGCAGCATTGCTAACTTTTCTCCTGGTAGAAGTTAGTTTTAGTCAGAAATAGTAAATCTTAGAATTCTATCTAATAAAAGGGCAATATGCAACTTAACAGTTACTCTGTGACAAAGATGGTCACAAGATGATGGCACCCAGTCCTCTCAGCCCTGCCAGAGTCCCCCAGTCCCTGGGAGGGCAACCACTAAGAAAGGGCAGCATGAGTGGCTGCAGAGATGAAGCAAGCATTCCATCCAGGCCACGGATGGGCCTCTGGCCAGGTCAGGGTGCAGAATGCTTGCATTGTGGCCCCAGTGATAGGCAAGTGTTCCGTGACCAGCCATGGATGGGCCTTTAGGCCATGGACTGCCTCTGAACAGCTAGTGCGGAGCGGCCAGGCCTCTCAGAGAGATACTGGAGTACAGATTCATGTGCAAGGCTACTAGTTAAAAAATAAAATAAAAATAAAAAACATAAAGAGAAGTTTCTAGTACCTGAACAAGAAGAAATGGTGCCTGGACACTGAAACACTTTACATTGATTGTACACACACACAAATATGCCTACATCCTCCTTCTCATTTTTCTAAAATTTCAATGCTTGGCCTTTGAATTTTGTAATACTATTTAAATGGTTACAAATGAGGAGATTATTTTTGGAGGAGGCTTGGGTTCCTGAATACCTTGGGGACAGCCCTGCTGGTCATGTATTATGCTAAGCAACTTATATGAAATATCTATTTTCATGTTCAGAATAACTCTATGTGAGAATTATTACCATATTACAGAGAGAATACAACCTAGGGAAGTTAAGTGATTTTCCCAGGCACATAGTTTGAATAGCTGAATCTTATTCAGGACAACCTGATTGTGATGTATGCATTTACCTTAGAAAATTAGGACAGAACTGCCCAAACCAATTTGTATTCCCTGGCTTTCGCATGGCCTTTATACTGGTGGGGATTATTATCAACACATAATTAACAAAATATTTGTTGAATATCAGCTATGTGCTAGACACCATTGTAAGCATTTAATATACATTATTAATTAAATAATTTTAACAACCATCTGTGGTACCTATTGATAACATTCTCATCGTACAAATGAGGAAATTAAGACCCCGGAATGGTTATGCAACTTGTTCAAGGTTAAGTCTCCCAAGCAACTCATAATCAAAATTCTGGTTTGGTTCCTTCATCCTATATTTCTGAACTAAATTGGTACTTACCAGACACAAAAGATTACAAACCATCATATAAGACTGGAAATAATGTATGACTTTCCTTTCTGGTCTGGTGATTCTTTCTATTTATTTTCACAGACTGTGGCATAATCTAAGGGCATAATCTAAGAAACTCTAGTTCTTATAGATGCAGCCTCAGTGGGAAGGTTCCTGGGGTCCGAAGGATGAGCTTTGCAATGGTTGTGGTGGGGTCACAGGGACAGAGCTCCATTCACCACTGAGTGAGAACACCCCAAAAGGCAATGCATTTAAATCCAAGAATCTGAAAATCACTCATTTGTGAGGAAGTCATGCAAGTTTCCATATGTATGTGTGTGCAAATACATGTGTCCATCCAATTTCTTTCATAGCATTTTTTGCATATTACAGCACTTCTATTTCTGTGTATGAATAGAGTTTTTTATAATTGAAGATATATATATATATATATATATATATATATATATATATATATATATATATTTAACCATAACAGAGAGATAAGGAATACATAAAATATCACATTCACTATAGATACCTTGACTCTAATACAAATGCAACACAATGCCAAATATCTGGCCAAAACAATCAATAACAGCAGTCAATTAGCCAAGCATGTGGAACTAGTTGTAAAAATTCAGATAACTGGCTAAAAATCCCAATTTTCATTCAGATGCCTACGACCATGCTCTTTATCATCTGATGTTTTTCTCTCACTACTTAGAGTGACAAATATTTCATTCCTCAAGCACTCCTAGCAATAACATAGCTACAAAAAAAAAGCTGAAATAAAAATGTAATGGCTTAGAGATGTACAAATGATAATTTTCACCTTAAAGAAAATAACTTATTCAGAGCAAAAATTCTGATTTGTTTACCTCATCAACTCCTGGTTTTGTTTCAAGATTCCACTGATCATTTACAAATGGTGAAAAGCCTCTTTAGCCCATTCTATATTTCATCCCAGGTGATTGAACTCTGCATTCTGATTTCTAAATGGGCAGAGAGATGTACTGTAATGAGAACACAAAGAAACAGGTTTATAACTTGGTACATTATGGCAGCGGGTTCAAAGCGGTGCCGCCAGCCTTTGTTTCTGACTCATGCAGCTAAACTCCAGCAATTTCCAAGACTGTCACAAGGCAGGCTCTGAAGGAGGGGGAAAGAAAAAAAGAAAAAAAGAAAAAGAAAAGAAAGACAGAAAGGTGCAAGGAAGGGAAAGAAAGAAAATGCATTAAAACAAAGCAGCACTCTCGGGATGGTTTAGGCTGCAGGGTATTTTCCCAGAGTTCTGTCCAAGAATAATCTAGTGAAAATGTGGACAGAGAACCACCGACCCCTGCTTCCCCCTGAACATATGCAGCTCTGATCAGTCTTGTATTTCAAGAAAAACAAGGTCCTGAACCCGAGTCCTCAGACACATAACAAAGCGCACTTCACAGCTGTGATGCACAGCGACGAGCGGCTCCTAGGCCTGAGTGGGTCCCAAGACAATGCCTCCTTTATCACCCAGAGGACAAATATCTAGACAGCAATATTTTCTGCTTGAATGCTCCAAGCAGCTCGCACAAGTCCTGACTGAAAGGGAAAACTGAGCTCAGAGTGTTTGCTGAGTGATTATTTTAATTTACTACTTGATGTAAATCTAAATGAGCTGACACCCAGCTCAAGATGGACAGAAAGCAATCATCGCGGAGGCTTGGGGGGCTGCGGGAAGACAGGGGGGCGCAGGAGAGGGGCTGGGATGGCACTAGCCTCTGCGGTTCCACCAACTTTGGTAAGGACAGTGTAATAGATAGGGGGGCAGGCTCTGCGTTCCATTTGCCTCTCTCGATTACCATAATAAGTTCGGTAATTCTGTGCTGTTTATTTATCAGGCGAGGATGACAAAGGGAGCCCAGGAAGTCTGCTCTGGAAGCACCCTGACAAAGCACCAGACAGAAAGCAGTCACGTGACGGGAGATGAACAGAGACACCACTATTCAAGCACCTGATTATTCCCTCACAGTCTTTAGAAGCAGAAATTATTCTTAAGAAAAAACAGCCACCATCACAACAACAGCAGGCGGGCAGATGAGAAAACGGGGTAACACGGGGATGGAGGAAAATTTTGGAGGGCAACTTGAAGACGAAGTTTTAACTCCTTATGAAAGCCTATCCTTCCTCCTTGGCAGTTACTTGTCCAAACTTAGTGGTAGAGATCATTTTTTATTTTTTAAAAGGAACTGTTTTAATAGGTTCCCTCCTCCCCTGTTACATGCGGCCCCAGTTAGTGAGGACAGTCCTTCAGATTGGACAGTTATTTTTCAAATACTAGATGGCAACAGCATAGCTGTGCCTGATTAAGGTGAACATCATATTTCTTTGTGGTTCTTGTAAAATATTATACAAAGCAGCTCTCTCTCTCTCTCTCTCTCTCTCTCTCTCCCTCCCTCCTTCCCTCCCTCCCTCCCTCCCTCCCTCTCCCCTTAAAGATGTCAATACTGCACTAAACAGTCATAGGGCCAAGATATAGATTCCTATTTCAGGGCCAAGGTATAGGTTCCTATTTCCAGGTTTGTCTCTTCTGTCTAAAAAAGACTTTCATTTCAGCCATGCCTAGCATTCCCTTCAGAAAGGCACTGTTTGCTAATGAGCATCATCCTTGTTATTGGTAGCACTGTTACACAAATGATTCCGGGGTGTGCATGTATATCCTCATGCCTGATTCTGAAAACATGTCCAATAAATATATCACTCCTTGTTTCCCACAATCACAATAAGGAACCAAATTAGGGTTCTTATCTTTTTTACTTGCCCTTATCAAGTGGTGTAAGAGTGGTCTACATGTATAGACCTGGCCATGTGTGTATTAATATTAAACACATATTATAAACAGCCCATATAGATTTTATATCTTTATTTAGTGAATGCAACATTGACATATCAACATAGCCAGGTACATTGTCAGGTGCCATTAAAAACAACTCATTTTTAATGGAGCTTGAGTTGCTGTTTCTCTAACTAGGAGCCCTAGCGTTCTCTGTAATGACCCTGGGCGCTACCATGACCATGGGGGCTACCATATGCGGTGAGTAAGGAGAAAACAGTATGTACCCATACTTTTATCCCTTCTGTATGTTGGGGTTGTTCAAATTTTGAGTAAGATGTTATTTCAGGGTAGGTAATGGCAACATTTGCTTATATTTCTTTTTTTAAAAAGGGAAAAGAAGGTGTTTTGAAAACGATTTTTTTTTCCTCTAGCTTGTCCTTAAAAGACTATCTGAAAATCAATAAACTTTGTATGAAAAGTAATGGAAAAAAACACAATCACCTGTCCAGATGCTATCACTGTGGGATGTCTAATGCCCTGTGGATTAGACACATATCAGCATTGTTCATGTTATAAAGCTGAAGTATTTCTAACATTGCCCGTTCCTTCTTTATCCGTGACCATCTCTATTTGTATATATAGGAAAGTACATGTGGTGTGGTTTCTACAAAACAGTAGACATGTTTTGAGTCCTCCTCCATGTTTGTTTCTAGGCCTTTCTGGTGGTCGGTCACTTGCACACCATTTTGTATACAGCAGCTTAATTAGCAGCTGGTAGATGAAGGGAGCACTTAAAGATTAGAGAGATGATGAGGGTAGGATCTTAGAACCCATATCGTGGGGCTTGGTTTGATTGATGTCTGTTTGTTTTAGTTGAAAAGCATAGTAGGGTGGGTGAATTATGTCAAACAGATTGGGACTGAACTTGTCAGCCCCCTCTTTCATCAAAAAATGTCCTAAATGGTCTTCTGTCTAGTTTATTAGAGAAATCCCATTTTACAAATCAAAACTGAGGCACTCCATTGTCAGTAAGTTTAAAATACATTTCTCTGATTATAATACCACATCAAATTTGCCTTTGATATACACAACTTCAAAATGTTCCCAATACATTTCTTTAAAAAAAATACTAATTCATGCTTAAACCTTAGAGCTGTCTTCTATGGAAGGAATGTGTTTTTCTTCTGCTTTTCTAGTGCATGAAAAAGTTGACTCGCGGTCTAGTCTTTTTTTAATACCTCTGGCAGTGTCATGAAGAAGAAATGATTCTCCTGACTTACAGTTTTATCTGACTGTGAATTATAGACAAGAAGTAACTGAAAGAGAAAAGAGCTGATCTGATTGAAAAATACAGGAGAATATGTTTGATTGAATAATCAGAATAGGAATTTTCTTTTAGGTTATCATTCCTCACACGAAGTTTGACAAGCCCAAGCAGGGACTTTTAATAGGCTTTTAAAATAACTCTTTTATAATACAGTAGGCCATACAATACTGCTTAGATTATTTTTATTTCCATAATAAACCCTCATTAAGTATATTTATCTAATGATATTACAGAACTGAAAGGAAAGGAAATTTAAAAAAAATATGTGCATGTGTTAAACATTAGCCATTGCAGAAGATTTATAAATAAATTACAGATAATTTATAGAATCATGCCATATTTATAATTGCATGTTTAAAGCAATCTTCTTATGGTAATTGTATTGTATGGCCAACTCTAAGAAGGGGGAAATTATAAATTTATATTTCCAGAGTTGACTGAGATGTGCTGTCTTGTATAGGGAAATTGTATTGTGTAGAAGTCAGGGTGGGAAATGAAGCTTCTATGCGACTCATACCCCATTAGTAAACATTCAGAAGGCTCCGCATAAAAAATTAAATGTTCACCATTTCTCAAAGAGGTCCTTGTTTAAATTCCAAATTAACTTTCAAATGGGCTGCTGTAAAAGAATCAATAAACTTTGTATGACAAAGCAAAACTCTGCCTGTAAATGACAAACAGTTCTTCCTTTGAGAAAAATGAAAGATTTCAACTTCCCATGCAGCCTTCGAGTGTATGCTGGTTCTCATAGTTCCTTCTGAAGTCATTTCAACATGAAAACACAGATTGAGGCTGTAAACTACCCAAAGAACCAAGAATGCAAACCCACTGGACCCAAATTCATCATTTATTGTTAGGATGTTTCCTCTTGACACCTTAGACCTGTGGTCGGCAAACTGCGGCTTGTGAGCTACATGTGGGCTCTTTGGCTCCTTGAGTGTGGCTCTGCCACAAAATACTATGGCCTGGGCGAGTCTATTTTGAAGAAATGGCATAAGAAGAAGTTTAAGTTAAAAAAAATTTGGCTCTCCAAAGAAATTTCAATTGCTGTATTGTTGATATTTGGCTCTTTGACTAATGAGTTTGCCGACCACTGCCTTAGACAAAAGCAATTAAGTGAACTAAACTGTCACTGTGGTGAGAAAATAAAACACATTAAACTGTACTAGAAGCCCGTTGTACAATATTCATGCACTGGGGGATAGATGGGTGTCCCTCAGTCCAGCCTGAATCTTCTAGCAGTCTGAGACACCTTGTCCGACTGTCCGAAGCTAGCAGTCAGACATCCCTCAAGGGGTCCTTAGCACTGCTGTGGAGGTGGGAGAGGCTCCTGCCACTGCTGCTGCACTCGCCAGCGATGAGCCTGGCTTCTGGTTGAACAGCGCTCCCTCTGTGGGAGTGTACTGACCACCAGGGATCAACTCCTACATTGAGCATCTGCCCCCTGATAGTCAGTGCACATCATAGCGACTGGGCCTTCTGCCATTTGGTTAATTTGCATATTAACCTTTTATTATATAGGACTAGTACCCAGCAGGTGATATCGCACACAGTAGGTCATCCACTGCTTCTGCAGGAGCTAGTGGGAGATGTGCTGCTTTCAATGGGAGCTGCCACCTGCGCACGTGGGAGCCTCAGTCATTACTGTGACACCGTAACAAAAACAATTTGCATATTACCTCTTTAAATATATAGATACTTCTAAAAGTAAAACATATCCTTATGGAGTAGGCTGAGGATCCTGTTAATGCATACTTTCAGATGAGAAAACTGTTGAATTCATTCATTTAACAAATATGAATGTCTAATAATCATCTACTCTACTCCAGGCATTGCTCAAGGTGCTGGGAAAATTTCTGTGAACAAAATCTAAAGAGATTACCTTTTAGCTTTAGAGACAGAAAGTGAAACGATCAAGAGAAACTATTGAAGGTACAGAAAAAATAAAAAGGGTAATATTAGAGAGAGGAATAAGGGGCACTATTTTAGACATATATTCAGAGACATCTGCTATAAGAAGGAAATTTGAGCACAGATCTAGATGACATGAGGGAGCATAGAAAGATGTAGCCATAAAGCATGTTATACAGAGCAAAGTCCCTGAGTTGGGAATAAAGCTGGTATGCTCTAGGACAGCAAGTATAGCAGAAGAGAGTAAGGAAGAGAAAAAGAAATGGGGGAAGAGGTCGGAAAGACAGTTAGAGCTTAGATCATAGAGAACCTTCTAGGTAACAGTCAGAGGAACAGTGAGAATATGCAAGATCTTGATGTGGTAACAAACAACCTCAAAATCTCAGTGGCTGAAGATACCAAAGGTTTAGTGCTTGTTCATATGGTGTCTACCATATTAGGCTGGAGGCTCTGCAGCATGTCAGCGTCACCCTGGGAACCAGGGGGACAGAGCAGCCTCTATCAGGAGCATTGCTGGTTATAGTAGCAGGTGAAAGAAATCTCTGAAGGGCCTCCTCTCAGCAGTTCATTTTCCAGAGCAGAAATGAAACCTCACTTCCACAAACAAGTCATAGATCAGATCTAGTCAAATAGCCACATCCAGTGATGGTGGAGGTAGGGATCAGGGAAAGCTGTGTATAAGAAGTACAATTCTAGCAGTAGATGCCATGGTTAGTTGATCTCTCTCCTTCTTTCCTTTCCTTCCTCTCACATTTTTTGAGTAATTCTATCACTCCAGGCACAATAATAGTTTCTAGAAATACAGCATTGATCCCAATGAACATATCCATGACTTTGTGTAACATGTATTTTAGAGGAGGCTTTGTTTTAGTTCAGGGAAATGGAATCCGTCCTACTTCAGTGAATAAACAATATTCACTACTCCTGCAAGAATATTTTGGTGCTAGTCAAATGGTATTCACCACAAAAATGAGTGTCAGAAAATATAAATCATAAAGTTGACTCAATATTTTGTTGAATGTAGAAGAGCTATTTTTTTTGAGTCTGCTCTAGGGTACAGAAAGAACCAGATGGCTCCCCACAGTCTCTTCCTCTTTTGAAGTTCAGTGCAAATAAACATGCTGCTTGGGGTCTTTACAAATACTCCAGGGATTTGCACACCTTTTTTCTTAGAGAGGGTACTCTGTCTACATACTTTGGGGTCCACAAAGGGGCTAAGCAAGTAACATGAGTGAATGACCTCCATCTGATAAAAATGCATCTACGTGAATGTCTGTCAGATGATAAGGCAAACAGAAAAGGATTTAGTGCCATCTGATAGTTTCATGAAAGAATTTGGGCACAGTGTTTCTAAAACTAAGAGTTTTGGGGGTTTTTACAGTTGAAAATCTGGAATACAAAAATTTCCATTTAAGCCATTAGTTCAACTAGTTCACAATATTCTTGAGCCAAATAAAACATGTTCACAAGCTATATTTTATCTGTGGTTCCCGTTGTGGCCTCTGTTTCTACATCATAAATATTGTCACTTGTCACTTAATGAACTGCTGTAGCATTCTTAATCCCAGTGAGGTAGTAAATTCCATGAAGGCAGGGGCACTTACTCCCTTGCATCATCCAACCTAGTGTTGATCATGTGGTGGGTGATTAGAAGGTAGTATACACTCAACAGGGACTCAGAACCAGATTGCCTGGGTTTGAATCCTTGCTACTCCACTTGCAACTTTGGGACAATTTTCTTAGTTTGTGCTATACTTTCCTAACTATTAAGTGGAGATGATGTTGTTTATTATATTTATCCCATAGGGTTATTTTGGGGATTAAATGGGTTTATATTTGTAAGACACTTAAACTAATGCTTGTGTCATAGTAAGAATCACATAACTTTTTATTTCACGTAAATGAAAATAAGTACATAAATATTATATATATTATATAGAATTGAGTGGTCTACTTATATCCATTGAATGGTGGGAACTCATTTAGAAAATGAAGCAGCTTTACTTAGTTGTATAAAGAACTAAAGGTATAAATATCTGACCCAAATAATATCAAGAAATGTAAACCTAACGATAAACCTATTCTGGTGTGTCCTTTTTAATTCTTATTTTTTAAAGTATTTAAAAATATATTTTTGAAAGAAAACTAACAATGGTACACAAAGTATTTTTTGCTTTTTAATACCAAGCCACAGGTGTGTGTGCGCTTTTAAACAGATGATGAACATCTGGGCCACTCAGTGCACTGGTTTTTAAATTTTCCCATTATTTACTCATTCTGCGCTAACCCATTAAAACATTTAGTGATTCCTCATAAATTAAAATAAACTGATTGCATCAAATGTTCTAATAGATGCATTTTTTAGTGCAGAGGATTTTTATGTTGTTTTTCGCATAGAAGTCATACTGGTGTACATGCAGGCTGCAAGCAGATTTTTCCTATTTAGAGAATTGTATTCTGAGGCATAATTTAGTGTGAGCTTCTTATTTTAAAGAATGCCTCTTATTAGTTTCTGTTACTGATAGAACATTTATTTTTACCAATAGTTAAGAAAAAGGAGTCTTTTTACATTCAGGCACTGTGATCAGAAGAATTGTAATAATAGTTACATTTAATCCCCACAATATTCCATTTCCCTCCATTTTACAACTGAGGAAATGAAGATTTAGAAATGGTATATAATGGAAAAACTGACCAATTTCACAAAGCCACAAAGAGCCACAAATGAGATTTGAATTCTACCTAGGGAATGGCCCATGGAGAAATGTTTTGGAACCTGTTCAACTTATTTAGTAAATTGTGTGTTGTTGTTTTTACTGATGTAAGTAAATAGAGGGTGACATGAAGCCTCTACTCAATCAAAAATACTCCTGGAGCAGCTAATACATGCCAGACACTATTTCATTCTCAGAATTTTAGTATCTCTTTTTATACAGCTGAGGTTAAGAAGTTTTTTAGTTAATAGCATATTTGGAACATTGAATGTAGAGAGCAGTGGTTCTCACAGTGTGGTATTTAGACCAGCAACACCAGTGGCAAGGCCCTACCCCAAAATTGTTGTATTGGAAACTTGGATGAGGCCCAGCAAACTTCATTTACATGAACTTGTATGCATATATGCATAACCATGGACACAGACAATAGGGTGGTGAAGGCCAGGGAAGGGGAGGGGGGTGTTAGAAGAGTTCAATGGGGGTTGGGAAAGAGACATATGTAATACTTTTAACAATAAAGATTTAAAAACAATAGACTTTGAAGGTGATTCTGATGTAACTTAAGTTTGAGCAGCTCTGGTAGAGTAACAGAGAGCCCTATTAAGAACTATAGAAGTTTGTATAGAAAGAGAAGGGTTCCTCCACCAAAGGCCTTTCTAATGATAGGTATGAACTCCTGTGGAGACCAGAGCATTAGCAAACAAATGGGGAACAGAGGAATAAGAGAACTCTGACAGGAGACGGGATTCCCTGAGGGCAAATGGTCTTCTCTGAAGGCAGCATGGAGGTAAATGCAGACCTTAAAAATGTGACAGTCCTACTAAGTGCACTATTTGATTTTCTCTCAGAAAGCTTCTGAGAAGGGCAGACCACATGAGGTGTAATCCTGTTCTCATCGGAAAAATGTGCATCCCCTTTTTCTCACCAACCCCTCCTCACAAAGACATTCATCTCAGAAAGCTGTCTTCTGATCAACCAAGGGTAGCTGCTGCCATTTATTGTTTGCTTGAATTTCTCCTCTCCCCCTTACCCTTCCTGACTCAAGGTGCTGGAATCACATTATCCAGAGGTAGACACTGGTAATCACTTGGAGTTACTCTAAGTACTCATCTATTCACTGAGCCTATGATGCTGCATCTGGTGAATGGACATATTTCCTTCCTGATCCTCTCCACCTCTAACTTTCTTTCATTCCAAGGATCTGTGACAGCCAAACAGTGGGTGAGCTTATGTACATTAGGGACTATGGCTTGTGTGATCAGTGTAGACGCTCACTTGAATAATGGTAAAAGCCATAGGGCACGCAAGCACCCAATGAACCTGCTGTATAGGTGCCTAAGCCAGATCCATCTCATACATGTTCATAGTCCCTAAGCTTGAGACATCACTCCAAGGAAGGAAAAAAGAGAAGAGCAGGAGAACACGAACCTTTTTTATCTGTCCCGATTCCTACTTTGCTCTTCACTGGTTTTATTCCTATTCCGAACACAAAGAATATCGTTTGTTTGCATGTTTGGAGCAGATGGCTACTTTTAAAAAATGAATGGCCACTTTTCTAAAGCTAGGAGGATGGTCAGGAGGAACCAGAGTGGTGCCTTGCAGCCCTATGAGGCCCGTTTTTCACAGCTGTCCTTGGAATGTGGCACATTATAATTGACAGACTTGACAAGCATACTGGTTCCATGGGCTGCATGTCAGGCTTCCTGCCCCATATTTCCATATCACGGAGCGCTTCCAGTATGTCCTTAAACTAATTTAAAATGTCCCTAGCTTTTAGGTTCCCATCTTTGTGGAAGGCCCCACAGCATTTGCCCGGTGCTTGCAGGATGTACCTAAGCAGGCAGTACGCTACCCTCCTGCTGTGAGGGATGCCTTATCTCTTTATCCACAATGTTGATCCAAAATTATATATTGCATCCCCCCAAATAATATGTGAATTGCAACTATCTGGGGGTGGGGGGGATTACAGCTGGTTCTGGAGTGCTGTAAACCTCATTTGACTACATTATTTTTTTGGGCTTTCAACTTTGTTTTTTTACAATATATCATATAGGTAGGAAGACAGCTTATATATTCTCAAGGCTTTGAGTTTCTCTCTTTCCACCAAATTTGATGAGCTTTAAGTGAGTTTTAATTAATTCCCTGGAGGGTAGGGGGTGTCAGAATATCTGATGGCATCAGACACCAATACCTTCAACTAATTTGGGGCATAAAGAATACCTTTAATAATGCCAGGGATAGTTTAAAAACCCGAATCTCTTTTTCACGTGCCACAATAAGACAAAACAAAGGACTCATCTTGCTGTAGGTATAAAGAAGCAAACTTTTATTGACAGAGGTTATCAGAGGGTGCCAGGTTGTTTTAAATAGCTTTTTAAAATAACGTCCGCATTCAAAAGAGGCTGGAGTCTTTTTTTCAGCTGCAGCTTTGGGAAGGAAAAACAGACCTGTGTAATCTTGTCCACATTCATTTTTACCATCGTGGCCAAAGAGCCCCACCAGACTGACACGCGTGAAGAACTCGCCTTCTTTATTTGGCTCGGTCAGAGAGGAATTAGCTCCCTCGGTGAACCAACTTGAAAAGAAGGGAGTTTGGGGAAATAAGCCACATTTCTAGGAAAGAGGAAGTTTGAGGCAAACATATGGTTGAAATGCTCTAGTCGATTTCAGATCAAGCTGAGAGAGTTGAGATCTGTCGGTTCAGGGATCCAGTTCACTGCACATTCCTACTGTGCCTGACTACTAATTGCATCCTATGTTTGTCAATCAAATATTTGCAATTAACAAAAATATTCCCTTAAGAGACATAGTGCAGAGCTGGCAAAGGAGCGGGTGCTTTGCTAAGGGGAGCTAGCTGCACACGGAAAATGTTTTTTTAAAAAACGGTATGAAAAATATTCTGCTGCTGATGATACCACTAGATACTCCCAGTCGAAACATTAACAAGCAGAATAGGTGGCATGGGGGCCTCACAAAAGGATTTTGTTCAAAGAACAAAAACTTTGTTCTCAGTGTCTCTGACCCCTCCTCCACCTCTGGTTCTTCAATCTGCAAATACATAGAGTGGTTTAATTGAACTCTGTGCATAATTTGCCCAAGGATAAAAGTTGATCTAGATTTTTTTTTTTTAACTTCAATTTTACAAATGCTCTACTTTTTCATTCCCCCTCCTCCTTGCACACATATTTCAAGAAGGAAGGCTGAAAAGAAAGGTGACTGGAATATTAAGAATGGTGACATATTCTGAGGAAACTCTAATGTGTAAATTGGTAGAAATGCCAGTCATTTGTTGGGAATTGAAGACCTTCTGTATTCAAGAGGGAAGCAGCTGTGCATTGTTGTTTCATAAATCAATATTCCATCGGAAGGTGATGTTTGAATGTTTGTGTCATTGGGGTTTGTTTCCAACATAGTGCTGTGATAAGAAATGTTCAAACAAAACAAACACAATCCCTTTCTGGTCCTTTAGGATAAAGTCCAAACATAATTCCACAATAGGGATATAATGTTCGAATCAGCTACGGAACTTTTGTAATGACATCAAACCCCTCGCCCACAGAAATGCTATTGAATTGGAGATGCTTTGCAATATTCCCCAAGACAGGACTGTGTGGCTGTCAGATTAACAAAAGTCAAGAGGAGGTGAGACAGTGTTCACCACTGCAAAAAGGGCTTCATGCATAATGAACAGGATATGCAGGCCTGTTTAGGAAATTAAGGTGAATCCAAGGTGACTCGGGGTCACCAGAGGAGTCACAACGGTCACTGACTGGAAAAGTGAGCATTAAAAATTAGTCGTTGGGCTTAAATAAATTCATCTCAATCATTATTAGATACCATTCAGGCTTAATAAAAAATAATTGCTTGAGTGAATTTTTCGGTGCTACCTGGTTATTATCTGGCCCTGAGCTTCTGGGATTCTGGTTGCTGTATGAGAAAGGAGAGTTGAAACTGAGCTGCCTTTTGACTGTTATCAATCCTCTACCATTTAGATATAACTGACTAGCACAGTTACTGCCAGAGGGAGCCACAAAAATGGGGTGTTTAGTACAAATACATTGATTCATTTTCATGGGTAAAACCTGATACAAGATGGGTAGGGGAAAAGGTAGTGTTATTGTCATTCTCATCTTACTTACCCAAAGAGCTATTGCTCTCCTATAAATCATAAAGAAAACAAGCTACCCCAGGGATTCAAAAACCTCAGTTTTAAGCCATCAATGGGGCTAATTGCAATATCGCTCTGCTTCAGTGGTTCCCAAACATTTATTATCATCTCCTCAGTCTGTAAATTACTTTTGAGCACATGCTTCCAATATATGTACTATCGTACTAATAAGTTAGATGCATTGTAAAGATTAGCAAAACAGAAAATTTTAAAGGAAAGTATAAAGGTAATTAGAACTCAATGCTATCTTCTTGAATTACGTCTTCTGTTTCCTCTCAGCTGAGCATGCTCTGTTCTCCACAGTGGAGAGGCAGTGAACTTGGCAAGGCCCGGTTTCTACCAAATGGCCTGGGTCTCAGCTGACCTGGAACAGAGGAGTGAAAGGAGAATCCTTATTTGCCTTCCATGAACACCAGCCCTAAGCCAAGGACTGAATGGGGAAATGGTGGTACTTAGATTTGCAAAACTGCTTAGAGAACACTGTTGATTGGTTTTTATTCTAACTTTACAAAAGCATAGAAACTCAGCACACTAATAACCAGATGAAAACAAAAACAATAATTTCTCAAAGAGTTCTATTGTATTAAGCCCAAATGGCATCCAATGCTGGTCGAGATTGATTTTTTTAAAAACCAAAATGACAAATTTACTCAACACACTTGGTGTGGGGAGAGAGGGAAGATGATGCTGATGAGTGTATGCATGAAAAATCCCAGGAGAATCTCAGTGGAAAAGGGGGAAAAGGAAACTAACTTGACTTTGGCAGATCATTCTGGCCGTGCCATTTGGATGTTGTGCGACTCAGAGGCTCATGTATGAGTTAACCAGGTAGCTCACTTAGCCCCTTTTCTCCTCGGCTATTTCTCTAAAATAGGGATGATTAAGTCTATTTTTCAGAGTCATGTGAGCATTAGCAATAATTTTTATAAAGGACTGACACAGTGTTTTGTAGCAGCTGCTCAATAAATGGTGGTCACTCTTGTTATACAGCTGGAGGAGACAACAAATCTTAAGCTTTGTCAAGAATATCCATTCTGTTTTTAAGTAGATCAAATAATAATTTTGGCAAGTGAAATATCTTCTCAAAAGCCAGTTTCATAGGAACCGTAAATAGGGTGGTAGTTGTCAGGACCTGGGGGGAGGCAGAAATGGGAACATTTAGGTCAAAGGGCATGAACATTCACTTATGAGAAAAATAGGTCCTAAGGATCTACTAGTAATGTACAGCATGTAACTATATTACTAATATGGCCTTATATACTTGAAAGTTGCTACGAGTAGATCTTAAGTATTCTCACCACACACACAGAAAGAGTTAGATATGTGAGTGATGGATGTGGTAATTATCTTAATAACGCCTTAATGTCTGTGTGTGCCTATATATATACTATCACTTTAAATATATACAATTATGTTTGTCAATTATTCCTCAATAAAGTTGAAAACAAAAAGAAAAGAATGAGTCATCCAATCTCCCAAGCTTTCTCAAGTCTCTGCTTCAAATTTGGGATTGTCCCATTGGCCAAACAAAACATGTGCCTCAGCACAGTCAGAGTGGGAGACTACTCCAATGTTACATGGAAAAGACATGGGTACAGGGGTAAAAACTGGGGCAATTAGTCGACCACTGGAGATTTTACTATGTTGTACACAAGCAATGAGCACTTTAAGACACACAGTATTACTCATTTTATAATATCAGTCTCTGTAATGCAGGCTCAACAAATGCTTGGCCAATGAATGAATGAATGAATGAATGACAGGCCTGTTCTGAAGCAGGGTGGGCCATCTTGCTAGTTTTGGGAAAGAGGAAAAAAAGTGTTTTTTGTGTTTTTTGTTTTTTTTCCTTTAGAAAAGTCCCTAGTCTTAATAAAACAACATGATTCCTAGGCACTATTTATGTTAGAGTGATATGACCCAGCCAAAACAGTACCAGAATATTCAGGGGAAGATAACAGACCAAATTGTGCTGAATCCAGTTCCTCCCTCGGTCTGATGCTGCACCAGATTAGCTATGCCCCCGTCAAGCAATTATATGGGACTTGGAACACGGTTCTCAGTTCTGTGCTCATTTTCATAATAAACATCTAGTTTCACTTTATCTAGTATTGTTTTCTCTAAGATTTACCATTTGAGGATAACAAACACTAAACAGAACAAGTATTTCTGCTGAGTTAAAGCTCAGCCACTCAGCTCACATTTTCATGGTTCTATCAGGTTCTACACTCCTACAATCTATATTTCTTTCCAGCAGTAGTTATAGCATCTGTCTGGCTCTTGCCTAATCCTATATTTTTTAGCTGCACGGAAGGAAGGTGGAAGCAGAAGCAGTGTGTAAATTCAGCTGGAAATGTGTCTTTCAGTGTGGTGCCGCTGCAGAAAGGAAAAGAGGATGCTGAGCCTGCTACAAACCACAGGTATGCTGGTTTGAAAAGAAGCTGCAGCTGTGTGTTCTACTGGAGACATATGCGACGGAGCTAATGGAAGAAGTATGAAGTTTTGACCTTTCAAAAAGGTATCATCATATTAGTGTATTTCCAAGAATTAGGTGGCTTAGATCTCAATAATCTTGGAGTTTCATCACCAGGGGATAGAAGGAAACCCCTCTTCCCTGCCAAGTTATGCTTCAAGTTTTGAGCCTTGGAAGCCTGCAGTAATGTGTGTGATAAATAGCAATCAGCTGTTTCACTCTGGGCCTCTTGCCTGCCCATGAGTTCTGATGCTACCCACTGAGCAACTTTGGAGACAAATGATGCACTTATAAATAGCATATTAATATTAAAAAGAGTTCAGTGGACACATCAAGGACAAAGCTATTCATTCCTTCCTAGAAATTTAAGCTTCTTATAAAACGAATATCACTTCTTTATATGTGTCAGATGGTCTTGGCCTCTTAAAACACAAATTCAGCTCATATGCATGGCAATTAATAGGTGTGGTCATGTTGAATGGTCAGGCATGGTGATCAATGTAGGAAAGAATATCCACAGAAAGAAAATGCAGAGATGGGCAAAAGTAACGTTGCAATTTTAATTCAAATAAATAATACAATAATTAATAAATAATAATACAAAAATGAACTCTGTGTTTTGTAAACCTACTTTGCCAACCCTTGCATTTCCTTTGCTTAAATAAATGTTTTCAGGGCTATTGTAGCACCATAAACAAGGCTCCTGTTGCTTGAATGTTACTGTTCCTTTTCTTCTGGGAAAGTGGAGAAAAAGATCTGTACATTTCCCTCAATCCCACTCCCATCGTTCCTTACAATTTTCTCAGTATTCTGGTCTCCTCGACCATGATTTAGAAACAGGGTGGACTCTAACTTAGATATTGCCCTTTGGCATCTTGGGTAAAATCCCTCAAAATCTATAAAATGTCCCCAGTGCCCTTGAGTCAGGCATTGGCCTTCTGCCAATGGGAAGTATATTTCACCCTCCTCCTCTGTGTTTGTTGATGAAACAAATATGTAAAAGAAAGTTACATATAAAAGTCTTGTACATTTGAGAAATTCTCTGCAAATTAGATATTAATTTGTTGGCGATTACCATCTCTCCACTGCTTCAGGAAGAGGAAGACAAGTCAGATAAAAGATGATTAGGTAGAAAGACAAGCTGCCCTGGGTGAGGTTTCCAGAAGCAGATCCTGAATGGGAGTCTGGGTGTAAGGTGTTACTTAGGGATTAAGACGTGAAAAGAAGGGGGTAAAAGTAGGATTGGGCAGAGAAAGAAGTCTAAGGTCTATGCATGCATAAAAATCTGTGTCTCTCCCCCCCACACCCCCCAGGAGGCAGCTCTGGAGAGACCCTTCCTGTCAGTGTCTCCACTTTGAGCCAAAATTACCAAATCTTGGTGCCTTTTCTTCACTCAGTCACTGATATGAGTTGCCATCAAAAAGGCGGGATCTCCAACAAGGTGATTTTGTCAGTGGAGGAGACCCTGAAGGAGCCCACAGCCGGAGACGGTCTGCTCACTACACTCCCTAAAAGTCCTTCCTTGAAGAGTCACCTGGGAAGCTCATTCCACATTGACCACAGCTCTCAGTAATTAAGCCTAAACACCCAAATCTTGTAGAGTGAGTGGCACAGAATCAGAAGCTAAAGATGTCTGTGTCAGCAGACAAAAATGGCTTTTGTGCCTGGCTGGCATGGCTCAGTGGTTGAATGTCAACCAATGAACCAAGAGATCACAGTCTGAATACAGTCAGGGCACATGACCATGTTGTGCGATCGATCCCAACTTGGGCACCTCAGTGGCTCTGACTAGAGGATCTACTCTCTCAGACCTCAGGTAAATTGATGCTGGAACAGACCTAAGCACATTTGTTTGCTTGCAGTTATTGCAGTCTCCTAATACATATGTGGAGTCTCCGACAGTTAAAGGAAATTGGGGTTCTAAGTGTCTGCTGTAGGCTAAATTTTGTCCTCCTGCCCCCTCAATTTCTCAGGTTAAATCACAACACCAGTGCCTCAGAATATCACTGTATTTGGAGACAAGTTCTTTGAAGAGGTGACTAAATTAAAATAAGACCATTAGGCTAGAATCTTAGTCCAGTGTGACTGGTGTCCTTATAAGAATAGGGAGGCACGTGAGGGTCATTAACACACAGAAATAAAATGATGAAGCAGGAAAGTACCACCTACAAATCGAGGAGAGAGGCCTCAGAAGCAAACAAACCTGGGCAAGCCAGCATGACTTTGTGGTTAGCCATAGACTCATGAACCAGGAGGTCATGGTTCAATTTCTGGTCAGGGCACATGCCCGGGTTGTGGGCTTGATCCCTAGTAGGGGGCATAAAGGAGGCAGCTGATCAATGATTCTTTCTTATCATTGATGTTACTATCTCTTTCCCTTCCTCTTTGAAATTAATAAAAATATATTAAAAACAATAAGAAGAAAGCAATCCTGCAGACACATTAATCCTGGACTTCTAGCCTCTAAAACCATGAGAAAAATAAGTTTCTGCTGCTTAAGCCACTCAGTCTGTGGTATTTGGTTATGCCCTAGAAAACTAATACATTCTCTTTCCCTTATGACACAGATGGTGTGTTATGGTGAAAACTGATCTCTGATCAAATAAATATTTATTAGCAAGCAGGCACAAGAACAGTCATTTAGTGTGTGCTGTCAACTCAAGGATTGTTGCTTTAAGTTGTTGCCTGAAAGGGTCACTAGATATAAATGAGACATTTATTGGTTGGCAAGATTCAACTCAATTTTTAGTAAGAGGTGGGCAGCAAAAATCCTCCAGTTAGAGACTATGGTTTCTGAGCTTGGGCCATAGATTCTTGTGATTTGTTCAAAAAAGGTAAAAGTAATATAGAGTATCTCTAGCCAATCTGTATGTCTGAACACTACTTATATAAATTATGATAAAAATTTTAACATCTATTATGCTAATTAGCTGTACCTCTGGGTTGATCAAAGATAAGATTACTGATGTGTAGCCTTGTCTTTGAGTTTCTGATATGAATATTTCAAACTCAGCATCTAATTTTGATATTTAGATGTTAATCAATAATCCTTAGGACATAGTGTAAAATTGACAAATTGATATTTTATGATAAATTATTCTTTTTTATTTACTTAATGTCTCCAGTTTTTAAGAATTGCAATCATTTTAGGTTTATAGAAAAGTTATAAGAATAATTTAAAAAATTGTAGATACCCATATACTTCATTCTTCTCTGTCTCCTGCTTCTCCGCTTCTCTAGCTTCCTTTATATCCTCACCCCTGAAATACTTCATAGTGTATTTTATAAAAAAGACATCATTTGAATAACCATAGTAAAATAATCAAAATCAGAAAATTAACACTAATAAATTATGGTTCGTAATTACATCATTTCTTACACAGTTGTCCTGCAAGAGAGAGCTTTTCTTTTCTTCCTATATATCTATATCATTGAGAACTAGAGAATTTTTGCTTTAATAAGTTATACTTTCTTACTGTTCTTATTTATGTTGATGTATAAATTGTTTCAGAGTTGCCTCTTCAAACTAGCTCCTGTGTTCATTCAATGAAGCCATTCTTTGCCATTCTTTCAACACTTCTTTTCTTTTTCACATAAGATATGCCAGATTCATCTTACATATACACACACGTGCATTTCTAAATCTATACGTTGAGATATATTAAAGTAAATTGCAAGCAATACAGGAGCCAGTTGCCTAAGGCAGGGTCCCTATCTGCTTCCTAAGCCCTGATAACTCCCAATCAGTGGCTGCCAGGGATTGAGGGGGAGGAGAGGGATGAATAGGTGGAGCACAAGAATCTCCTTATATATTTGTCCAAAGTCATAGAATGTACAAAACCCAGAGAAAACCCTGGTAAACTTTGAACTTGGTTGATTTTGATGTATAATTACAAGTCTATTAATTATAACAAATGTACAACTCTGGTGGGGGATGCTTAGAATGGGGGAGTCTATTCTTGTGTCAGGTTATGGATTTTATGGGAAATTGTTGTACCTTCCTCTTAATTTTGAGGTAAATAAAAAACTACTCTAAAATAGCGTTTTAAGGAATATGAGTGTTAAAAAATTAACTCATTTTTCCTTATTACTTCTACTATCCTCTTACTAGCTAATGTCATTTACACTAGGTATAGCATTTGTGAATCTTGATAAAGGCCAATTTGTCATTAGTTGGACATTAATTTTTAAATTAATTTTCTTTAGAAATTTTTCTCTCTCTCTCCCTCTCTCTTTTGAAATACCAGAAGAAATTTGTGTACTTTGTGATCTTGTTTCGCAATAATATCTGCTTAAATTTCTCTATTCTATTCACTGATAAATACTGAAAGATATGTAAATATAGATATGGACATACTAGCATAAATATAATATATACTTATATAGATATACCTACATGTATGTGTGTGTATATACACAACATTTCTGTGAGGTACTCAGTAATTTTTAAGAGTGTAAAGGAGTCCTGAGACCAACTGTCTAACAACCACTGATCTAGGCAATGTATTTTGAGGACACGAGCACCATGCTGGCTTCTAACTTTATATTTTCTTCTCTACCTCTGCCAGAATCATACAGCTACTTTTCATTGATATTGTTCTGGAATGATTATTGCTCTGAATAAAAATCAAGAGAAAATAAGGACAGTATCTAAGAGTAACATCAACACAATAAAGGGGAAAACTAGTAAAAACTAGTAACTAGTATATTAGTAATAGACCTTGTAGCTGTGTGCATACTTCTTGCTTCAACTGCTGGTCCTTCTTTATCTTGAGGGCAGGGAAGCACTCTCACCAACAGGGTCCCCCACTAAGGGAAGGGGTAAACTGGCTCCCAATATGTCCTCACCTGTTTTGCCAAGAGGCAAATGAGCCTCCCTTGCTCCTGCTGTGCGATCAAATGGTGCATATAAGCCAAGAAACTCTGCAGGTGTTTCAGCAAAGCAGCCCTGTTTATAAGATGGCACTGCAAGGTGTTAGGAGGCGGCTAAATGGCCAACTGCATGCAGTGTAACTGTTTGATAATGAGCAGAGGAGAATAGGTTTTGCCTCCAGCCAAAGATTTGTGAATCTTAGCTTTGGGACCAATATCCCGAAGCATCATCCTGTCACAGCTGGCCTATTCGGTGGGGAAAGGAATGTCCGTGGAAACTCACTACATTTTAGGCAGTAAATAGCCCATCACTAAGCCAAGTTGATGAGTTAAGTATAACTGAAGCAGGCAGATCAGATTATGATCCCTTCCACCTTCCTCTGAATAAGCCCCCCGCTTCCCTCCACTCCTATTTTGTATTGAGGGAAAATGCACTTGGACAAAAACCATTTTCCCAAGTGTCAAACATTTGCAAATACGTTCAGATGCATGCTGAAGACAAAACACAGTGGGTCTAGCTCAGTTGGGTCTGCTAGCACCATAGCTCTGAAACAAACACACCACCAATGACCTTCCAACTTTCCAAATGATAGGGTGGTTTTGTCTGTTTTCTTCTTTTCTTTCCATTCCCAAATGTTCAATAAATAGAAGAGTTATCTTTATTGCCTACTTCTAGTATCCAGCCTTGGCTTCCAAAAATGCTAATGAGTTGGGACACAAACAGCAGAGTGGCTGCAGAATTCCTGGGGAACTCTGGATTCAAAATGACCTGAGCTACCAGCTGGTGCCAGCACAGACGTGAAGCCAAAATAGATTTAGTTCCATCATACCCCTCTCCAACCAAGCTTCAGATTTTCCCTTGATCCTGGACTGTTTCCTTCCCAAACAAACCATGTAATCATCTTCCTGGAAATATGGGGAGGGTAATAAGGGCTTGTGATGGGAAACAGCTGATGGATAGGACAAATTTTATCTAAATCCATCTTTTGAACAAATGCAATGTGTTTTACCCAACTTCATCTAAGGCGGTTGTATTTGTGAAACACGAAACATGGCGAGATTTCAATTTATGTCCCTCCACAATAATTTAAGGGCCCTGACTTCAGGGTTGAAGCTGGAAAGATGTGAATACTTTCTTGAAAGTGTTAACTTTCAAGAAAGTCACTGAGGAGTGAAAGATATGGGACTGGCAATGCCCCAACTTGGTTCATATTAATTCCATCCTTCTCAGGCTCAGGCCAAACCAAGTCTTTTAGAAATCCTTATAAACTTCATCTGAGCTTGGCATCTCAAAATGTGGGTAATTCCAACTATCATGCAGCCAGTAGCTCATAAACATACAAGTAAAGACATGTGGGCTCCTGACTGAAGACAAGCTGAGCTGTTGAGTTAAAGACTCCGGGAATTAGTGACCAATGTCTCTGTCAGAGGGCAGTGGTGGGATTGAGGATGCTTGCTTTTAGCTTCAAATACCAATGTACACTTATTGGTGCTAGGAAAGTTTTGTCACTTCTCATTTCTTGGTGAACTAGAGGGATAGCAAATGAGTATACTATATTATTAGGGAGAACTCTTTAGGAGGAGCTGTAGAAATAGGAAGAATAGGAGCAGTAGTAATAGTATTCCAAATGATTACTGGCACATACAATTGAGAAACTACCAAAATCAATGACCCAACCCTTGTCCCTTGCTACTGCTCACTCTACAGGTGACATAGTCAAGCATTTTCCTTCCCCAGGCTTTCCTGCAACGAGGGGCTACCATGTAAAGGACTTTGGACCATGGCATGTGAGGAGAGATTTCAGGAAGTTAGAAAGCTCCCAGAGAAGCTTTTCTTCTTTGGTATAAAAGGGCAGTGAGTGATGAGGCCCATGTGAAACTTGTCCCTTCTCACTGCCTTGAATGATAACTTCCTAGCTAGAAGTGAAGTGTCTATATCGCGACCATGAACAAAGAGTAAAGAAAATGACAGCAGAGTCAAACCTTATCTCGGCAAGCCTAAAACAATGCCAGTTACCACACATCCCTGCAGTCCTTGTCATGTGAGGAAAGCAAACTTTGATTTGTTTATTGTATTGGCCCTACTGAGCTTAGCTTTCTCATCTGTGATATGGAGGAGAAAGATATATAATGTCAGGCAAAAGTAGACTCACAGTTGTGACTACGTGAAACACATAGTTTATATATTGTTTTTAATTATTATATTATTTTCCATATGAACAATTATAAACTTACTCTTGCTCCACCCTGTACTTTGCAGAGGTCAATGGAGATTTTTCTCTGAAATCTGTGAATTGCATCATAAACTATAAAATCTACATGAATGTAAGAGAGGCATTAATTTGGGGGAGGACAGAGATGGATCATTCACATTTTTCAACTATATTCATAACTGTTAACTGTGCATCTAATAGTTACTGAGTAATCCTCTAGTGTGTCCTAAAAATGTTTACAGTATATTAAATGACTTCTTTATGAATCATCTAATTCCTGATATAACACCACAGAGAATAAAACAAAGAATTATTAAACTATTAATATTCAAATTAGAAGATACTGAGTACCAGTTCTATACAAATATGAATAATAATCTTTAAGATACATTGTGTCTACTATGTTCCAAGCATTATTCTAACTCAGTGGTTCTCAACCTTTCTAATGCCACAACCCTTTAATACAGTTCCTCATGTTTTGGTGACCCTAACCATAAAATTATTTTTGTTGCTACTTCATAATTGTAATTTTGTTACTGTTAACGAATCATAATGTAAATATCTGTGTTTTCTCGCACAGGTTGAGAACCGCTGCTGTAGACCCTAAGACCATTGAAAACACAGGGATTTACATTACAGCCCATTAACAGTAGCAAAATTACAGTTATGAAGTAGCAACGAAAGTAATTTTATTGTTGGGGTCACCACAACATGAGGAACTATATTAAAGGGTCGTGGCATTAGAAAGGCTGAGAACCACTATTCTAACTAGTTTACACAAACTACATCATTAAACCTTAGGATAACTTTGTTCCACATCTCACTCATGGAAAGATTGAGGTGCAGTGGGGTTACATGTGTTGACCCAATTCGCAGATGGAAAGTGGCAGAGCCAGGAATGGATTCAGGCACCATGGCTTAAACCCACTGCTCTCTGGAAAGAGAAAATAGATCAGGTCATTTGAGTTTGTCACTCCTGTCTGTTGTTTACATAGTTCTGTGACATTGGGTGCAGCATTTATTACCTGTTTACTGTTTCTTCATCTTTAAAATGAGGATGACAGTGACCTAATTGTTTTTTTTTTTAAGATTAAATCATAATGCATATAAAGCACCTGGTGAAATAACACACATGACAAAGCCTTGGATGTGGTTGCTATTGTTCAATGGGAGGCCAGATTGGAAGCCTCAGCACACTTTACCTTGGGGGCCAGGAGAAGAGGCCATTCCTCCCAATTAAGTTACAGGTCCTGAAATTTAAGTTTGACTCCCAAATAGTCAAATGTTTTCATTAAAAAAAAAAATGTTTATGTTACTGTTTCAAAATGGGCAAGATAAAAGCCCTCCTAACTTTCTTATGAGACAGCATTTAAAAAATATATATTTTTATTTATTTCAGAAAGGAAGGGAGAGATAGAAATATCAATGATGAGAGATAATCATTGATCCACTGTCTGTTACACACTCCCTACGTGGGTTCAAGCCTGCAATCCAGGCATGTGCCCTGACTGAATTTGGACTGTGACCTCATGGTTCATAGGTCAGCATTCAACCACTGAGCAACACCAGCCTGGGTGAGACAACATTTTTTGTTTGTTTGTTTGGGGGAGGGAGAGTGTGAAATAATACTTAACATGGAGTGACTGTAAGGGAAACTAGTGAGGAACTTAATCACAGCTCGTATCAGTAGACAAGACTAAACAGAAAGAGTCATAACTCATTTATTTGACAAAGATTTACTGAGTAGACATCATGTGTCACATTTGTTCTAGATGCTACCCTCCCCTGACCCAACCCACCACATAGTTTATTAAGGTGCTAGTTTATCAAGAGGATGCCTTTATGATTATGTAGAGACCTGACACACAGAGGCACATCACTGTTCTCCTAAAGCTGAGAATGCTAGGTGTGTGTGTGTGTGTGTGTGTGTGTGTGTGTGTGTTGAGTTGTGTGTGTATGTAAGGGGTGGAATCCATTAATTTACTTTATTGGATTAAAGAAGTATTTAGCCATAACTGGTTTGGCTCAATGGATAGAGTGACGGCCTGTGGACTGAGGGGTTCCAGGTTCAATTCAGGTCAAGGGTATGTACCTTGGTTGTGGGCACATTCACAGTAGGGGTATGCAGGAGGCAGCTGATCAATGTTTTTCTCTTACCTGTATTTCTAACTCTCTATCCCTCTCCTTTTCTCTATGTAAAAAAATCAATAAAATATATATATTTTAAAAAGAACTATTCATTCCCAAAAATGAAAGAGAAAGATGAATAGACTTTATAAATGAATGAGTTTCTGAAGGAGCAGAGGCCTGAGGTGTTTATCAAAGACAGATAGAGATGGGTGATAATATTAGATTATTCCAAACATCTACAGGGAATCAGATGCATAGTATATTTTAGGGGAAAGATCCCAAGAATGACAAGACAGCTACTATCAGGTTTTGAGAGCATTTGAATAAATGCCCTACCTCATAATATAACTATGGTCTATCAATCAGGTAAGTGAGGTCCGAGGATGATCCAGTGCTATCCCATGAGAAAAGGAGTAAGTTCCTTGGACAACTTTGTCAAGATATTCCCCTGCTGAAAATAGCCCAGACCAACCCTTGTCCACAGAGATGCAGCAAAAGAGGGCTAGGAGCCCATGCCAACGGTTCTCATTTACATTCAATCAATTCATGTTGTCTGCCTTTCTGTGGCTAATGGGAATGGGCACCCCTTAGAGCTTGCTTTTCTTAATTTTCACATTGGAGGCTCTTCAATTACTTATAAAGTAATCAACTCTGAACGGAGAGCAACCTGCTTAATAAATAAACAAGGACTAAAATGGGCCTTTTGACAACAAGTCATGTGTCATTTTGATAGAGGCCAACTTTGGGTTTTCCATTTCTACCTCCAAGAAGAGAAAAGTTGCTACATAATTAATTGGAGCCCTTTTTTCCTCAGTTGTCTCCCTCCTTTATCTGTGAACCCAGGCATGTTTCCTAGTGAAGTCCCTGACTTGGGACAGATTCCTGAGCTATTCCTTTTGTCATCACTAAAACTCTCTGTTCCTTCTTTGTTCTTGCAGCCCAATTGCATTCTTTGATTCAGGTTATTTATTAAACTATGTTGGGGGCCACTGCCCTCGCTGTGGAAAGCAGGGCAGCTACAGCTTGGTTTAGGATTAATGAGAGAGCAAAATCCTCTCATGGCAAAGCCATGTGCAAGTCTCAGCACATTTATAGCCAAAGATTATAGTTGTAAGCTTGACCTTATGATCCAAACCTATAGTCCCATATCGCTGAGTGATGTGGGCTTGGTAGAGTTCAGGTGCATGAAATTGAGTAGACTGGAAACCCTCGAAAACATTGTTAACACCTTGACTACGCTTCTCGCTTCTACTTTTTGTCTCATGAAATCTGGCTATAAAATAATGACTTGGTTTGCAGGTCATTGCACTGTCTCTCCATTAAAGAGGAGTGTCTCACCTAGCCCCAGCTTTATTGTCTGTCTTTTCTGATCCTTCACCGCCACCACCCCACCCCTACCAGGTTCATCCATGGCACAATAGCCTCTTTAGAATTGTTTATATCCTGAATTTTTCAGCAAACATATAGCCAAATCTTGTCCCTTGGTGTCACCCATAAAAAAATGCAATGCTCATTTCATTTCTAGTAACATGAAAACCTTGAATAGAAATGTTGCTGAGACAAGGCCAAGAACATAGCCTGTATGTTGACACTGAATATGACATTGTCAATTGAAATTGACATATTAAACAATATACTATGGCTAGTCAATAAGGAATGAACTAATCTAAATATAAAATCATTGTCTACACACTTCTCTGTCTTGCTCCCCTCCCCTTCCCCCAGAATTTTACCAGGAATTTTGACAAATTAATTTAGAAAAATCAGTTCTCCCAATGTATATATTTAAGCAGCAGTGCAACATTTGTTTACAAAGCACTTATCATATATCAGACACTTTTCTACAACACAGGATGAGCAACTAGTAGAATAGTAATGCTATCAACAATTAAAATATCATTTATCTGTCATCACTTGTTTTTAGTGAACCCAAGAAGCTTTGATATTATTTTACATTATTCACAAGATAGAAATTCACATATTAATTGCAAATTTCTAGAAAATGTTAGTCATGTAATTTCCAGAATGCACATTTTCTATTTTTTGCTTCTCAGAATATTTGTCTCTTCACGTTTTTCTTGTACCATTCCCATTTCCCCCCCCACAAAATTCTTTAAAGAATACGGAAAGTTCCCCAATAATTTTATGCATGTTTTTTCTATGCTGCCATATAGTCATTCAAAACTGAAGAACTGAGAGCCATAATGCATTGGCATATGCCAACATAGTAATACTACAGAAATACAACTTTTACATATGCTGAATAACTCCTGAAAATCCATAAATATGCTTCCTATTGTCCATTGTATCCATCTCAAATTTCATTGGCTGCCTTCTGAGAAACCTTCCAGAAATTGTGTTCTTCTTACCTGTCCAAACTATTTCTACTATTTCTCCATTGTCAGTTCCTTCTTAACTAAGCTAACCTACACTCTTCTCTTTATTTCTATGCCTCTTCTCATGCTATTTTCCACACTGAAATGTGCTCACACCTATTTTCCTCTCTATTTAATGCCAATATTTAAGTTTTTTTCTCCTTTATGAAGTCACAACCCACTATTAACATCTCACACCGATCTATTCCTTCAAATAACCAGTTAGTCATCACTATGTGGTTCAACTATATCCTAATTGATTCATTTATGTAAGGTTTATTTTTTCAGTTACATGGTAAATGCCTCAAAATGTCTTTGTTTTGCTTGGCTGGTGTGGCTCTGTGGTTGAGTGTTGGCCTATCAACTAGGGTATCACTGTTGGAATGTAGGTCAAGGCACATGGCCAGGTTGCAGGCTGATCCCCAATGTGGGGCATGCAGGAGACAGCCAATCAATGATTCTCTCTTATCATTGACATTTTTATTTCCCCCTTCCTCTCTGAAATCAATTAAAAACATATATATTTTAAAAGTAGTCACCCGAGCCAGTTTGGCTCAGTAGATAGAGCATCAGCTTGCAGACCAAAGGGTCAAGGGCAGGGATCTTGGTTGCAGGATCCTCCCTAGCCTGGGGCCTGGTCAGGGCTCATGCAGGAGGTAACCAGTTGATGTGTTTCTCTCACATAGATGTTTCTCTCTGTCTTTCCCTCTCTCTTTTACTCTCTCTAAAAATCAATGGAAAAAATACCCTATGGTGAGGATTAACAATAAATAAATAAATAAATAAATAAATGTCTTTGTTTTGTCTGGGTGCTGAGCAGGATTGAGTAGATGTTCTACTTAGTAAAATAGCTTAATTTATGTCCACTTAGTAACAATACAAGGCCTAAAATATAAAGAAAACTTGAAAATTTTGACTTATCAGGATTACTGGATATTTTATAATCTTGGATAGGTCAAACCTTGAGATGTTTGACTGAAATTGTAAATTTTCACCTGTATTTTACATCACATTTGATAGGATCATTTTCATAACCCATGGTATCCCTATTCTGTCCTAGAAAATGAAAACTCCTCTTGAGACATCTAATGAACCCTTTAATTCTAAAAAATCATATTCAAGCAGCAGGACAAGTTCTATAAGCCCCAATTATTATTTCAAAAATCAATGCATTCTTATAGGTTTTTGAAATGCAAACAGGCAAATATAACAGATAATTTTTCATTGGATATTCCAGACCACTGAGTTCATTGGAATAAGAAAACTCCATATATATATATATATATATATATATATATATATATATATATATATATATGTTGGCATAGTATGTTTGCTCAATAAGCTATTAATATAGAAAAGAAATTGAGCCTCCATGAACCGTGTAGATTTGAGTCTGACAGCTACAAACATATAGTTAAAATAATTCTGTTATTCAAAATATTTCAGCACAGAGGACTTGAGGTGACCTTGAATGAAAGCTCCAGGCTTGTGCTCCCTGCACAATGCTGTGTCATAGGTGATGATAAGAGGTAACAGGAAAAAAGAAAACTGCATTGTGCTGGTGGTCAAAAAAAAAAAATCACTGAGTAGCTTTAGAGATGGAATAATTTGAATTTAGATATTACAAATGCTTAAAGGCAAGAAAGTTCAGTGATAGCAATGACTGAAGCAGAAACTCCTGGAGCACCTTAACCTTCAAATGCTTTTTCAATTTAGCCAGCTTATTCACTGAACTTCTCTTACAGCCTTGAGTGAGGTCCCTAGGAGCGAACATGTCACCTTCTTAGATACAAATAGATACAAATTTGTTTTTCCTAATCTACTGATGAACAATGAATTGATGTGAAATATTAGACCTATTCTCTTGATCTCCTTCACATGTCATTCTTTTGTTTGTTTCTTGTTTAGTTGGCTGGTTGGTTGGTTGAATAGTTGTTCTAGTACTAGAGGCCCAATGCACGAAATTCATGCAAGGGCTTGGCCCTTGCAGCCTCAGCCAACCCTCACAGCCCCAGCTTTGTCTAGAACACATGTGTCAAACACAAGGCCCGCAGGCCAAATCCGTCCCGCCAGGCCTTGCAATGTGGCCCGCACCGCGCTGTCATCACTGCACTCCGCTGCGTTTCCATCACAATGACAGTTTATGACTGTTCAGTAAACCATTCGGCCCGCGATTTAGGCTGGATTTTAGATTTTGGCCCCTTCTCTGATTGAGTTCGACACCCCTAGTCTAGAAGGTCATCTGGACATTTGTCTGGACAGTTGTTCTGCTGTTTGGTCTAACTAGCATATTAGCCCTTTATTATATGGGATAGTTTGTTTCAAAAAGCTTGAAGAAATCTAAAATTGAAAAAAAAATGTTGAGTATTACTTGTTCTATGTAAGGTATAGCATATGTAGCAGTTCTTCCTTTCAACATACTTATAATAAACCAGAGGCCCAGTGCATGAAATTTCGTGCACTGGAGAGGGGGTCCCTCACCCAGTCTGCGCCCTCTCACAGTCCAGGACCCCTAGCTCCTTACTGCCTGCCTGCAGCAGAGGTGGGAGAGACTCCCGTCACTGCCACTGTGCTTACCAGCCATGAGCCTGGCTTCTGGATGGGCAGCGCTTTCCCTGTGGGAGCACACTGACCACCCGGGGGCAGCTCCTGCATTGAATACCTGTCCCCGGGTGGTCAGTGTGCATCATAGTGACTGTCTTTCTGTCAATTTGCATATTAGGGTTTTATTATATAGGAGAAGATTAGGTTGATCTTCCATGAGGAACTTGACCTTATTTTAAATTTTACATAAATATCTTGCACCAGTTTAATAGTGTCAATCCTTCCTTTCCTTCTTTCCAGTGTGTTTTACAACATTCTTTCTCTAATATATCATGGTGACCTGATGGTAACTATTCAGGAAAGGAAAAAAAAATAAAGTAAAAAATGTGTGTGTGTGGGGGGGGGGGGAGGAGGAGGACCTCTCAAACATGGACCTCTATAAAAGGAGCAAAATTAAAAATAAGGCAGGGAGAGAGTGTTCAAATGGGAAAACACACACACACAATTAAATAGGCAAATTTGTCTTAAAGTCTAAAGTAATGTTTATTTCATATTTCTACATAAGCAGAGTAAAATAGATAAATTTTTACTTAAAATGTTTGGAATAGCTAGTGTTAATAAAAGAAAACTATTTTTCTTTCAAAGGACTGATCTTGAATCTGTTTTTAATGATTTAATTATTTGGCCATTATAAGCATATCTGGTTTGCCTCCATATAGTATTTTAAAAATCACAGACTCCAGCAAATTGCTACATTTTTTAAAATCTACGTAATGAGCTTGACTGGCGCTTCCACTTCATAACTATTTCTTTATTATCAGGAATATACTCCAACCACCTTGTGATGTTACTTGCATTTTTGCCCATCTAGAACCCTGCAAGATAAACTTCAGTTTTAGCCTTGCAAGTCCTTAAGGAGTTGCAATGATATTTCAGGGATCTTGTTATTACCCATGTACAGCCATGGAAAATACTTCTGAACACAGGCCACAGACTTCCATGAAAGCTATCACATTTGAAATATAAAGCTCAAAAAAATTAGCCTCTAAAATGACTATACCTACCTGGAGTCCAGAAATCCTTCCTGGGGTTGATGTCAATACCTTTACTCAAAAAATGTCTAAGCTCTTTGTTGGTATGGGAGGGAAAGAAAACCTCAGGAATTTTCCCTCCTGGATTTAATGCCCCCAGATTTAAAATGTAAGTATTAGAAGCTGGAGCCCTGGAACATCTCCCTTCATTTCTTGACATCTTTATGACAATGTATGGTGCAGTACCTCACTTTGCTGCAATTACTGAACAGACAGCACTGTAGGCAATGTAAGTTGCTCTTAAGTGCAGCAATCCATTCTGAAAAGATGTACAAACATAAACTCTCAATTGTGGCAGGCTCCTATGAAACCTGAGCATTATCTGTGAATTTTCTGTCTCCTTTTTTATCATTCTGTTAGCTTACCTCTAGGACCCAGTGGCCTAATTTACTAATTAATAACTATTATTACTTAGTGGAATTGAAAGTTGAAATTACTGCCTGCCTAAAACGTAATAAAAAAATTGGCAATCCATTCGGAGTTTTTTGAGGGGCTGTTTCATGCACTGCACAGTCTGGCAGCTGGGAAGATGTCATTGTCTGCTTACTCCATGGTCCTCATCCCCGAATGGAATGGGAGGGGGGTGGAGAATTGTCTCTCTGCCACATTCAGACTAGAAGGGAAACACCATATATCCCAATGTATAGCTGACTCTTGAACAACACAGGTTTGAATTGTGAGGGTATACTTAAACATGGATTTTTTAAATAAAATACTGTACCAATAAATGCATTTTTTAATGATTTTCTTAGCAAATTATCTTTCCTATACCTCACTTTGTTATAAGAATATATTATATAATACTTATACAAAATATGTATTAATTGGATGTCTATATGTTTGGTAAGGCTTCTGGTTGACAGTATGCTATTGTTATGTTTTGAACAGTCAAAAATTATGTGAAAATTTTCAGTTGTGAGAGTAGTTGGCATCCCTCACATTGTTCAAGGGCCACTGTATACCTATAAGTTCTTAAATAGACAATTTTTTTTCAAACAATAATTACATGGTTTAGAAATGTCTATCTTCTTTAGTTCATTTATTCTTAGTCTTCCTAACCACAGCTTCTCTTCATCCTTTGGGAAATGACTTTTAATCTCAAGGGACTTCTTTCTTCATTTGCTAAGTAAAAGGTATTTGAAGAGAAATGGATGGTATAAGTTTACTATTAATATCTCTAATACACATAAAGCAGTTAAGGCCTAGGTCTGTGCTCTGAAAGCTGTGGTTCATGAGCCACATGTGGCTCTTTGGCCCCTTGAGTGTGGCTCTTCCACAAAATACCACAGCCTGGGCGAATCTATTTTGAAGAAATGGTGTAAGAAGAAGTTTAAGTTTAAAATATTTGGCTCTCAAAAGAAATTTCAATCATTGTACTCTTGATATTTGGCTCTGTTGACTAATGAGTTTGCCGACTACTGGCCTAGGTTAAATCATGGGAAATTAGGCAGAAATTACTATCATCAACATTTTTTCTTCTTGTAGTTGTCCTCATTTTTTACTCAGTCATATCTGTTTAAAGTTATAAACTTGTTCTTCAAATCTACCCTCTTTTTTTCTACTACCATTCCAATAGGAAAGCCAATATTATTTCACATTATAATATGTTTGCATAAGAATGTTTATTTGTTTAATTTGAACTCTAGTGTCTCTGTAAGGCAGGTACCAATGGAGATGCTAAGATGCAGACCTACAGAAGTCCTATTCCTACTCTCAAGCTGTCCATTATCCAGCAGGGACAGGAAGGTAGGAATCCACATGGGAAGCTCTATGAAAAAATAGCTCCAAATTGCACTAGATACTACCGAAGAATTTAACACACTTAAGAATTAAGGTCACATCTGGAAAGGTGATCACTGCAAAGAGAAAACATCAGTGCCCCTCAAATCACACAATCTGGCCCAGATACTCTTAAGACCAATGATGAAGACAGTTCCCCCCATGGAGGCAGGGAGATATCAAGAAAGCAGCTGCAACAGGCTAAGAAAAGATACCTTGTGAATATGCTCAGTATGGGTCACTATTCAGTTAGCTTAGCAGATAATTGGCAAAAAATGTCAGCTAGTTAGTAAGGTTCTCCTAATTGAACCTTTTAAATAATTAGGCTAAAGTATCAGTTCTTCAAGGCTGAGAGTGTCTTGCAAGTTTTTCTTCTGAGTTCCTAAAGATATTATTATGTCTCCAAAGCTGTAACTCATTTAAATGATCAGTCAGTCATCTACTGAGAATCCCTAATTTCTCAACACACTGGGATGCCATCCATGAGAGGTACTGCTCTGTTCTCTATCTTCACTTTTGACTGGAAATACCAGACAGCACCCACTAAAAGGACAAGTCCATTCAAAGAAGCCCTTCAAACATGACTCTTTATAGTTTTGCTCCACATTGGATTGAGAGAAATGTAAATTTCCATGAATAGTTTATAGGTTTTAATCTGATTTAGTTCAATTGTATAAATTTCTTTTTTTCCCCATTTCTAATTAAATGAATATAAAACAAATTAAGCAGGGTACTAAGAGAACAAATGGTCCACCTGATGTTTCCAGTCACAAAAGCAGACATTAACTATTAGTTATAGTCAAGCCTGAAAAATGTGTTGTTGTTTTTCCTTAAAATCAGACAGGACGATCACTGACACCTAGCCATTCCTTATTTCCAAATGCTAGAATCAAATAATATTAACCATGAAGTCAATGGCAAATTAAAGACTATGTTGCACTCACATCTATGTATTAAGTACTAATTTAGATAGAAATAGTATTTTTGCATATATGTTTGTGTTGTGAAATTAATAAAAGGAGGTCACAGAATGGGTAAGACAAGCAGCAGAGATAGCTTCCTCCTGTCACAGTTTTTCCATTCTCAAAATGTTAATTCAAAGAAATTATTGCAAATTAGCAAGTACATTTGATACTCAGGATGCAGAATTTTAGAACAAGAATGATTTTGTAGATGAGGGGCTGTCAGTCTGTGACCCACAGGCAAATCTGGTCCATATCCTGTTTCTATAAAGAGTTTATTGGAACACAGCCATACCCACTTATGTATTATCCAAGGGCTACAGAGCAGAGTGTGGTGATGATATTAATATAATTCACTGCAAAAAGATTAATATTTTTTTATTACAGGGAGCCATCCCAAACTCCATCAAGGGTGTTTTGATACTCAGTATACATTTCTCTAAACTCCAAAATATCCTGACACCTGAAACATACCTGGTTCCAAGAATTTTGAATTAGACTTAGTAAATGTTAAAGAGGCCAAAACTCTACCGTAAAAGAACAGTTTGGTAAGGTCTTGCTATTGAACATTATGAAAGGTATCAGGTCTCTTGAGTGGTAATGGGAGGACCATGAGTGATAAGTGACACGCAGCACTGTAGGAGTTTTCAGATGTAGACACACAGGTGATTTGAATGGTATGCATTTTGTATTGAGCTTTATGGGCGGTTGAATTACTAGTATGCAAGTGAAAACAATAATACATTAAAAAGAGAGCTAAATGCTAATAGAGTTTTGAAATACCACCTCTTTTATATATAAAGAGTAGCTTTCTTACTTTCAAGAGTCCCGCAATGTTTGCTTCTAATTCTGTAAGCCTTTGACCTCCAGGGTTCATAATTTTACAATATGAGGAGATAGTTTCCACCTAAGAAACTCATGGATCTCAGAAAATAACTAGAGGACATATTAATGCTTGCTGTTATAAAAGTACTAGACACTTTATAAATGTGAATCTAAGTCACATCTAGAAGGAGTGGTTTTCAATAAATCAAAGAGTTAATTTTGGTGCCTGCATTTGAGTGTGGCCTTGCCACTTCTAAGGCAAAAGCTTAGCACGGTGATGGACTTCATGGCAGGTAAAGGAAGTGGACACAAAAACATAATGTGTCTGAATAGGTGCACAAAGTAAGTAGCAGCCTGAGTCATCAGAAAACAAAGGAAGAGAGCTTTTGACATGGAATGTTTTGATTCCAAGAAGACTGTTTCATAGAATCCTCAGCACATTCAGAAGGCCCTGAGGCAAACATTGGGTTGAAGAAGCTCAGAGCCATAGCCTCATTTTTAATTCATCATAATGTAAAAGTTGGGGGGGAAAAATCAAGTTGACCTCAAGAGTTTCTTCTTTGAATGACCAAAATAAATAAGACCAATGAGGATTAAATTATTGCCAGTATCCATATCTCTGCATGCCCAATTATGGGTGGAACAAAGGGGCCTGGGGGTTGCTTCAGCAGTCTTATTGACTTTGGCGAGTGGATCAACCACACAGTAATTTGGCACTACCAGCAGACATCACACCATTCCACATGGCTTTTAACTTGGTATCGTATTCATAGCTTTCCAAAGAATGTCTCTCTTTCTCTTTACATCTCAAACTAACTAATGAGAAATGCAGACACATTATAAAAATATGAATGTTCAACCTCTCACAGTATCACAAAGCCAAACTGATAAGTTATAAGGAATTGGCAAATGTTGCCAAATCTGGGGGACTAATTTATTTGCCCAATTATCAGAGAAGTTGCATTCCACATAGAATGTATAGGCAGACTAGTTTGATGAACTGTCTGGGTATAAAATATACTTTGAAATCTGAGATATTCATGCCAATGAAATTGCATCAATGTTATATGGAGTCATCCATTGGCAGAACTTTACCCTCAGCTAATACTTATATATTAAGTATCTCTTAATGGTATTGTCTTGCAATGGTGTGTGAGTGTATGTGTGTTTACATATAATGGCAAAAAATTATCAATATTAGGGGGTCAGGATTATCTACAATAGGATGAGTTAAACCATTTTAGTAAAGGGCCATATGCTGAATGTTCTAGGCTTTGCAGTCCCTACAATCTGTAGCAACTACTCTCATTGTATCAGAAAAGCATATTTAGACAATATATAAATGAATGGCTATGGCCTTAATTTGCTGACCCATGACCTAGTACATAATTATATAATTATATTGACCAGGAAATTGAGGCCAGATCTGTCACAGAGTTCTGTATTCCTGAATCTACTCCTCAGTTATGTATGCCTCCAGGAAATTAATAATTCTGAAATATCAAGGTTGGTACAATTACAGTACTTGTATATAACCTAAATATTAACATAATTGCAAACTAGAAAGAATTTAAAGGGCTATAATTCTGCCTGAAGCTTTTCCAAACATATTCTACATGGTTCCTTTGGAATGCTACTTAGCTTTTCCTTACTCCTAATGCTAGACTTATGATGTCATCATCTAGTGTTACCCTCCAGAATAAATAGTAAGAAAGACACACTTGAGCACCTGAAAAATTAAAGTTTAGCAGTTTTTAACAAAGGGATATTAAATCATCATAGTCATAAATTTAGAAAGACTTATAAATGTCAGGACTACCTTCACAAATTGAAATGAAGGTTTTAATATATTTAGATGCATAAAATCAATTAAGATAGAAATAGATGATAGATAGATAAATAGATAGGTAGGTAGATAAATAATCAGTATGGATGTGTGAATAGAAACATATATGTATTTTTCTAGCTGTATGCTGAGAGGGCTTAGAAACAATTGCACTTCAGTAACAATGAGCACACGTACAGCCCAGATCTTGTTATTTAAAGACCATTGTCCAGTAAGAAAAACCATGACTCCTTAAAGGGATAAATAATTTTAGGACTAAAATTACAAAGGTTCAAGATAATCTTGGGACATCTTTTGTTCTAGAAATTAAGAAAATGTTCAAGGACTAATAATACCCATTAAAAGGACATAGAAAACAAATTGAAGTGATCACCACTGGTCAAATAGGAGACAATATGAACAACAAATAAGTAATGACAGTAGAAATGATTACCTGAAAAATAATATATATGTTATGAGAGAGAGAGAGAGAGAGAGAGAGAGAGAGAGAGAGAGAGAGAGAGAGAGAGAGAATATGCAAACTAGTCCAGGACACAGTAATGGATCATGACCAGACAGGAGGAGATTGCATGCGCAAGTGAAACCCAGTCAGAGACAGAGACAGACAGAGACAGAGACAGAGACAGAGGGGCCGGCAAGCCACAATGCCCTGGCTCGGGCCAGCCCCCTGAGTCCGGAGGAGACACAGACAGGGACAGGGGGCTGACCCACAGCCTCTGCAGCCGAGCACAGGCCCAGAGAGGAGACAGCAGGCCCACCTCCTGTGGAAGCAGCGTGGCTCCCAGCAGCATGCTGCGGTTCCCACCAGCTCCCACAGAAGCAGTGGGTGGCCTACTGCACGCGATATTGCTCAATGGGCTACTAATACAAGTATATGAATAAATAAATAATTTGAGGAAAAGTTCCTTTTAAGCAGTAAAATTGTAATTTGTACATAAAGAAAAAACAATGGAATTTAAAAATCCCACCATAATTATTTTGGGCAAGAATCATCAGTGGATGTTAATTTAGTAGGTAAAATTGTGATATCCATATTGTCTCATATTATTATTAATTTTGGAAATGAAAACTAATAATGTTAAAGTGAAGAAAACTGGCAGATAACATCTTAACAAATAATTAAAGTTAGTATCACTAGTAAGGGAGCAAATCAATATCATGTACCTCTCAATATTATGCACTAAGAAAGACACAGCATCTCTTTGTGGAATTCCTGCCAAAAATATATGACCTGAATCTAATTATGAAGAAACATTAGCAAACTCTAATTGAGGAACATTTTATTTTATTTTATTTTCTAAATATATTTTATTGATTTTTTACGGAGAGGAAGGGAGAGAGATAGAGAGCTAGAAACGTCCATGAGAGAAACATCGACCAGTTGCCTCTTGCACACCCCCTACCGGGGATGTGCCCGCAACCAAGGTACATGCCCTTGACCAGAATCGAACCCGGGACCTTTCAGTCCACAGACCAACGCTCTACCACTGAGCCAAACCTGTTTCAGCTTGAGGAACATTTTAGAAAATATTAGGCCTAACTCTTCAAAAATGTCAGGGTTCTGAAAAAAAATTTAAAGACTGAAGATATGGTTAAAGTTAAAGGAAACTCAAGAGATATGGCAGCTAAATAAAAATAAATGGATCATAAAAAAACTTTGTTTTACTGTTTTTATAAATAGTGGAACAATCGAGAAAATTCTATTAAGGTCTGAGAATTAGAGAATAGTATTGTATTAATGATAATTTCTTGATTTTGATAAATTGATAAATTGCACTGTGATATATAGAAAATGATAAAACAAATGTATTGAAATGTTAGCTTAAGGGAATCTGAGTGAAAAATATATGAAAATTCTTTGTGAACTTTTTGCAACTTTTCTAAAAGTCTGAAATTCTTTAAAAATGAAAAATGTAAAGCCTGGTTAGTGTGGCTCAGTTGTTTTGCATTGAACCAGGAGGTCACAGTTTGATTTCTAGTCAGGACACATGCTGGGTTGTGAGCACAATCCCATGTGAGGCATTCATGAGGCAACCATCAGTAATTCTCTCTCATCATTGATGTTTCTGTCTCTCTTTCCCTCTTCCTTCCTCTCTGAAATTATTTAAACAATATTTTTAAATGAAAATTTTAAAAAGAAGAAGATATGTCTCTGGGGCAAGAGTGTCCATGTCTAACTAATAAATACAAAATTATTACTTTGGACTGTGTTATGGAATGAGTTGGGTTCCCTAATCATTCATATGTTCAAGTCCTAACCTCACACAATACCTCAAACTGTGACTATATCTGAAGATAGGTCTTTAAAGAGGTCATTAAGTTAAAATGAGATCATTGGTGTGGGTCATAATCCAAAGCAATGGGTATCCTTACAAGAGAAGAAAATTTGGATACATATAGTACAGAGAGAAGATCACGTGAAAACACAGGGAGAAATTGGCCATCTACAAGCCATCTAGAGAGGCCTCAGAAGAAAGCAACCCTGCTGACACCTTGTTTCAGAATTCTAGAACTATGAGAAAGTAAATTTCTCTTTTTTAAGCTATCCAGTCTTTGTTACAGCAGCCCTTGTATTGTACATTATTTCCGGCTTACCTGTGTGAATCTTTCCATTTATATTCCCTCCTTAGTAAAACAGAAGTCATAACCATTTACCTCAGGAATTGTTGTGAGAATCCAAGGAGATCATACATGTAAAATGTTTAAAACAGCATCTGGTATATAAGTATTTAGAAATCAATAAATTACTATTATTAATTTTTTTTAAATTAAGTCAATCTTAAATGCTTACTATAACTAGACTCTGTACTAAGTGCTCTCTATATATTATTTTAATCCTTAAAACAATCATTTAAAATACACAACAATCATTCTAATTTACACATGTAGAAATTAAGGTTTAGTGAGGTAAATTGTCCCATGTCACAAAGAAAATAATGTCCAAGCTATGCTTATTTTTTTCTTTTTCGATCCAAAACCCATGATATTGTCCACTATGCTCTATGACAACATTATTACTATATCCAACATTTGGACATAAAAATATGCCTTTACTTTTAATGAAAGTTAGAACTATGAAGGTATAATTTCTAGAAATTCAGTTAAAATAAATTTTTATGTGAACCAAAAGATTTAATTTTTTTGAATGTTAAGTAAATATAATCAAATACAAATAACTAAGTAGAGAAGAAACCTATAAATATGAAAACTTGAACTTGAGAGAAAGTACTAAGCCATTGAAACAAAACAAACAAAGTCCAGGGGAAGAGAATTCCCCAAAGAGGAAATTTAAATGGCTAACAAACATAGAAAAATACTTTATTTGACTACTAAAGAAGAAAGGTACATTTAGACAAGTTGCTGGTCTTTTTGCCTGGCTCTGTTTGAGGTTTTGCTTTTGTTTCTTTAAATGTACAGAAACGAAGAAATAAAAAAAAAGATCAATATTGAAAGCATGCAGGCTTTCTTATACATTGTTGATTAGAGTTTCTTTTACTGAGTGCTTTGGAAATAACTTTTCTAATATAAGTTAGAATACCATAAATATGTTTATTATCAGCTCAATTACATCACTTCTAGGAATCTAGTCTATGGAAATTATCAGAAATGCTATTGAAGATGTATGCAAAAGATACTCATTTCAATATGTTTTTAATGATAAAAAATAAACAAGAAACAACAAAATCATCCATCACATTAATAGAGAAATGATAGGTCAATTCTTATATGTAAGCTGAACACTATGAAATTGCCCTTTTTAAGAGACCTAAAAATAAAAAAGGTTAAGTATTAGTGACTACATATGATTTCAACTAATACATGCAATAAATTCTTTCGCACTTGTTAAATGTGTTTCTGAAAAAATTGCAATAATATGAGGAATGCTGCTTCATTACACTAGATGACTAGAAAATCAAAACATTAAATTGCTATGTTAAATAATATGAGCTATGTACAAAATTTTTGGAAAGAAGCTGGAAGGAAATCCAATACCCATATTTGTAATAAAATATAAAGAAATATAAACAGAATCACTGTTTTGATAAGTTAATTTTATTCAAATATTTTAAATATTATCATTTTAGGTGGATAAAATATATTTTGTGGGCAATAGTATCATCATGGAATCAAGGCATCTGATATTCCAAAATAATTCTTTGATAGGTTTCTATTAATCAAAAAGCACATACATATGCTAAGGATGAGGACTATCTCTATAACTATCTTTGTTAACTAAGGAACTGTCAATGTTTTGTTTTGAAGTTGTTGCATAACTTCTTCCAAATGCACAGCTCACTTCTATTCAGATAAGTTCATGATATCTAGAGAAATAATAGGAGCAAAATGAGTCTATTCTTCTTACTCATTTAGAACTATCTTATTTGCAGAATGTGTTAAAGAACTTGTTATAGAAAAGCTGGTGGGAGTGAATTTATGAGACTTTTCTATGTGACGATTGACAACTGAATCCCTGTATTTGTGTATTTATTTTTAGACTGGAGATGTTCATTGAGTAGATATGTTTGAACTCTAATCATTCCATTCTTGTCATAGAATTATTGAGAGTCTGCCATTAAAAAAAAAAGGAATTTAAGTAATGATATACTCATACTATTCAGGACTTGCCAGAGAGACTCATTTGAATGTCATTTATATTTCTGTTGGTTTCATTTGGGATCTTTGATCATACTACATGCAGAGGTTCATCCATTGTGGTGATCCTGCCTTTTTTCAATCAAATCTAAGGATTTTGTTTTCACCATATTACAGCACACAGAAGCACCCTGGTTTAATGGACTGCTCTCATTAAAACAGTAACTTAGAATAAAATCATACTGCAAATAAGATAGTTCTATATGAGTAAGAAGAATAGACTCATTTTGCTCCTATTATTTCTCTAGATATCATAAACTAATTTGAATAGAAGTGAGCTGTGCATTTGGAAGAAGTTATGCAATGAAAGTAAGTTAGATTGAGCTTTCTCCATCAAGTTGTGTTTAGAATTATGTAATGAAGATTCTTTGCAGGATTGTCATCTATATAATAAAAGGCCAATGGCCACAACTACTGAAATGACCAAACAGTCATCAGGAAGTGCATGGAGTGCCTCTTGGTCCCTGCCCTATGGCCCTCAGGCTTCTATCACAGCAAGGCTGGTGACCAGAGGGTGGGGAGGTGGGTGGGGTGAGGCAGGCTTGGCAAGAGAGGCAGGGCCTGATCAACAGCTGCCACAAAGGCTGCAAATCAGGCCCAGAGATAGGCCTGGAGAGAGATGATGTGGATCAGACTGGGTTGGCAGTATATTGCATATAGCTGGCTATCAATCCAGATGTAGGTAGGGGTTATGTATATTTGTCTGCCAAAAGCATCTCCTCCTGTTGAAAAAGGCTTTTCCCCCATTTAAGCAATCCTATCCTATATAATCTATATATACTAATAAAAGGGTAATATGCTGATTAGACCAGGTCAACCAGCCATCTTCCTAACATCCGACTAACATCCGACTTCCTTCTGGACAAAGCCATGGTGGTGGGGGCTGAGGCAGAGGCAGTTAGGAGAGAGATCAGGCTGTCAAGGGGTTAGGGGCAACCAGACTGGCAGGGGAGGATAGTTGGGGGCTACCAGGCTGGCAGGGGAAGGCAGTTGGGGGCATTAGGTAGGCAGGTGAGTGTTTAAGAGCCAGTGGTTCTGGATTGGGAGAGGGAAGTCTGAATGCCAGTTTACTGGCAGTTGGACATCCCCCAAGAGGTCCCAAATTGGAAAGAGTCCAGGTCAGGCTGAGGGACAATCCCCAAGCATGAATTTTATGCACCAGGCCTCTATCCTATTTAATAAAGGGGTAATATGTAAATTGACCATCATTCCAATACATAAGATGGCTACCACAAGAGGGCTGGCATGGGAGGGCAGTGGTGGGTGATCAGGTCAACAGGGGGCAATCAGACCAGCAGAGGGGAGCAGTTAGGGGAGACCAGGCTGGCAAAAGAGGATAGATAGAGGGACTGGGCCAGCAAGGGAGGGCAATTGGGGATGACCAGACCTTCAGAGGAGGACAATTAGAGGTGACCAGGATGGCAGGGGATGGTAGTTAGGGGCAATTGAGCTGGCAGGGGAGCAGTTAGGGGGTGATCAGGCTGACAGGCAGAATTGATTATGGATAATCAGGCAGACAGGCAATTTAGCAGTTGGGAGCCAGCAGTCCTTGATTGTGAGAGGAATGTCCAACTGAGACATCCCTTGAGAAGTCCCAGATTGGAGAGGGTGCAGGCTGGGCTGAGGGACACACACTCCCCAACCCCTGTGCATGAATTTTGTGCACCAGGCCTTTAGTTATATTACAATGCCCCTTCGTAAGAGAGTGCTTGTGAGATTTCTAATATATAACAGGAGTTGAAATGATCTTAGCTGAAGCATCTTTCAGCTGCTTTGGGAAGAATCTGTGTTGTGGATTATTTCTTCTACCATCTAGTTCAGAATCTTGATTCATGTATTATTCCCTCTCCACCATGAACTTGAAATGTACTAATGGCAATTTGTCTAGACTAGAGGCTAAAACATACTCAAGTATCTTCTACTTTTAAAAAATGTAAACCTCTTTTGACTTTAAGCTCTTATCAACCTACATATTTCTCTAATTTCCTTCAAACTAAAACTTAAAGAAAAAAAATTGTTGTGTTCTTACCTCTCCTTCCCTGCTCATACCACAGTCATTATTTCAGGTTGCCCCTATTTTATTGAATGTACTGTATTACCAAATCATATTGACACCTTTTAGTCTTTCGCATATTTATCTTCCTTCCTGGATTTTCGTTTCATAAATTTCAGCCTAAATGATCCATATCTTTATTTGCTGAATGCCATGTGAAACATAATAAGAAGACTATAAGTAAAAGAGAAAACTCTCTTTATTTTCTTTGATTTCCTGTGGGTTTTTCTTTCGCATTCCCCATATTCTTCCATTCTGCCAGAAGCTAAATCTCACAAAATCTTCACATTTCCATCTCCCTCCTTATATGTTATTTCTGTCTGAACAAGCCATCAGGGGTATATTTACTATCTTTCCTGCTGCTGCCAGGTCTGATGAAAGGAAGGAAAGACAAAGTTAGGACACCTGAGGCATAGCTAGAAGTTTGTTTCCTCCAGAGATATGCCCATGCATTCATTTCACACACTCTTAAGAAATGAGAATAAAGCAGTGAACAAAGCATACAACAGTCCCTGCCCACATGGAGTTTACATTCTGGAGGCAAATTTCTATTCATAACACGGGCTTCAGACTTGCAGGATCAGAAACTTGACTACTAATCACTGAAGAGCTGTTCATCTTCTAGAACTAGATAAAAATTAACTAACCTCAAAGAGACTGATGAATAAAACCTGAAAATTGATATAATAGAAAATAATTATTTCTAGGGAAAAAAGATAATTGGTCCAGCATGACCAACATATTTCTTCTTGGTAGTCCTTAGTCAAATTACTTGAAAAAGCCAAATGATAATAAAAAATTTTAACTCAAGTTTGCCAATACTAGAATACTTATTTGCAAGGAAAAATAATTCTAGACTCTAGATTTCACTGTGTAATAATCTTGTTTCCTCTTTAGATAACCCAACCTAACTATGGTGAGCATGGTCTCAAATCAAAGGAAATCAATAAGGTGAACTAGAGATTAGCAGCATCAGGCTTAGTTAGATGCATGCAATTCATAACAAAGATAACCTTGTTCATAAGCTTGAATGTTCAAATTCTAACTGCCAATATTCTCACAGCTCTAATCAGAGTTTGGAAGGCTCCTTGTTAATTTTTATCTAGTTCTAGAAGATGACTCATTTTGTAATTTTTTTTAACCAGTGGTCCTCCACTCCATCAGACCTAAAATACTTTTCCTAAAACATATACTATTATATATTTTAAAAAATCAGCTGTTTAAAATACACAGTATTGCTGTTTATGTCCAATAGCAGATTGAGAAGTAGAGATGGGTTAAATGATAAATCAAATGCCACAAGCTGTTCATTGATGTCACTGTCCAAAATGGTACCCAATTTCCTGGCACTGCTTCCAATGAAACAGAGTCTGGATTAGTTATATACTTTTACTTACATACTGTTGTTGCAGGGAATTCTAAACTTTCACAGGACAAAGGCAAGTTCTTCACATGCAAGATCATCTATAATTCTTGTGCATGATCATTTGATAACCATAATGCTCCCTAAGATATCAAAATGTGCTATATGAAATAAGACTTGCCCCATCCCATAATGACACTGTTAAAAATACATGAAATGGGGCAATGTGAATGTTTAAAGGCTCCTCGCAGGCCTGCATTCTCCTGAACACCAATTTATGATTTATATTGGTATCAGTGACAATCTCTCTCTACTAATTCTCAATCACCAGTTATTCCACTGCTAGCTAATCCTTTTGGAAGAAAGGCATGGAATTTATTCACTGAGATAATACTTAGGCTTCATTTTAACCAGAATAATTTTTGTTTTTGTTTTTTAAATCTGTTTTCTCCACTAAGCTTTCTCTAGTTTCTGGGCCACCCCCGGCCACATGGGGGCTCTTCTCAACCTGTCACTCAATGCTTCCTGTTCACTTATCATTTCAGCCATAGCTGTGGCTTCCAGTTTCTTCAAGCTGATAGTTTGAGTTCACTCACAAATGGGGATTTTTGTAAAAAGTTTTTTAAAAAGAGAATTGTGGGTGGCATAAAAATGCTTATTTTACCATATTATCTGGTTTCTTTGAGATCCTGGCGTATGGGCCTATGTTTTATTTTTATGGCTGTCCAGCTTCCAAATGACATACTGTGTGAAGGGGTGTGTGTGTGGGTGTGTATGAACATGCCCATGTATGTGTTTGCTCTGGAATATATTTATGAGCTGTGAGGATAATTTACTCTATGTCAAAGAGTCAATCAATATGGGGCATGTTTTCTGCACATTTGCAAATTTTGTCAGGTAGCTCAGTATGGAGATTTAAAATGAAATGGGAGAAAGAAATGATGATTATGGTTGTTATCAAATCACCAGTCCCTCTATTCCTTCTGGAACAATCCCTGTTCTGGCCTTAAATAACTGGTATCAGGTACTATGATATTTTAATATACACAAGGCAGCCCAGTGGGGTCTTGGTACTATATATTTCCAAACAACAGCATTAAGTTTTTTTTTTAAATATTTAAAACACAAACTAATGATCTAAATAGCAGGTGTTATTTTATAATTTCTTGGGGTTTTAAGCAGAAATCAGGTGTTACAAGGAAGTGATAATTTGAGTATTTGATACATTTTGGCATCTGTCTGCAAGAATCAGACCCTAGAGATAGATTTTGCTTACTAGAGAGAGGACTAGTGCTCCCTAATACAGCATTCATGAGTGAAAGTCATTATTTTAATATTGTCAAACACTGTGCAGACTTTCCTATCAGGATGCTTCTCGGCATCTTGAGAAGTACTAAATCTCTTTAACCTTGAGAGCTATTATGTGGCACTATCCAGTGATGGAGAAGGAGCCTATCCCTATGAGTTTTTAAAGGTAAGTTAACAGGGATCTTATCATACCCACAAAGAACTGAGTGTCCTAGTATCCCCTTATTGTCCCTGGTCATCATTTATCTGGAGTCATGCCTGTAAATTATCACTGTCTTATATTCCCATATGGGCAGTACCTTGGAGAACATTCTGTGTGCAGTAGATATACAGTTAATATTTTGCACTGATTCATTGGCCATCCCCATATGAAGAGAAGCAAAAATAACCTCAACAAAACCACACTATAGTGGCCAAAAAACTCTCTAGTTTAGAGTGTTAAGTGTCCATTTTTAGTGCAACTGTTAAAAATGAAACAAATAAAACTGGCCAGATTCAGAAAAGCTACCATTTCTTAGGGCTTTTTTAAAAAATATTTTCAGAAGTTTTTCTATCATAGAAACAGAATCTGTTTCTAAAAATACTTATTCTACTTATTCATTCAAGAACATAAAAAAAAAAAAAAACCACACAAAACACTCCACCCACAAATTCAATGGCCATTATACTCTGGCCAATAAAGTTGCTTTCTCTTGAGTGATTTTTTTTCTTCTCTCCTCTTTCCTGAATCATAGAATGCTAGTCCAGAAACTAGAATACTTTGATTCTTAAAGTAAGAAGAAATATTCTTCAAGGGAGAGATGTATGTATGTCTTATTTCAGCCCTAGATCATCATTCCATGTCTCAAGGATTCATTGAGCATAGTTGTCACTGTTTAGAAAACAAAACATTCTTTCCAAAGGACTTTCACATAAATAAATAGTCACCCAATTCCTTTACACTCAGAGAGTCAACCTGCCAAGTCCTCAAATAGTTAAGCTGAGCAGTTTACTTAGGAAGGCTGACAAATTTGCTTCACTTCAAAATATCATTAACACCAATAACACATTTGCCCAAGCCTATTTCTAGTTGTAAAAAAAAGATTGCTACAGATTAAGACCCTTGATATAATGCTATAAGCTCCTAACAATGGTATCTTTTATAGTGAAGAGCAACTGCAGACACAAATTGCCCTCTTTCCTCTACCTTTTTCACAAAAATCAATATTAAAGTAGTACCTGCCTTAACTCTCCCATACACTATATGAGAAAAAACCACAGACGCGCTTAGGACAGTTTAGGTCAATAAAGAATCAATACTGTGGTTGAATCTGTAGAAAGATAAAAGACTTAGAGCTCTCTGCACAGGACCATTGTTTTCTCTGTATTCTGTAAAGCAGCAGAAGGGCTTCACTTGTCTGTGCATAGAGGGGTTGGGGGTGTTTACTTCTTTTCTTTTTTTAAGTTTGATGTGCATTACGTGTCGGTGGGAAGGAAGGGGCCACAGCCTAGAAAGAGTCAGGGGAGTATTGCAAACACTCTTCCTTATTTTGATTTTTTTTTGTGTGTCTTGTCTGAGCAGTTCCTTCACAGGGTGGTGAGGAATAAGTGGAGCAGAGCTTATTAAATAAATCTACCCATGGCAAGTATGAGGTCAGGAAGCCTCAGTCTCCTCACCTACAATAAAATAAAAGATAAAAATATTAGCCAACTGACAGAATTTGTATAGACCTTTAGTGGGCTTGTCAATGTTCAAGTACATTAATGGCTGGTCTTAGTTAACTCTCTTACAATTAGAAGGGGCCACGTGACTAGTTCTGGCTAATGTTCTGTGAAAGGAAGTGATCTGTTTCATTCCAGGCTGAGGGAAGGAACAGCCCACGCATGCCTTTCTCTCTTTCCTGAGATGACAAACTTGGAGGAGACCAACCTCCTATTGGGAGGTGGAACCACAAGTTCAAAGCCACCAGTGTCTCTGAGTCAACGCACAGAGGATGGTTATCTTGGAAAGTCACTCATATATGCAGATTTTTTTTGTGTGAGAAACAAACATTTGTTGTATTATGCAACTAAGATTTTCAGATAATTGTTTTGTCATTCTTACCATATTATAACCTAGCTACCTATTTATTGGCTGTTATGAGGAATAATTTAGAAAATGTATAAAAATATTAACCACAACAAAATAGCACTCAATTAATGGTTTCATGAAAAAGCTGCATTCCAGGCAGGGGGAGCAGTTTGAACAATGGGCTGGAGTGAAATAGCACAGTGCCTTCCTGGATTCTGTAAATAGCTTAGAAAAGAATAATAACATATTAGAAATGGAAAGCATCTTTTAAAACATCCAACTGAAGATCCCTGCAAGTGTGTTGTGTAGAACACCAATTCCATAAAATGCAGAAAAGTGTTCTTTTGCTTAAGAAGTTGTAAAAGTACCACCTTCTTCATCTCTTACTTGAAGATCCTTAATGCACATTAAATTACTAATGGCTCTGAGAAAAACTGTAATAGAGAAACCTGATAAATTTTGTTTTTAAACAATTAACTTCTCACAGAAGATTTTGTTACAGTTTTCAAAAGCCTTATCAGATAAATTGTTAATACATTGTTCAGATACACTTAGGACTAATATTAGTTAAGGACTAGGTTCAGCTGTGCATAATGAGAAGCCTACATAACAGTAGCTTGAGTAAAATAATAACCACATCATCATATATGTGGTATTGCCATAAGCTTACATATTTCTATCCATTAATCCTCATAACATTTTCTCTTGAGGAATTAGAGAGATCTGAAGGTGAAATCTAGGGTTCATGTGGTAGCTCAAAGCTTTAAGTCTCTGTAATTCTATTGCCTTTTCTTTTCTGTTCAACTGCAAGAGACTATCTGCGGTAGCTCTAGACACCAGAAAAAAAGAAAAATATGCATCAAGTTATAAAGAATACCTCTCTGCAGAGAGTGCTTCCCTTCCTCTTAAGTTTCTCCTGTAGACTCATCTTAAAATATCTATTAACACCTGTTGGTCAGAATTGTGTCACATGGTCACAAATATCTGCAAAGGAGCCTGAGCAATGTACACTGGCTTTTGTATTGTGTTATTTTACCTGAGCACATCATTGCCCCCAACCAGATGGTGTTCTAAGGAAGAAGGAGAATGGATACTGGGTAGAGGACAAGTACTTTCTGCTGAGGTTCTAGCTCATGATCAGATTTTTTATTTCTGCTTTTAGGCTGTCAATACTATGCCTCTCACTTACACACGTATGAACAGAGGTGAAGACATGATGGAAATTTGAAATAATATGTTTAGCATATTTAAAATTAAAAAGAATAAAAGTAAGTGTCAAGTTTGAACCCAAGTAAACTCTATTTCTCATCTATAATAGTTCAGAAACATCCAATAGGGAAGGCCAATCTTCATGATGGGCCGAAAAAATGATGTAACTCTAGAGGTGATCTTCTGTCTGGAATCATATTTCCTCAGCTTTAAAGTGGGATAATAAGTCCTTCTTCCTTGGATGTGTAGAGAGGATATTAAATTACTTAATCCAAGTAAAACCCTCAAAATAGAGCCTGATCTAGCTAGTGTTCAAAAGGTTATCTATTTTAGCTCTTTCCACACTGGCTTTGTAGCACATACAAAGAAAATGTGGCTGACCTATCCTATCATAAAATCTAGTTCAAGGATAGTATTTGGATTCCACACACAGGAAAGTGTCCACTATTTCTAAAGAACAAAAAATACAAAACAAAACAAAACTAAAAACACCCCACTAACCTTGCTAACATAGTGAACCACAGCAGCCAGTATGACCATCAGCAAATATTAGGGTGAGAACCAGAAGTTGGACACAGATTTTTCTCTTTTTGCCTGTAAATGGTGGGAACTCTAACATATAGGAAACCAGTGACGTGACTTAAGACTATGGAATTGGGGTTATGATTTATTTTTGCTTTTTGCTTTCTTCCTTGGAGGTACATTTCTTGAGACACATGCATTCCAGAGTATGTCACATGCTTTTCCTGTTTGATGTCCAAACCTTAAGATGCATTTCTTCAAATGTTTATGTAGTGTCTCCCCTAAAACTAAGACTTGCAAACATGTTCCTTGTAAGTGTTTTGACTCTACCAACTATTAACACTGAGGGTTATCCATCCCCAATAGGTGATTGCTTCAGCAGGACTGATCAGAGGGCATCACAACCTATTGTGTAGTTATCTATTGATAATTAGACAAAATTATTGATTGATTCTCAACTGAGGGTTCCCTGGTCACCTAACCACTATCTTCTTTCACCTTCTTTAATTTCTAGAGAAGTTGAGGTAATAAGCACTGGGGAGAAGAGAGCAGGTGTTATATGTTCACACATCCTTTCCTTGTCTTGCAGGCACTCAGCACTCAGCCTGGGGCAAGTATCCCACCTTCTCAACTACCACATCCCTGAGCACCTAGGGTCAAAGCCAAAGCAACATTTCTGCTGCTGACGCTGCCATGGGATACACCTTGTTGCTACACCAGTGAGTTACATAATGTGCAGAGCACCTACGTCATTTATAACCTGAAATTCATGTCTGGGGCAAATGTCAAGCCCTCAGAAAACGGTGGCAAAAGGATAAATAATTTTGTCCTGGGGAAAAGTAGGAATTAAGGTTACTCCAGCCCTGGGCCCTATCTTAGAAGTGAAGCACAAATGGCTTATGCACAGACTTTGGCTCAGACAGACTTTTGATTGTATGCAGGTTGAGCTGCTTTTTAGTTGGTTGGCTTCTGACAACTTACTTCCTTTTCCTCTCCAAATTTTGGGTTTCTCGTCTCTAAAACTGCAGTGTTCTTATTAACCTCGTCGGGCTATTGTGAAGATTAAATGAGGTGGTTTAAGCAAAGGACTTAACACCGTGACAGGAAAACAGTAGCTGTTACTCATGTATTAGATTTCCTTGAGGACACTTAAGGCAACACATTGAATCTGGGCTCGGGTGGGAAACAGACATTGAAAAAAGAAAAGTATATTCATGTTTTCATATTTTAGTCTTCTGTCTTAACTATTAACATTCATCTTGAGAGAGAAACAATGTATGCTCAATATCAGCCTCACTATATTGCTGCTCGATGAAGAGGAGGTTGCAGCATTTGGGAGTGAGGTGGGGGTGCATGAGTATGGGGGTGGGGCAGGGGATAACAGGGTAGCTAACTGCTTCCTCTTTCCTGAAGCTGCATTCTGATCCTTGGGGGTTCATGAGGGTCCATGGAAGCAAACACACACTTCACCTTCTTGTAGGTTGTGCCCCCCTCAGCCATGCTCCTTCTCTGGCTCTCTGCTCCATAGAATTACTGCTCTTCCTACCACCAGCCCCATCCTTGCTCCCTACTTGCAACAACTCTGCCAACTAGTTTGGAATGGGCGTGGCATCAAAGTCTTTTATTTGGATTTTTCCTTCATTTCCAACTGACTCCATCCCAAACTTAATTTCCTCTTTCCTCTTTTTCAATTAACTACAGTTGCCTAGAGCTGGGGAGATAGGAGGATACTAGGGGTGTACATCTGTCATCATTTATCTGATAGTGGATGGGGTGTGCTGACATTTAGATCCCTAATACAGCCTGTTGGACTCAAATAATTCCAGACATATTTAATTTTTGTAAAAGACAGAAGCAACACACAATGAGCCTTTACATCAACTACCCAAGGGGGCATTTAGAAAGAATTTCCAATCTATTCATGATCTGCTATTCCCAGCCCCAAAAGTTTCCATGTTAGATCGGAATGCCCAGGGACCCCATATGTTACAGGGACACAGCAGAACCAAAGCGAGCTGAGAGGAAATGCATTAGATTCAAACGGGGGATGGCACGGTACCCAAGGAGCCCCTGTTTCATTGTTTCTACCTGGGACCCTGGGACAACACAGCCATCTCAGCCCTATTCAAGTGTGACATTTCTTTTGAAAATGACAGTGGCAGTGACCTTGTCATTAACTGATGCTATGAGCAGCATTTCAGCTTTCATAATTCAGTTAATTTTCAAGCCACTGGTTACTGAAGCCCCGGTATAATTTTCATATAATTAAACCACACACACACACACACACACACACACACACACACACACACACACACACATATTCTCACACCCACAGAACATCCAGGAAAGTGACAAACAGCAGAGAGAAAACAAAACTGAAAACCCAGGAAAGCTAGAAGCAAGATTCACACCTATCTTTTAGCTTCCTTTTTGTATAGACATGTACATGTGGAGGGGAAATGAGGAAAAGTCAGCTGGCACTGAAGGGGCTGAGGAGGTTCATTTTTTTCATGGGCACTAGTATTAGTATGCCAAGGGCAGCGGGGCATTCTTTCTTCACTGACCAATGACCTATAACCCATCACACAGGAGAGAAAAAACAATTAGGGAAAGGAACACTGAGTTTCCATTTAGATATTAGTTCCAAATTTTTATGGAACAGTCTTACGCTTAGGTTACACCCTATAATAGCAAGAATTTCCATGAGAGCTTAAAATTTCAACAAAAATACTTAAATATTTGCGCAGCTAAAATCTATATAATGACTTCTAAGGAAAACACCTGGGTGTTTCATTTGTAACAGCAGAAGTTTGAATTCATGCTGAAAAAAATCAGTATATTGGAAAATGTATGTGTTTGTTTTCATATGTAGGTCAAGTGAATTCTGCAAGATATTTGTCCTCACCTTTGTGCTCTCTGAGCTTTTTAATAACATTTATGTGAAAGGTGACCCCAATTGCAAAATACTCAGTTTCTTTCCTAACTGGATGTGGTCTTTTCTCACCTATGGAATCCTTTTTGGGTGTTTTTTTGTTTTTGTTTTTGTTTTTTTTCTTTTTCTTAAGGTGACCTGTCACATCGATTTGTGTCTTCTTCTCTCTTGACCTTGTTTGAAGGACATCATAATTCTAGGATATTTCACCTGCTGCCAAGAGAGATTCACATTAATAGTAGCCTTATGCAGATGCTGTGTTTCACAGGGAAAATACATATGAAACTTAGGGATTTGGGAGGATGGAAATATTAACCAGATTACAAATCCCTTGAAATCTGTTTTACTTCCTCTCTCTTTTCTCATTCTCTTTTTTCCTCCTTTTTTTTTTTTTTCCACTCCACTATTTCTTGCTTAGCCACACTTGCCCTTTACAATTCTCTATTTACACTCAGTGAATAGAGGGGGGGGGGGGGGGGGGGGGAAGAAAACAGCAAATATCCAAAGATAGTGAGACCTGGTGGTCTCACCTCCCTAATATATAAATAAGCAGAATCTAGCCAGGATTCCCATATTAGGTCAGTTAAAATTCCACCACTTACTAAAAGCTCTGTTTAGTAGCCAAAGGCAGTCACTTGGGCCTTTGATTCACACACTGCTGGTATTTGAGGCAACTGCATGTGCAATGTGGTAGATCGTATAGCTACACCGAACCTGAAGTAATTGAAAACAACAAGCTTGCTAAAAACCATTTAATGCACAAATGATGTGAATGAATGATACACACTTTTTTTTATCTTTGTCAGCAGGATTTCAAGTGAATTTATTTCCCAACATTGGTCAAAGCATTTTACCTCTCCCAACTCAGTATGAAAACTGGATATCCTATTCCTCTACTTTACTCTTACTTTATGTATTTTTTTTTAACTTAAAGAGCACATTCACCTACTAGGTTGTGGGATATTGTGGCTAAAGCAGGAAAAGGTGAGCATCTCTTAGGAGGAAGACTAGGGGAATCAATAGATATGGGCTTACCCAGCCCCACCCCCTCCACTCAGCCTCTCCTTTTTTACTGTTATTGCTATTGTTATACATTGTTTTGCAAATATTTGAGGCATTAAAATGACAACATGGTTATATATATAATAGAACCCCAAAAGCTGCCTCTCTCCCTGATACCTAGCTATCTGAATAATTGCCTGAAGTATAGCTTGTACCCCAGCTGAGCATTCACATCCCAGAAGATGGGACCTACAGCAACCCTCCTGAAAGATTGCCCACCACTTAATGGATCTCCATGTCTGGAGGGCTTCCATGATGCCCATCATCCAGCCTCCTCTCTTGAATTTCTTCACATTACCCCAACCCCAGCCATTTCTCTAGGTGAGATCATTCTCCCCTCTCCTTCAGCCCCATCCCTTCCTGAGTTTCATATATGACTGTCAGGTGCCCCTTCCAAGCCTCTGGTTAGCCAAGCTCTACACATTCAGTCCTTTTCATCTTTCCCCATAAATCAGTCTCTCCCTCGCCATAATCATTCTTGACACATGATTTATCCAATAGTTTACCATCAGTATGTGGGATGGTTGTCTTTGAAAATGTATCAATTTAAAATACTTAAGAAAACATTATGAGTACGAAGTCCTTGGGGAGACACGGGGAGTCTTTAATGAGAGGACAATGATTCCAGAGCCTTCTTAAATGAAAATCCACAAGTGACTGCCATGCCTCTAAGAGCTCTGAGCCAGCACCAGGGAAAGTGCCTTGCCTACTTCAGGGAAAGTAAATGCTCTCTCTAAAAGAGGATGGCTGACCATTTAATACTTCATGTAGTCGTTAAGCCAAGGAACTTAAAAAATAAGTTTTACTGCAAGTCTGTTAAAGAATGAACAAGTTCTAGTAATAAAAGCCAGCTATATTCCCAGGCAGGGCGAGCCTCACCTTCGTGCTTTAGCAGGGGTACTTGTGAAGGAGGAAGAGGAAAGGGAGAAAAGGAACACTGTATTTTCTGTTCAGCACTGCATATAAACTTCCCAACACCGCCTAGGAATGTTCAAACGCTTTCTGATCTTTTTTTACAGCCTGACATCATATTCCTCTACAGTGACATCATGGCGTTCAAGGCTAGGCATCCAGTAACACTAGTATGTTAGAATGCTCCTAACCCATCAAAATCTGGCAATTGTTACGTTTCCTTAATGACCTTTGGTTCTCCAAAGTTTTCTTTGCATTTTGAAGATTTGAACCCTGATTCCCAGATAAGTTTCTATGTGTTTACAAACTGTGAGGCCAACCCTGTGAGTAGCACCTTATAAAAGAGGCCTGGCTGGGAAGGTGGCTTTACTGGAAGGAGGGTGGATGGGGAGTTAGGAAAGAGACAAAACAGTCTGGGTTTAAGCACCAGTGCTTTTTTTTTCTTTTTCTTCAGGTCCTGCAATTTGCACCTCCTTCCCTATTCCCTTTGGGTCTACTCGAACCATAATTTTCACCATGAGTCCCCAAAAGATATTAAAATCCAACCTCCCTCCTGACATATCAGGAGTTCATGCTGCTGGGCTGACTTCCCAGAGACAAAGGGAGGATGCCTTTGTTTCTGATGCACCAACAGCACACATAGAGGCTGTGCTGCAGGGTCTCAGGCAGGCAGACTAGACATGGCTACCCAACACCTCTTCACCAGACAGGCAAGTGGCCATGGATGTATGCCTGGCTCCTTGACGTCTTGCTCACTCAGCTCTGCTGGCACAGCCCTCAGCTAGGGGTGTCGAACTCAATCAGAGAAGGGGCCAAAATCTAAAAATCCAGCCTAAATCGCGGGTCAAATGGTTTACTGAACAGTCATAAACTGTCATTGTGATGGAAACGCAGCGGAGTGCAGTGATGACAGCGCGGTGCGGGCCACATTGCAAGGCCTGGCGGGACGGATTTGGCCCACGGGCCTTGTGTTTGACACATGTGCCTCACACTGTCAGTGGCACACTACCCACATATCAGTTTTGTTTTTATTTAATTTTTATTTTCAAATCCACCATGGGCCTCTGTACCTCTGTGTATCCTACTTAGCATGACCGATACACAAACTTACCAGGTATAATGCCCTACCTGAGGTCAACAATATCTGAACTGGTCTATTCTTCATAGGAAGGGGGGCAACGCTCATATGCCTGGGTGTCCTGGTGATGTCAAACTGCTATAAAAGTTCCTAAGCGTGTACTTTCAATGTCCATACTTACCTTGCTGTGGAACATTTCCAAGCCATTTCCCATTGGCTCCCGGCCACCACACTCTGAGTTCACACTGTACTAGAACAGGCCTGTGGGCCAATTCCCACCCAGCACCTGCTTTTGTAAATAACGTTTCATCAGGTCTTATGAATTGCCTACAGACCCCAGTACCACCCCAGGGTGAGTAGGGGTGGCAGAGTGTGTGGCCTGCGAGCCTAAAATAGTCACTATCTGGCTTTTTAAGAAAGTTTATAGACCCCTGCTGAACTACATAGCACACCCAATAACAAAATGATGGGCTATGTTTTAGTGAATTTATGCCACATTCCCGCACATTACCCTTTCCCCTTTGTAAGAGGAGACGATGTTTGATATTTCCCACAAACTGCTTTTTCTGGACCAGACTATTCTCTCCTAAAAGAAAGATGCTGAAAGGTGTTCGCTTTGTGCCTCAGCACCCTGGCCTAGGGAAGGCTTACTATCAAGAAGAAAGCTGTTCTGGGACTTCTGTGTGCATGTATGTGGTGTGTGTGTGTGTGTGTGTGTGTGTGTGCGCGCGAGAGAGAGAGAGAGAGAGAGAGAGAGAGAGAGAGAGAGAGAGAGAGAGAGAGAGAGAGGGAGAGAGAGAGAGGAGAGAGAGAGAAGAGAGAGAGAGAGAGAGAGAGAGAGAGAGAGAGAGAGAGAGAGAGAGAGAGTGTGTGAATGTACCACATGGGAATGGTGTACAAAACCATTCCCAGGCAGAACCAAATCACTATGGACTTGCTGTGAGAGTGGCCAGCCAGAGCCCACTGACCACATTCCTAAAGAAGTCCCTTTGTTAAAGAAAGCCACTCAGGAAGGGGAGGGGGGAGGGCGGCTGAGAGGGGAGTTTGCCTTCGAGAGGCCTGTATGGCTTCAATCAGAAACAGCTGTGGCCACTTTAATGCTATCGCAGGGCTCATATAGATGTGACATCACACAGAACGAAAGCTTGGCCAAGGAGTTTTACTGGCACATACCTTAAACTCTAAGGATTTGGTTACAACTGTGTACGTGGCATATGTTTGTTTTTGTTTTTTTTCAATGAATTCGCGACTGGGAGCCAACACCATATCACCTCCCCTTCTAGTAACTCCGAGGGCTGTAGACAGGGTGGTGGGGCTTTTTCAAGCTTAGAATTAAAATCTTTATTAATTTTAAGCTGAGGGAAGTAAATGAATTTGCCATCATCCCAGCTTATTATATGTCTAGCTAGAAAGACTTTCACAATCAGACCAATATTCTGGCCAAGTAGGAGGAACTGAGAGACACTTTATATTCTAATTTTAAACTGCAGGGTATCCCAGGTGTACTGTATAGGATTTCCTGCAATTTACCAGCCAAATAAGCAGTCTACAGGAATATGTTTGCCATACTGTACATTTGTATTAATTACCCAGCAGGAGAAAGTGGTTTCTTTGTGATAGAAAGAGATGTGGATCTACAGGAAAATCATTAAGCCAAACGGGAAAAACAAACACTTTCCTGTTGTTAAGCAGTTTGGCTGGGTTCAGGATCGGGGTCTGGGAGTGTGTAACTGGTGGCATTTTTCTCAGACTCGCTCAGGTTTCCCCAGGACCAGAGAGGAGCTGCCCCCCTGACACTGGTGACCAAAGCTGAAAGTACCCTGTGGCCACTCTGGGGGTCACGGGAAAGTCTGAGGCAAGGTGCCTTCTCTCTCTAGTAGTGTCATCTCATTAGAAAATGACTCAGAGAGATGCACAGTTATAACAGGGACGCAAAGAGGTCAAGGAGAAGTGGACAAGACGCTGAGCACCAGAACAGTTCAGAGGTGGGGAGAGTGCAGGAAGCAGGAACGGCAAGAGACAGCTCTGTGGACAGGGTCCTGCATGAGCAGGAGACACAATCCGGACAGGTCTGGGGACCTCCAACCTGTGAGGCACACGAGGAAAGGGACGGTACGAGAGGACGATGAGGAGTCCGGTGTGTACAACAAGTGTTCAGGTGATAATGTGCATTTAGAGAGGACTCTGGGCCTTCAGTGCCGGGACATTGAAAGACATGAAGAGGAGGGGAATAAAAATTCAACAGCTTTTGAGTACATACTATGCATCAGGGCTTTATGAATCAATGTAATCATTACAATTCTTTATAGGTATCACATTCTAGAGATGTGGACACTGATGTTCACAGAGGGAAATGACAAAGTGAAAGACTCAAGGCATTTAATACCACATTCCTCAACTTCCATGGATATTGTTATGCCATTGTAATGGTTAATAACCCTATTTTCCCAGTAGAATCACACTGAGAAATGCAAACATATTGAAGTATAATGAAGATCTCATAACCTACCCCAGAGGTTCTGATGAGGTAGCTCTGGGCAGGACTTGGGCAATCTCCCACAGGTGTTCTGAAGTCCAGGCAACAGTGTGGATGTCTGTACTTGACAAGACCCTCCCTATCCGTTCTCCACCTCTAAGGAGATGTTTGTATCCATTCAGACATAATTTGATCACCAAGGTCCAGAACCTTCTCCTACTTTTCAATTGTTCTTCCACTGACAGATTGCCATAAATGGAATAAGGGAATTTCTGACCTCTGTTCAGGTGTACAATGGATCCTTAGCCTGGGTTTCAGGAAAAGCAGAGCCTAGAGAAATGGTGTGTGTGCTTACATATGATTTAGGAAGTGAGAGCCCAGGAAAGGGAAGTGAGGATAAGGGAGATGAGACAGGAAAGAACGCATTACTGGGCTGGCCCATGCTGGCAGACCTGTTTGTCACTACATGTCCCATATTGTGGACTTTATTCTAAAAGGATTCGATTTGACCATGATGGCTGAATCTCACAACACTTGGTTAGTGGGAGGCAGGGGAGTAATTCTTTCTTGGCTTCTGCCTACCGTTGGTCAAAGTTCATTCCATGGGGCATTAGGTTTCCCATAAGCTATGCAAGTCATCAGTGGTCCTGCAGCATCACCCATCTTGACACCAACAGGAGAAAGCCAGGGTGGGGAGGGTGCATGTAGACCTGTTCATCCCTGAAGTGGTGCTTATGTGGCCAAAAGCCTCACAAATGAGCTGAGATAAACTGAAGTGGCAGGTGAAGGTGCCCTACTCATATGTGACAAGAGTTTTTTCCTAGTTCTACTGAGTGTCCATTTGTGTGTGTGTGTGTGTGTATTTTGTTGTTGTTGTTGTTTGTTTGTTTGTTTTTATCCTCAGGTAGTTGTAAAAAAAACTCAGCACCTTCGCTGTAGAAGAATGAACAATAGACCTGAAGTAAATAGCCACCCAAATCAAAATGGACCTCCCCTGCCCTCGCAAGCCTTTCCCTGGGATATACCAGGGCCACTTTTTACCTTCAAAAGTGGATCAGACATACATAGTGGGCTTTAATATTTAGATAAGAAATTTCCTATGGAAATCTCAAATTATGTCAAATAATAACAGTATTATGAAATTGTTTGTTTCTAACTAAAGGGACAGAAAAACCTAGAATAATGTCTGAATGCTTTTCCTCATTACACCATTGTTCTATCTCTTCTGCTAGGTAATGACATACACACCATATAAACAGAGACTGTACATGTTATTAATGAATGATAGTCAATGATGAATGAAGAAATGAATGAACCAACCAACCCTGATTAAATATCCATAGCACAAGCCAGTCGCTCTTAGTCTTCAGCATGCATCAGAATTACCACAAGGGGTTGGTAGAACAGACACACCTGGTAGGCTTGTTAGAACAAAAAACACAAGTGTTTCCGTTGATGCTACTCCACCCTTGGAGCATATTTTGAGAAACAGAGGCATAAACTAACCTGAATGTATCAGCACCTTTGGTCAAATTATTTACTAGTCTTAAGATGATGGAGATATGTAGAGATTATTTAATTTTTCTGATTCCTTTAAGTTTGACCCAAAAACACTTTGCTTACGGATTTTGGCATGAGTGAGGTAGCCCCTTCCACATAGGGTGTGGTTCCAGGGCCAGCGACATATTTAATAAAAATTAACTGAGAGTTTGTTGTGTATGCGAATTCTCATCCCCACCCCAGAACTACTGATTCAGAATCTGCATTTTAATAAGAATCCATAGGTAATTTGTGTGCGCATTAGAGTTTAAAAAGTACTATAATTACCCATTTTTCTCTAAGTAAGGATAGCAATGTATGTAATATTGGGGAGATCATGCATGTACCTCTCATTAACTCTAAAGTGACCTCAGAGCATTTCACAGTAGTTCTTTATTATATCGATACATGTAAAAGTTATTTGAAATTTTGATTAGTCAATAAAACTCAATATTATCACATTTTCTTGTTTCAAAGTCCTGTAGGGTATGGAACGAGAAAAATTCTAGGTCAAAGTTCAATTCCTATCTCTATCACATATTTTCAAGCAAAGATACTACCACTTTTTAAACCAGAGGTTAACAAACTTGTTCTGTAAATAAATAGATAATCAATATGGTTTTATATGTGATACCATCTCCATAACTACTCAACTCTGACCTGGTAGTATGAAATCAGTCACAGACACTACACAGACTTATGGGTGCCAATCAGTATATTCCAATATTTTTTTGGTTTGTTTTTACAAAAGCAAGTAGTAGGCCAGCTATGGTTCATAGGCTATAATTTGCAGACCCCCATCAAAAACTCCTTGAGCTCAGTTTCCTTGTCTGTAAAATGGACTTAGAAAAACCCAGTTGGCAGGATAGTTTCAAAGATTAACTGAAATAATGCATGCAGAGTGTTTTATGTCAATTCCTTATTTTCTTACCATTTCTCCTAAAATTCAGGTGCAGAAAAATTCTAATTAACTGACCATTTTGATTAGACAAGTTCTGCAAGTTCTGCTTAATTATTCACTTTCTACACACAGTCTCTCTCTCTCTCTCTCTCTCTCTCTCTCTCTCTCTCTCTCTCTCTCTCTTTCTCTCTCTCTTTCTCTCTCTCTCCAGCATATTTCCCTCCAATTTGTTTGCAGGTGAATCTGATCAATGAGAGAAAGTGAGACATGGAAAAATTATTGAATTTTTAATATGTTAGCTCAGGATCCAGGAAGACTTTTCAACACTATCACATGGTGATTAAGTTGAGAAAAATGTAGCAGAGGCTAGATGAAGGTAAATGTTTGCATATATACTAGCAGCTGTGACAGACCCCAGGAGATTGAAGCCTGATTAAGCTGGTGAAAACAGTGACTGAAGGTGAAAAAAATAAAAAGGATAGGTTGGGAGGGAGGACAGAGAAAACCTCTTCTTATGAACAAACTTTCCTCTGAGGTCGGATGCACAGATGCCAATCTGACTTTATATCCTGAGACTATGAGCATTTGGGGTGTCTAATTTGTCCAGAATTTACTAACATGCATAAGCAGAGTTTGATCTCCGTCCATTTTATGATCAGGCAAGCTCTTTGGGGAGGTCAAGCATTTTCCATCCCACCCTGAAGATAGGACTTGGCTCAGTGAATTTCCACAAATATGATCTGAGCTTTGTCCTGTGGTTTCCTCATGCCCCTCACACTCAAGTGTGGCTCATCTCCTTCCAAATCAACAACAACAAACTTAGCATGTGTGAAATCTGGTCATGTTTCCTTAACACTCTGCACTTTCATATCTACATTTACCAAACAAGAATCAGCTTGCATTTAATGTTCTGATTTTAAGCCACCCTGTATTACAAACTTGAGTGCCCCCCAACCCTTGCTTTTTGATCAGGGATTTTGTGTGCTTCTTTTCAAGGTCATAGAAAAATTAAACCAAAGCCCCACCTCCCTTCTCTTTTTATATCCCTGAACAGTTCTAGAGAAATTTTCTAGAGAAAATAGAGCTTAATTTCTTGGAGGTGTTTTGTTGACAAGAAAATGGAAAGCATGTGTCCCTGCTTCGCTTATTGTACTTCCAAGTAATGAAAGTATTTAAGAAGGTACAATTATGATCTTGGCAAGCACCTGGGGCTCTTGGAACTGTTTTTTCACACTGAATAAACACTGCAGATAATCTGTTTACGTTATACCCTTCTGAAAAGCTATCTACAACAAAAGGCCACAACCATTCTTTAGTTTCTTTTTCTAAAAAGGAAAAAAATATATATTGCACTAATAATTTGCTGAAAATGATTTCATTGTCTTCGTTTTCACTTTAGTCAGACAAAAAGCAGGTTTTAGTAAAGGAGTTTATGGGTTTTATTGTTTCTGCCACTTTTAACTGAAAGGCGTATTTTATTTTTTTTGTAGTTACCTGGAATTTTGTTAACAATCCCTGGTGACCAAGGATCATTTGCCTGCCCTGAAAAATTAACCCTCCTTTGAACAAAGTACTCCAAATTCATTTTATCCTTTCAACCTGGTTGACTTTGACTACATGGTCTTGTTAGTGACATTCAGAGGTGGTAGAGCCTCTTCCTTCCCCTGCTTTTCCACCCTGCCCCCCCCCCAAAAAAAAGCATATAATCTATTTCTCTTTAAGCAAAACAAAAACAAAACAAAACAAAACAAAACAAAAAACAAGAAGAGGTATTAATAAGCCACTGGATTGGGAAAGACTTAAAAAATTCATGTTTGCAGCTTGATCTTGTCATAACCTTTAAATTGTATAGATGCCATGGAGAATTATCCGCCTGATGAAGTAGAATTTATTAGAAAATATGAAAAGATGACACATGAAGAAAATAATCAATGGCATGTTCATATGTTTTGCAGTGCTATAAAATTCAGTGAGCAAGTATCACAAATGAAAAATAAAAAAATAATTTTAAAAAAAGTTCTACAACATTTCCTTTGAGGGAGTCTCATACTTCCACAGAGCAGTAGATGGTCAATATCCCAGCAATGCAGAACAATGGTTGTATTTCTCACTCAATTCATTTCAGGTCTCTAGTGCCTCTGTATTGCAGGAGTTGGGGTACTCTTTATTCTTTCTGGATTATTTTTTTGTTACTCCTGGTCCATATACAATTGGGATATGAGAAACAATGAGTGAGATGAGAGAAGTCTTTCAGTTTATGTGAAAGTGGTATTAACTATAAGTTCATTCAAATAGGTGTTAGAGACTACCCTGCTTTATCTCTTCAACTTTCTTCTCACTTTCAGGGCATCCAGAGAGGGCACAAAGATGCCTATGAAAGATGGGAACTTTTCTTTCAAACACCACCTACCATGAAGTTCAATCCTCTCGCTGCCTTTATCTCAAACACCTCAAGCAACTGTCTTTGCTCTCATTTAGATGCTTCTGGCCCCCAAGTGAGAGACCATCAGGACCTTAAAACTCAGCCTCTGTTGTCCTCAGATAATATGTGGGGGGATCAAAGTGCCCCAGGGATATGTTTCTGTAGTCATCTACCAGTAAGAGCAGGAAAAATTGAATTCCTTGTGATCTACTCCATCCTTTTCAATTTGCAGGTATGGGGATTAGGGTCTTCTGAGCGGAAGTCACACTATTAGTTAATGGCTCTGCTGGTTCCATGAGGTGTCCTCTTGCTGTACTCACCTGTCACCTCTAGTCAAGAGTGAGCATTCCCATGATGCTGCAAGCCATTTACTCCTGGGGTCCCTAAGCCTCTTACCACTAGGTGGCAAAACCAACCCAGCTTCCCAGTAATTCGTCCCAGCTGAGCAGCCAGTTTCCCCCAGCTCCATCCCAGGAAGACTCTTTCCAGTGATGTTTTGAATTAAGAAGTTGCAATAACATTCTCACAGTCCTTTTTAGCTCTGTGGGTTGGCCTCTTCGAAGGCTAAAGGAATTCACAGCAGCCCCTTAAACTGGGCAGCCCGGGGTCTGTTTCTCAAACAGTTAGAAAGAGAAATGACAGTCTGGTTCTATTTCTCAGCCCAACATTTCCTGCATCTGAGACCACTATCAAAGCAGAGAGAAGCAGAAGACCATCTGTACCTGTATCCTGTTCCTTTAAGGAAGTATGTGATGGGGCAATCTGGTGTCCTTGCCTTTCATAGATAAGAGAACACTTGCAATCCAGTATGGTTTATAAGCATCAGTGTGAGGAAGTAAATTTTGAAGGACTATTAATAGTGGTGATACTTTTTCGTATTTGCATAGCCCCTAGTTAAGGGCCTGGTATCCTATATAATAAAGGGGTAATATGCAAATTAACTATCATGCCCTCTCACAAGATGGCTGCTCCCAGGTGGTCAAAGGATGGCTGCCCCCATGTGGTCACAGGTGACTACCACAAGATGGCCTGCAGGAGAGGCAGTTGTGGGCAATCAGGCTATCAAGGGAGGGCAGTTGGGGGCAACCAGGCCTTGGAGAAGGAAGGCAGTTGGGGGGGGGACCAGGTTTGCAGGGGAGGGCAGTAGGGGGGGGACCAGGTTTGGAGGGGAGAGCAGTTGAGGGGGGATCAGGTATGCAGGGAAAGGCAGTTGGGGGTGACCAGGCCTGCAGGGGAGGTCAGTTGGGGGTGATTAGGACTGCAGGTGAGGGTAGTTAGGGCAATGGGCCAGCAGGGAAGGCAGTTGGGTGTGACCAAGCCGGCAGTGGAGCAGTTATGCATCCATCAGACTGGCAGGGGAATGGTTAGGGTGTGATCAGGCTGGCAGGCAGAAGCACTTAGGGGAAATCAGGCAGGCAGACAGGAGAGTGGTTGGAAGCCATCAGTCCCAGATTGTGAGAGGGTGCAGTCTGGCCTGAGGGACACCTCCCACCCAGTGCACAAAATTCAGTGGCCTCTAGTACTTCTATGGTTTGAATAAGTGCATGATGACTAATGGTTCTGTTATGAATTTGTTTTGGAGGGAAGAATTTATCAGCCCATCTCACTGATAGGAAGTGAGGCAGAGAAGGTGGTTCTCCCAAGTTCATAACACTAGTCAACCCAGCCTTTTAATTAGAATGACACAGAGGCCACTTAACTACTCTCCTCCAGATCCCAATGTTTAAGTTAAGAACACTGTAAATTCTCCCCATACTTGATATATGTGACACATAAAATGAGGAAGAAAAACAGTGGGATTTTTAGAACCAGTGCCAACCCAATATTATTCTGTGCTTGACACTGTGCTTGGGAATAAATATTTACATTTTTGTAAAAGATGTCCTAACATAGCAGTTTCATATTTGTTTTAGTTTCATATGATGACATCATGTGATATAGGAGTCTCTGAATCCTCAACTGGGTCTAAGAAACATGAAAATGTAAGAGCTATTTTTGGAAAACATTGGTTTAAGCTGCATTTGACAGTTTTCACTTGGCATAGGGACTTTCAGAGCAGATATTCCAGATTGCACTCCAAATTATATTTATTTACTTCTATTAAGACTAATTGGGGGGAGAAGGTGCTCATGGGTAGGGCAGGAAAGTAATGTAGAGTGGAGGGAATTGTGTTCTGAGTGTGACTCTGCTTCTCACTTTTCCAGCTCCCTCCCCTGCTTAGAGGCAGGTCTAAAACTCTTCCTGGTGTAAAGACAATTTTTGCGCGCACACACACTCACACAGACAGCTTTGCTTCTATTTTTATAGCTGTAACTGAAGACTAGAAGGATGCTTAAAAATTCCCCAACTTTCTCTCCTCTCTCTAGCTGCCCCCCTCCCTGAAACACCATTGAAGCAAACAGCATATGCAAACACACTGTGAACTAGGGGTCTTCCATTTCGCATGCCATAGGCTTTTCTTTCGTGACAACACTTGTTCTGATTTACTACTATAGATGTCACATCATTAAGTCCCAGGGAAAGAGAAAAAATACAAAAACTGGAAAAGATCCCAGTCATTCTATGTAAAACAGAGGGGAAGAAAGCCACAAGAGGGAAAAGCCACACTCATAGTGGGGGAAGAAAAAGAGAGAGATCCAGAAAAGTGTGTCCTGGGACCGACTTTAATCCTGCATCTTCAGCCACTTTTAGCTGCCTCTGCCTTCAACACGCCATATTTCTTCCTGGGCTCAGCCACTGGCACTTTAGACTCTCCCAGGAGTCCCATGGCCCTTCCGAGTAGTGTACAAGTGGCACAGAGAGTGTGGTGACTTCAAAACATTAAAGGGAAAAAGGAATCTACTTCCCCACCATCATCATTTTTAAAAACGGCAATTGATGTCGCCTGAAGCGGAGGCTGGGCAACCCAATTATACCACATTTCATTCAAGTGTCAGCAATTGGAATAATAGTGCCCAGCCGTGAGGGCCCCTACGTGAAACGCCGCTGCCATATTATTTTGTTTTGGCCCGATGTTTTCATAAATTCAGGCTTGGAGCAGAGCCCAGTGCTGTTTTCTTTCAAGGTCTTTACTTCCCGCGTCCTTTTTTCTCAGATCTTGCTGCTCACTTCTTTTCTTTCCTTCTGCAGATCGGCCGGCCCTCTCCTCCTCAGCCGTGGCTGGCCCACGGTGGCCGTAGCTGCTCTGTTTACTGAACAACATGTGCATCGTTGGAACATTTTCCACACCCGATGGGCCAAATGTTTTATGGATCTGGCCCAGAGCAGCCCTTTGGTTTCTGTGATGAGGAGTCACTAAACATGCATGCAGCGGCTACCAGCTCACATATTACAGGCTGTTCTGTGCATTATTGCTGTTTTTGTTACTGGTCACCATTCCCTGAGAGTAGTGTGCACATCAGTGACCCTTAATTAGAATGGGTCTCTCTTCTTTTCAGAGTATTTTTCCACCAAGGCTTCCCCACCTTCCTTTATGGTCATTAACAGTTAAGCAGACTGTGAGTGTACCTACTCTGACATCTAGTCAGGCCAGGGGACACTACTGGACGCAGTGTCCTCCCAACTTGCTGTGTAAAGCAGTGCCAACTGCCATTCACTTAGTCTGCTCTTTACAATATGCCAAGTGCATCCTGATGACTCAGATGAGAAAGCATGGTATGGTGCCCGCATGGGAGAGCAGTGTGAAGGAAGCACTACACTTTATTGATAGTAATGGGTCATTCCGCATATATTGGCATCATACCTTCTGTTAGTCCTGTCAGATAAGGTTTGTCCTCTGCTCTCGCCATCTGAAGGACTTTTGGGGATTGTTCTCTCTTTCTGTCTTGCTTTTGCTTTTAATGCTATGCTTACCCACCAAGCCTTGTCTACATGTTCCTAGCAGGATACTACAAACCAGTGTAGAACTAATCCAGCTTTCATCGTCAATCCATGATTATTTATACAAGTCTTATATCTACATATACATCTGTGTTTAGAAATAGAATGCTGATCCTATTCTCTCTTTTATTTCCCATCTGGTTATTCCTGTTTTGGCTACTCCTTTGGACACAGACACTTGACTCCTTACTTTAGTTTTACTGCACTAACTAACCAATCTTTGTTCAGTCAGCTTGCAACTAACTCCAAAGAACAAAGAATAGGACCTCGCAGCAACAAGACGTGGTCCTGAAGTATGAGCAATAAATAAAAGTTGATGAGGTTGGATGTTGCATTAGCATAACCTCACCTAGCCTGACAGTAAGGTAAACATGTAAGCAGATAATTTTCAATGGGCTAAGTATAAAAGTGGAAGTGATTAATTGTATATTTAGAGAAACTGGTTAGAGAAGATTTCTCAGGGCAATCGCTGAGCTGGAGTAGACAATGGAGGGTATGAATAGGAATTTGCCAGGGAAAATGTTGGCATGAGAATCCTAGGTCCAAATGAGGTGGGTAAGTAGAGAGAGATGAGAGATGGTTAGGGCTTATACATCCTAGTTTGCCTGGGAGACTCAGTGGGCTCCTGCTGTCCTGGTGTATTTATTATTAATAGTCATTTCTTTCACTCTCAAAGATAATCCAGTTTTTATGATAAGTTATATGTTCACACTACTTATATATCATGGTTCTAAGACTGGTTTTTATTTCATAGTTGAGAGTGAGTTGTCAGGAAAGAGATTAAGATGAGCTAAATTGTAGAAATCATCCTTTCACAGCCAAGTTTTTCAGGAACTGCTGGGTGCCTCTCAACATTCTTTTACCCTTTAGAAATAAAAACCCTGATGCTTACAGGCCCAACATTACCTGGGACACACAGGTTACCCAGCCTCCTTTGCATTTCAGTTGCGGCCATTTGACTAACTTTTAGCCAGAAGATGCAAGTGAGAGTATTACATGGAACTTCTGAAAAATATCTTTGAGGAGTGAGGGTAGACAGTCCTCAGATCAGATGTGTAAGCTCATAACATTCATAATACAAAGCCTTGACCTAGGGAAAATCTAGGTCCTTGATGACTTAATGGAGCCACCGCAGGAACCCTACATTGCCTCCTTTCAAACCTTTCTTACTTGGGGGATAAATTAATATCTATTCTGTTCAGGCAACATTATTTTGAATGTCTCTATAATATGCTGCTTACTGAATTGTGAACTGATAAGTTAACCCTTCACTGAGTCAGTTATTGTCAATTCATCAAGGAGGTATCAGAAACAACTATTATGGCTCAGATTCAGTATCATCTTCCAATTCAACTTTACCAAAGAGTCCATATTCAGGGAGTTATTGGGCCCACATCAAGAAAACTGGCCCTTCTCCATGTATCCTTGAGTATCTTCTCTATTGACTAGAACTTGGAAGACAGGGCACTCCCTGAAGTCAGAAAATTCTCCTTAGAAACTTAGTTCTAGGATTTGATTTTAATTATTTAACAATTCAACTAAAAATCTATTGTATTTTAAAGTGTTATCTCTTGGCTTTGAGTAAGACTGTTTTTTAATAGGACGCGGGTGGGTATAGAACACAAAGAAAGGAAAGAGGGACAACGGAAGGAGAAGGCATTCACTTTGGAAGGAACAATAGAATTCTAGACCAAATGGCTCCACCAATGAAGTATTTGCCTTTGTATAGTTTCATTTATGTCTAGGCTACTAGACCAGATTTACTGGGCAAAAGAGCAAAAGAAAGGAGTGTTCCCATCATGCAAGACTCTTCATAGGAGGAAATAAAATACACACACATGCACACAATTTAATATACACATATTAAAGCAGCCTAAAGAAGAGCCTAATACAGGCTAGCAGTCAATGTAAAGAAACAAAAGTGGATCTAGCCAGATTATATATTAAATAAAAGGCAATGAATAAGCACTGAGTGAAATTTTATATGTGCACATTACACCAAACCAGTAAAAGATTCTGACCCCTGGCACTGCAGAAATGATGCAGCCATCTTCTTCATTCTGATGCTTTCAATAAAATCATTCCCAAGAGAGTGAGGGGAAAAACTCTCTCTCTCTCAATAAAAAGTGAAACCGTCAGTATTATGAAGAAGCATACTAATAATTGGATAGTGTTCTGAAGTCGCTTTCATAAAGCTTTCCTTTCGCATCCTTCCTCAGGTTTTAATATTGCCCAGCGAGTCCATGAGATCACAAAGGTTTTGTTGGAGATAGAAAGTTGTAGAGCTGATTGGTGCCCTTGTCAGGTGCAGGTCAACATCATGCATATCAACAGAGATAACTTGACGAATAATGCACTCTGAGTTTCTAAACACAGCCCACCCGTAATGAATATGCTGCTCAGTAGTCCATAATGTGAATAAAGGAATAAAGCTGGTATCTGGGCGGTCTTAACAGAGGGAAAAAATTGGTCCCAAGTAACAGACTCCTTCGGCTAAAGTCACATTGAGCTCCACAAATCATGGGCCTTGTGCTGAAGGACTAATGGAAAGGGTGTTGTGATGATAAAATAGGAGTTTCTGGAAGTTGAAGGCTTGTCAGTGGCAATGAAACTACAGAAGATAGTTTGTTAGGGATTGGCCTAGATTCTAGGCCCTAGAATGTTAAAGGCAAAAGGAGTCTGTAACAGCATCCAGGATGAATGGAAGTTTGCAGTCACAACAATTAGTACCAGTTGACAAGGTCTTTTGGAAACACTGTGAGCAGAGGGAGTCCACATATGGTGCCTCTTTTACACCTTTCCAAAGTGGGGAGAAGAGTGGGAGGAGGAGGAAGGATGTTGACAGTAAACATTCAAGAGAAGGGAGGTGAAGAATTTTTAAAAGGAAATGAGCTAAAGGCAACTCTTCAGTTTCATGATAAGCCAAAAGGAGTGGGTACTGTTGGTCTTGCTGGCTCTCAAGCCTCTCTGTTCTCTGAGGCCCCTTTGGAAGCAGCTGTGCCCGCACCTCCCTACAAGCTGTAGCAGAGATGGCGCTGCTCATTCTGTCGATTGATCAAATCACTTTCACATGTTCATTGACTGCTACACTGAGGATTTTCTCCTCCATACCTCATGGGTCAATGCTCCCATCCCCAATGCTGACCAAGAAATTCATTCAAGGCAGTACTAAAAATGAACTGCAATGCTCCACTCAATTTCCAACAGATAGAGCAAATTGAAACTGATATTCACAGTAAGGCTGAAAGAGAATAGGGACAAATGTAATATGTGTATGAGGATAAAGGCTATTCAACAGTAGTGCAGATGGCAGACGCTGTAGATTGCCGACCAAGCAGCTATGGAAGAGACTGACTGATTTTAGTATTCACAAACTGAGTGAGCTTCTTCGTGGCAAGTATGGCCTTCTTTCAAGGATATACTCCAAAGGGTGGGGCCCATTTCAACTTGCTCCAATTTTTCATATTTTTATAATCAATATGTATTCCATTTAGATAGGTTAAAGAATAAGGCAGTTGTCTTAGAGACTTTGGAGGCAGAGACAAGGAGGAGGAGGAGGAGGAGGAGGAGGAGGAGGAGGAGGAGAAGGAGGAGAAGGAAGGGGATAGGAGTTGTTTATAAAAAGAGCTGAAATACAAACCATTTCTGTCTCTCTTCTTGATCACTCTCCTTCCCTGGGAACTGTGAACAGGTGTCTTCACACATACTGAAGTGTCCGCAAATAGTTTAAGTGCTACGTAGAGTACTCTTTAATTTTCAAAGCCAATAGTAGATAACAGTGTCTTCAGATTTAGGATACCATGTCATTTTATTCCTTCTACTCCTGCCATATGGTCCATTTATTTCTTTTCCTTTTAAATTTCCAAGGTATTTGTCAAAGTGGATAAGTTCTGACTTCTGAAATAATAGTGCTTGGAGGTAATAGGTCCTTGAGGGAAGGCTTTAATACATTTTTCCATTGGTACTAGAGAGCTGAATCTAATAACCGCTGAGTAAAGAGGAAGGATGCACTAGCTTCACGCGGTCTCCACCTTTTGAAAGGTGCACTTACTCTTGCTGAGAAAGACCTGAACAGGCTCCAACGCTTAAACTTCATTCCGTGGACTTTCCTCTTCCTTATCAGACCTCAGACAATCCAACCAAGAAAACCACCTTTTTCTTAACTTGATCAGAAGACTAAGTCATTCACTTTGGTGGGGAAAAAAAAAACCAACCAAAAACACCAAAGTGAACGGTGGGAGGAGCACAAGGCACGTTATAATATTCACCTGTCACCTGAAAAGAAAAGTGGATGTTCCCAGTGAGGAGGGGTTGGAATGGAGTATTTTCTCTTAACACGGTATATTCACTTCTGGTCCTCTCCACCAGAAACACTGAAATAGAGAGGGTGCGTTGTCAAATACAACCTTAAAGACAAATAGAGCAGCTGGGAACATTCTTACACAGCTGTTTCCACGCACTTTATGAGGGGCATGATTGGAACCTGGAGAAAAAGCTTTTCCAGTATTTTTCAAGGTGGCTAGTCCTCCCTCAGGCTCCGCAGAGGGCTGTATGGACTCAGTCTTCTCCTCTGTAAGGCATGGCACTGAGGCAAGGGCAGTATTTCTGAATATTCATACCTCGGAGTAGCATTCCTGCAGGATGCTTAGTGAAAAGGAGGTGAAAGGATCGAAGGACCAGCTGGGAAGTCAGAGACCTTCTACTGTGTAACAAAGCCAAACAATTTAGGTAAGTCGCTGAAACTTTAGGCTTTGGCTTCTTCTGAAAATGAAGTTGGGAGATGAAAATTGAACATTAATTTCTTTATGGCCCTTTCATCTGTAGATTTAAATAATTCTAAAATGTCATTATTGTCTTCATACAAACAAGGTGTTTTTTTGTTTGTTTGTTTGTTTTTTTCTATGTCCCTGGTTGAAAATAAAATGTTCTTTTTTCCCAGGATAGATTGGGGCCCTCAGTGTATATGTTTGTCTCACCAAGAAAACCTAAGCCCAGGCATTCGGGGAATATGTAGGCAGGAACTGGGTCATTTCAGGAATAGCAAAACTACCTTGTTTCTTACTAGGTAGATGGAAAGTGGCAAGTATACTGACTTTGAGAAATGTTAGTTCCTACCATGCTCAAGGCTCTAAGTTCTGATAATGCAGTTTTACATTTTCAAAACACTTCAGATGGTTTTAAATCATGCTAACATGGCTTATATGATAGCAACCCCCAGAGAAGTTTTGTAAGAGGACCCAGTGTGATGATTCTGATTTTAGCCCTGAGGGAATGAAACCTGGGCCCCAAGGCAACTCTCCCAGTGACCTTGTCAGGACTGGACTCCAGGCCACCTGGTGCAAATCCTCTGTGCTTTCACTCTGCTCACTTATTCAGATCACCAGGAGATGCGTTTCTGATATTGGAGAATTTACAGAATGATGGCTTATCTTCAAGCTTCTTTTGAGCCAACCAGTCTTTTCTATTTCTTTTGTTGTTGCTTTGCATGTTTTTTAATTAATTTGTTTTTTTTTCCTAAATAGATCCACTTGAACAGAGCATTTAAATTATTCAAAATGGTTTAATTCAACCCTAATTTCCTTTAATATCTAAAGATTTAAAAAAAACCTTGGAAGGAGGGGGACTTGGAAAATGGAAGGTAGAGAATCCATAGGTGGGGGGGGAAGGCAGAGGCAGGAGCTCACCATGTTAGCACTGACACCGGAACCGAGCTCATGCATCTGATAAATACCACAGCCAGCCAAAGAATCAGAGGAAGGGTCAGCTCACCCGGGGGTCACCGAAACCCAGAGATAGAGGCTCTTCAAAGACACAGGACATTGACAGTGTAGCCAATGGTAACAGCTGAGACTCCTGCCTGGCACCCTTGCTGCTTAACACAGACCCCAACTTCATTTCCTGAAATGTCTTGCTTTCTTTTTAAAAACACACTGGGCCTTTAAAAAATGAAAATAAACCTCTTCACTCTAGGCAGGTGTGCGTGGGGCGGCTTTGGGAGGCAGCTGTGCCCTATTCCCTGTCTCCCCACAAACTCACAGTCATTTAACAAGGATGAGAGGGCATGATCCCAAAGGCTTTCTAGCCTCGTGTCCAAGGAGAGTTCCTTGCTAGCCTAATCACTCTGGCAACCGCACACCTGAGCATGTCCCCTCCGTACAAAGCAGAAGAGACTGGGAAGCCATCTCTGTTGGACAAATAGCACCTCCAGCTAGAAACAGCTAGTAGATGCTCTCTATTTAAAGAGGCCTTCACAAGTAAGTTGAGGGAAATCTCTAAGCAAAGGTTCAAATGTGACTTGGCCACTGCTTTGAAGTAGCTAAATCGATTGAGTCTGTTCTCCATCAAATTCTTTTTTCAAATACTAATAATAAAATTTGAAAATTATGATAATTATGTGTTCTGTACCCTGGATAGGGGCAGACGACAGAGAGGCATATTTTCTAATGTAATTAAGGCTTTCAGCTGATCCCTCCCCACTGCAATTGTTATTTCAAAAGTGAATTAATAAATCATGTCCAGCCTGCTCAGAATAAAAATTTGTCTGGAGTATTCTCATTGCAACCTGCAAACTCTGATTCCCAGCAGGAACAGAAAGGCTGGGTGGGACTTCTATTAGATTGGCTTGAGCTGAGTCCCAACCTGGGATACGCTTTTGGGGAGGTTTCAACAGAGACATCTGGAACCATTTCTAAGCTTTATTGCAAACGATATGCAAATCTTCTTTCCCCTATGTTCACTCACTGTTCCCTATGCTAAACTCCAAGCAATTAATGCTGACTCCTGCATACCCCAGGGGACTCAGCTCTCCTGTGGTTTGCACAGAGCACTTTAGCTATCATGATGAATTAGTGTAAGGCCTGGTAATGCACCTTTGAGTATGTGAGGCCTTTTAAGGCTCTCGGAGGTCAAGCCCGTGGCTATATAAAGTATTTTCTCTTGGCAAATCAGAGACTCAGAGCTTTACAATTGCATTTCTATTTATCACAGGTTCCAGATTCCAAATGTCCAAAATCCCCATTCTGCTCCTCTAGACAGCGGATGTTTCAGGCCAGTGTTGACTCAAGGTAAATATTTACCAGGGAGGCCCAGCAGGAGCGCTTATCATGCTTGGAGAAGGAGTGGTGGGTCGTTTCAGAAACGGGGTATGGTTTCTGTCTTTGTCCAAGCACAGAGTGGGTATAAAACTCAGGGCAGGGTACTTCCCTGGAGTTGGGTGTGTTCTAGTTTGAGAGACTGGACACATGACCCAGAGGCCAGGCTGGTTGATGTCACTTACACAAGTAAGTGATGGAATGAGGAGATACTGGAGTTGGAGCCACAAGGCATGGTCCCCAGGAATAATAAGGCCACACTAGCTGTTTTGTCCATATGCAAATTTTTATTTCTTTTGGATATTAATCCCCATTGCCAATAGGAGAGAATTGCAGGACTATTTGTGTTGGTCTCTTCTAAGAATAACACTTGGTGGCTCTATTTTCCTCAGCGGAATACTTTTGCTAGTCTGTGCTTTGCATTTGGTATAGAGAAATGCATGGAGATGACAAGACGCGCCACATTCTGTTCCCCTTTATCTCCTCATCTCTTCCAGTAGCTCTCTCACTAATGCCCTCTTCTTATCCAATTGAATCTTCCTATCCATAAAATGGGATGATAGTAGAACTTTCCTTGTAGAGTGAGTATGGGGATTGAATGAATAGATGCACACGGAATACATGATAAGTATTCAGAAAGTATTAGCTATTAATAATATCTAAAGATTTAGCACCCTGGGGGGCCTGCCCTACACGTTGCTGCCTCAGTATTTCTGCTCATTATGAGAGTTTCCCATGGCTGTTTACTTCACACTGAATATCTCAAACAATGGAAATGTATTGTCTCACAGTTTTGGAGCCTGGAAGTCTGAGATCGAGGTATTGGGAGGGCCGTGCTCCCTTTGAAAGTGCTAGGGAAAGATATGCTCCAGGCCTCTCTCTCGCTTTGGGCAGGGTAGTTCCTTAGCTCTAGCCAGCATAACCCCAGTCTCCACACAGTGTTCTCCCTGTATGTGCATGTGTATTCAACCTTCTCCATTTTATAAAGACACCAGTCATATTGGATTAAGGGCACGTTCTAATCCAGTATAATGTCATCTAAACTTGTTACATCTATATCAATCTATTTCCAAACAAGGTCTCATCTTGAAGTACTGAGGGTTAGGACTTCAACTTATGAAGTGTGGGAGGACACAGTTCAGTTTTAATCAAACACCTCCTAATCTTCAACTTCTAAACTTATACTGTTTCTTTAAGACACTGATTACCTCCTTAAGACTTTTCTACTCTTCCCCATCTGGACTCAAAGGGTTTGTTCCTTCTTCAGAATACTAGTAGGACTCATTGTTTTGTATCTCTTGTTTGATACTTATTTTTAATTATTTATATGTGGTTGATTGTCTTTATTTTGCATGTGTTTTTTACCTTGAAATAGAAGAAAACACTATCTACAGTTGTATCTTGCTAAGCTTCTAGAACATTTCATTGCACAGAATAAAAACTTAACTATTTTACATTAAGATAAATAGTTGGTGAAACCTTCTGGGTAGAATGAGGTATATGAGACTACTATCTTTGCAACATTTTCATAATCTAAAATATTATGAATTAAAAATGTCATATAGACTCAGGCTCTGGCCAATGTGGATCAGTTAGTTGGAACGTCATTCTGTGTACCAAAGGGTGATGGGTTCGATTCCCAGTCAGGGCACATGCCTGGGTTGTGGCTCAATCCCCAGTAGGGGGCTCACAGGAAGCAGCGGATCAATAATTCTCTCTTATCATTGATGTTTCTATCCCTCATAAAAAAAAGTTATTGGTTCTTTAAAATTAGTACTTGTTGACAAAGCATGGATGGAAAAGCAAAGTGCCTTAGAGAAAATTCGATGACGCTTAATGTTGACCAGATATCTGAGCTTCAGAAGGCCACAGACGCTGAGTTATAGGGATTTTATTGAATACAGGAGAAGATGCTGCAAGTGCAATGTGCTAACATTACCCTGCTTGGCCATAATACAGGTATGGGACATGAGGAAGCTGGGCAGCTATCATCCTCTTGTTTGTGTCTAACTTAAATTGGAATTAAATGCTAAACAGACTTAGAGGGAAAAGCCCAGCTTCCTCATACACACGTTCACAGGCGGTATTGGTTGGGCACCACTGTTTACTAAGAAAACCTTGACATCAAATCACATTGATGTTTAGTTCTAATGTCTCGATCCTTGGAGCATCAAAGCTGCAAAAATGAAGCCAGGTGAGAGCAGACTGGTTATCCTTAATAGAGATAGCTAACAAAAAATCATAAAACAGGAGTAGCATTCACCAATGGTTTGTCAGCTACCCAAGTAACAAAGCTTTTTCCTAAACATTTTGTGTGTGTATATATATATATATATATATATATATATATATATATATATATAGAGAGAGAGAGAGAGAGAGAGAGAGAGAGAGAGAGAGAAAGAGATAGCTATATAGATAGTTATATATTGGACAAGGTATTTAGATAAACTCTATAGATACATAGATACATGGAGAGATATATACCAAGTGGCCAGATTATTATGAACTCTGAATGCATAATAACCTGGCCACTCAGTGTATATCCTATATAATAAAAGCTAATATGCAAATTTTCCCCTTGACCAGGAGTTTGACCAGCTGGCAGGATGGCCAACTGCCATGTTCCCTCTCCCTAGCCAGGCTGGCCTGACCCCACCCATGCATGAACTCATGCACTGGGCCTCTAATATATACTGAGTGGCTAGATTATTATGTGACCAGAGATCATAATAATCTGGCCACTCAGTAGATATTGATACTTAGGAAAAATACTGGCTCTTTTATACTCTTAAAAACAATCTGCACTGAAAATTTATGCAAAAGGTGCCTGCTCTCTCATAGGGCAACATCATTAAATGGTATTTCTCTCAAACCTAAAGAGATTGGGGGCAGAGTTGAAAATCCAGGGAGGATGGGGCCAGTCCAATCAGACATGCAGGGGAATGCATGATAATCTGCAGTCCCATGGGGACCACCATTCTACCCCAACACAGGGAAGAATAACCAAGACACATCACCTACAAGCTGACATAGTGGAGCCTTTCTGGCATAGTCAGAGGAGATAGAGGCATAAGAAAACCTCAGGGCAAGCCAAGACCTTAGGGAGAAGTTAGATGAGAACAGGTGAGAGACAATGAACAAGCACTGGCTTTAATTTATAACAAAAGCAGGATGGAAGGAAAATGGAAAATATCAGTAGGCTCCTTCAATTATATTTATGACTTTCTTCCTTTGTTTTTTGAAGTTGATTGATTGAAAACTCCTCTGAGCCATTTAACAAAGCATTAGTTACATTAAGCTTGAGAAAAATACCAAAGAGAATAGCACTTTGATTCCACTAATAACCTCTTACCTTATTAAAGCAGAAATTTAATAAGGATCTAATTACCTCTTGCCAGACTTCTGACTTACTCGTGTTTTCCTTTCTGCCCTGTGTAAAGTGTGTCCTGACACTGAAGCAAGATGTTTCTACCTGTATTAATGTAGATGAGTTTTAGTTGCATGATCAGGAAATCAAAAACAACAGATAAAATGTTTATTTTCCACCAAGATATAAAAGATCTAAGTTTATTTTTAGCCCACACAGCATTCAAGGCTGGTGTGGGGCTGCTGCTTCATGAGGTCACCTAGAACCAGAATGGCACTCTGTGCATCAGAAGTCCCAGGTTCCTTCTCTGTTCCATGTCTAGGGTGTTACTCTTATTCCCAGACCAAGAAAACGTACTACCACATCACATCTCAGTCAGCAGGAAGGCACTAAAGGGGAACAAGGTGCATATCTCTTTTCTTCAAGGGCATGTCTTAGAAATTGTATGCTTTGCTTTCCCTAATGTACAATTGGTCAACATTTAGTCACATGGCCACATCTCCTTGCAAAATCAACTATGGCCAGCTTAAAATCTGGAGGAGCCTCTTTATCTTCAGTTTCCTGTAGTTCCATGATAGGCAAACTGCAGCTTGCGAGCCACATCCGGCTCTTTGATCCCTTGAGTGTGGCTCTTCCACAAAATACCACTGCCTGGGTGAATCTATTTTGAAGAAGTGGCATTAGGAGAAGTTTAAGTTTAAAAAATTTGGCTCTCAAAAGAAATTTCCATCATTGTACTGTTGATATTTGGCTCTTTTGACTAATGAGTTTGCCGACCACTGCTGTAGTTTAATTATGATGTACCTCTGCATGGTTTTTCTTCATATTTATCCTGCTTGGGATTTTCTAAGCTTCTTCATTCTAGTTTTATTTATTTATTTTTTTGCCAAACTTTAGAAGTTTTCACCTATTATTTCTTTAAATAGTTTTGTGGTTTGTTTTTTTGTTTGTTTTGTTTTGTTTTGTTTTGTAGCTAATTCATTCCCTCCTGGGACTCCATGTACATGTACATGTATCTTTGGCCTTTTGTAATTATACTACCTGCCTCTGAGACTGCTTAATTTTTAAATATTTTATTTCCTTGTTCTGAAGATGAAATAATTTCTATTGACCTGTCTACAAGTTCAGTTCCCCTTCATTGCCTTCATTGTTCTATTAAGTCGACCCAGTTACATTTTCATTTCTATATTACAGTTTTTCAGTTCTGGATTTTCTACTGATTTTTTTTCATACTTTTTATATCTCTGCTGAGCTATCCTATCTTTATATTAATTACAAGCATATTGTCCTCTATGTCATTGTGCATGATTATAATTGTCTGTTCCAGCATCAAAGGGGTGGTGTCCATATATTGTCTTTTACCTAGAGTGCGTAACATTTTCCTGGTTTTTTGCATGTCAAATAATTTTGAAGTATATTCCAGACACTGTAAATGTTTTTATGAAGACATTATTTCTGTTATGTACCTTCAGAAAGGCAATATCTTTTTTATTTTAGAAGGCAATTACTAGAAGTCGGTCATATTTCAACCAAAAATTCTTTCGATTATGCTATAGGTTAAATCCCAGTAAGGTGCTTTAATATTTAACTGGACTCTCCTCTGCCTGTGCATTGTTACAGTAAAGCCAAAGACTTGGAGGGAGTTTGTCCACAAAAATCAGAGTTCCTTCTCTTTATCTCTTTTCTTTCTGGGTTGGACACTTATTTGCTAGGTTCTTCATGTATCTCAAATGCTTTCCTCTGTTCTTTTATGTCAGAAAACATGTAGGTTTTCTATCAGAGTTTGAAGTGCGGATGAGCCGTTGTATGAGTATTTTGTCCATAGTTTATAGTCGTTATCTGAGAAAGGATTACCAGAGCCAGTAGATGCTTACTCAGCCATACCAAAAATGGAAACAAATCTGAAGGCCTGACTGAAAGAAAAGTTTACTGGGGATCACTAGCAGTCTTGATCACTACAGTGGCCTTTCGTACACTTGTGTTTCTCCTGTGAGATAGTTGTATATTTGTATCCCACTCATTATTCCAAAGAAATGAACCAATGAGTACTATATGTACATTTCAGAGAGGAAGGGAGAGGGAGAGAGATAGAAATATCAATGATGAGAGAATCATTGATTAGCTGCCTCCTGCACACACCCCACTGGGGATTTTACCTGCAACCTGGACATGTGCCTTTGGCCAGAATCAAACCCAGGACTCCTCAGTCCACAGGCTCACACCCTATGCAGTGAGCCAAACCAGCTAGGGCTACTGATTATTCTTTGATGAGGCATAAGTCTTGCTTTGTGATACATGTGTTTCCTAAATTTAGTTTAGAAAACTAATTATTTCTTAAACAAAAACTTTTAAGAGTTTTTATCTTGCATATTGCAGTAAGATAACTAGGAAGCACAGTTTCTATATGTAAAAATAGCTATTTAGATAGAACATACTAGCTGATAACCATAGCCCCAGAGCTATAAGCTTTTCTACCTGTAACCAACCTTAAACATAATCAGGGATTAAAGACTAAGACTCTTGGTGTTGGTAACATTAGAATGATATAGACAAGCTCAAGCTAAAAGCAAATATTGATTATTTTACCTAATGGAATATTGTTAATAGTTGTACATCAAATGATTAGTCACAGAATGATTTTCTAAATCCAGAACTATAGAGAAATCTTAGAGGTAGCAACATAGACCACACTTTATACCCTAAGATGCTCTGAATACTGTGGTTTTATACTTTGGTACTAAACTAGAACATTTGATTATTAGAAGGCTTAGGGGTCTGAGGAGTATAATTACTTCCAACCATATGATTGGGAGATGGGTAGGTGAAAGACAGGGGGGAAACTGTAGTGGTTTTCTTGCTCATACAACCAACCATTCATTTGTTTACACATTTATTTATGCATTCAGGTATTCATTATTAACTCATTATTATATCCATTCATTTCCTCAAAATATGAGATGAATATAGCATCATCCTTTCCTTAAGATGTTTATAGGATATTAGAAAAGTGAAGCTTGATGATTTTTCTGAAGTTTCAGTACCTATAGCTAGAGCCGAGATGCTTGCCCTATGAAAATTTTAGAAAGTATGATGTAGATAGCTATCTTTTAAATTGGGAAAATATTATTAACACACAGTTAAACAAAAATTCACATAACAGTAGATTTTCTATCTAGCTGAATTTAATTTTCTTTTACTTTGCTCATCTGCATTTTTGACAATTAGCATTTTTTAAGCATTACTTTATTATTTTTTTTAAAAGAAGGCACCTTTATTCAAAAGAAAGTCATAATTTCATGCTTCAACACATATATTTTAAATGCATAAATAAATAGAAAATTTCAACATTTTCATAAAGATAAGACATGTCAACCATAGAACATAACAGACTTTTATTTTTTACAACAAGCTTTACCAGCAATAGTAGAGGTCAGAAGATAGTGAAATCTTATTTTTAATGAATTGACAGAAGTTAACTCTTAACCCTAAAATTTTATGCCTAGCAATATTATCTTTTAAAAATAAAGACAAAACAGAGATAATTTTACTTACACAAAAACAAAGATTGCTTTTTCTACACATGGATCCTTATTAACAGGATAAGTAAATATATACTTCTGCTATAAAATAAACTATTAGAAAGGTTTAGAGAGAAAAACTAAACAGTGAAGAGAACAGAAATTGATTCGTTATTGGATAAGCTAAGTTGATATTGATTGCTTTAATAAACCCTTGTTTTTAGGTTAATAAAAATGAAATTATGACTATACATAATAAAATCAAGATAAGTGAGATTTTTAGAAAGTAACTGAATTGTGATAAAATTATTTTAGTATTTAGGATAAAAATTTTAAACATGAATTGTTGTAGATAGATTTTTAAATATTATAATCACTTAAATATTTATAAATTAATCACTCATTAAATAAGTTGAAAGTCAATGCATATAATCCACATCATAGGAAATTTATATGATGGTTGAAGAAAAATATTTTAAAAATTATTCAATCTACAATATGAAGATGAAAAGGAAAAGGATGATAAAAGGCAAACACAATATATGATGACATGTCAATGGCATGTACAATACATAGTAAATATATAAACTCCCACCTTAAAATAATAGAGATTATCAGAATAGGTTAAAGAGATGAATTTATGTGTTACTTTAAAGAGATCTCTGAAAGCAAGGCCATTGCAAGTCCAAAGATGAAGGGGAGAGAAAAAAAAAGATGCACAATGTAAATACAAAAAAGAAGGTGGTAGCAATATCAATACAAGATAAAATAAAATTTAAAAGGAAAAAAGTCCTAATAGGTTAAGAAGACTGGGTGTTAATAATGAGTGATCCACCCAAAAGATCCAGCAACCATGAAGCCAATTTACCTAACAGCACATCTAAGAACTCTGCAATAGAAGAAATATACCACATTTGCAAACACACAGTAAAATGACTTTCTTCCAGCCAGACTCATGGCCAGAGCTCAAAGGTCCCAGACCTAGGAACTGGTGTGCAGCTACCTTCTATCTGTAGCAAGTATGGATCCTGGGTTTGGAAGGAGAGAAAGATATTTTCAGCCTGATCCTTGTGGGTAGAATCTACTCTCCAATACAGCATAGGCATAAGCTGAGACAGTAAAAAGATGAAAGAGGAAAGGAGAGGGAGCGACATGAATGATAGAACTAGATGAAAACAAACTTCCATGAAGGTTATAACATGCTGTTATAATCCCATGCTAATGCTTCCTGCCATTGAGGTGAATTTATTCCTGCTGAAGAGAACAGCTGATGCTGGTTGATGTCTGGCTGGGAAAAGCAGGAAATATTTAATCAGGACATACTTGATACTAGCTGCAATTCAGAAAACTCTTGACCTTACTAGATATTTATTGTCCTTGCCTTGCCTTTCTCTCCACCTGAGCTGCACTCAGTTAATGGTGTCTTTGGAACACAGGCTCCGAGGCATTAGCCAAGGACTGCCATTTTTGGTGACATGCATGCAGAATGTATGATTGGTCTTCTTGCACTGAAGTTGAAGGCCCCTTCTAAAGCAACACTGATCAGAGCAATGTCAGAGTCCCTTCAAGTTGTCTTTATAAACAGTCACATCAGAGAAAAAATAGACAACTCCTCTGGAAATGAAATCAAAGCTGACCTGGAACATGGATATGGACTGGGAAGGTCAAGTTGATAAAGCCAGCAGTTGAGTTTGGTTTCTGGAGTGCATGGGCGGGCATCACTGTTTGGAGGACTCAGAATCTATATTCATAAAAATAGCATTTTCTTTACAATCACCTGGAGATGTCTAGGCATGCCAGTATATGCCATGGTAAACTCCAGAAATTATTCAAAAGACACTGGAGTAACATCACTACAGAGAAATGAGCCCTCAGACATTTGGAGGGACTTGATAGACCATTCTACCCTGTTTCCCCAAAAATAAGACAGTGTCTTATATTAATTTTTGCTCCCAAAGATGTGCTAGGTCTTTTCAGGGGATGTCATATTTTTCCATGAAGAAGAATACGGTACACATTTATTGTTAAATGAAAATAAAGAAAATTTATTACCTGTATATAGTACGGTAGTATAGTAATTGTCAACACAAACCAGACAAACTGAATCCTACAATATCAAGAATTTACTCATTTATTCAATGACAATCATGTCATCATCTTCTGGAACATCATAACAATCCAATTCCTGAATTTTCTGGTGAATTTCTTGTGACTACATTTCTTTCAGAATCAGTGGACCAAATCTCTCATGTTTAGCAATAGCATTCTGAGACAGAGCCGAGGGGGGCCTTATTTTTGGGGGATGCCTTATATTTCACTCAGAAGGAAACCTGTAAGTACGTCTTATTTTCAGAGGATGTCTTATTTTCGGGGAAACACGGTAGTAAAGGAAAAGAACTTCTGCAAATGCTTCACTGTACAGATAAGGAAACAGAAGTTCAGAGGTTAAGAGACTTGTTCAAAAACCCTCCTGGTGGTTTGTCAGTAATAGACAGAGGACTAGAACTCACAGACCAAGGCTTTTTTCCTAAATGACTGATGGAATCTCCTAACCAACAAGAGTGGCAATGGGGGAAAAGAAATCATTGTAATGCCGCTTGCTAATTTGCCTGATCTTCAGAAAGACACTCAGGTAATGATCAGACTAGACTCATTTGATGCACACACTGTTCACATCCTCGCCTTGTGCACATGGTGATGGAGGAAGGAGTGAGCACATGCTGGGGTTAAGTGCTCCATCTGAATATGATTCATTATGTCAATAAGGCAGTTGGCTAATGGTTGTAGTTTTTAAAAGACATCTCTTGAACTTTACAAGCAGCTTCAGCGACTGATTCAAAAGACCCTTGATAGCATTTAAGAGTTAAGCCATACTTCAAAAGTTCTTAATGTTCAACCAGAAATATATCACAGGCATTGGGATGTTCTGATCCGGGTTGGGTTCCTTGCAAATAGGAAAATGTTTAGCAAGGAAGCCCTCCAATGCTTATAGGCTTTGCATTCACTATTGAAATGCAAGCCAGACATAGAGCCAAGTCAGCAAAATAATGATTACTGCAAATGGGTGTGCTAAGTTGGGTTGTTAGCAATTTATCCAAATTAAGAGTTTGGCTTTATCATAATCATTTTAGAAGTATGCCATTCACAGCATCATTTATTTTCACATGTGACGCTCATCCTAATTTCTAAGTTTACCATCATCCCCTTCCAAAATATAAACATATAGTCTACTCATAGCTCACTTAAAAGAGTTCCCTCGAGTTAGAAAGTAAATCTAAAATACGGTATACTTTTTTCCTTCAGGAAGCCCTCCAAATTAAAATTTGTATTTGGATCTTACAAATCTTTAGGCATTTTCTCTTTCTCATTATTTTATTATTTCACATGCTATCAGTTAGCACACTCAAATAGGACAATTAAAGAAATGCTTAATAAAGGAACAATTAAAAGAGTAGGAATAAGGGAAACCTAGAGGTTTCTGTGGTACTTTGGGGCTGGCAATGGGATCAATCAGCACTCCTAAGCCTGAATAGGCAAAGGGAGGAAGCAGCAGTGCAACCCAGAGAGGCTGGCCATTGCTGGGGTGGAGGCTGCCTCACGGGAACCGTGGTTTTATTAAGTTTTTATAGAATAATGCATGCAATGGGTAAGGTGTTCACAGACACAGGCTCTAAGTCATAAATGCAGAGTAGCAGGCACAGTGGATTGTGGAGTTGCACGAATCAGGGTGCCAGATCCTGTTGCCATTAAGTGTTCACATCATCTAATTTCCCTTGATCTAATTCAGTGATTGCCAGTCAAACTTCTAAGAACACACTTCTTTTCTGATAAGGAAGGGTACGCTGGCCACACCCCTGTGTCAGCCCATTTGTTTGATAGGTTATTTCCTGGAAAGTTAAGTTAATAAGTCAGCATTTTAGTTTTAGTCATCTACTCACTTACCTTTATTAGCATGAATTGGCATCAGTGAGTCAGAAATGGTCCAGGTTCCCTTTCCAAACCTGAAGGGGTAAGGTGAGACAATGGCAAGTGACTAATCCACCAAAGAAAACCTGCTTTGGGAGGGTCCTGTTTGGAAGGCAGCAAGGTTTTCCTCGGGGAGACCTCTCTCTCTCTCACTGTGAGACGCATTTCGACATCTAGACTATCACAAAGTCACAACAGCGAGTAAATGGCAGAGCCGGTGGACAAAGAACATCTCATTCAACCAGATACTAAGTATTGAAGCCTAAGTCCTGTGTCAAAGCACCAATTTCTCTCCATGTAGCAGTACCCAGGGAGCTCCTTTGGACCCTCACCCCCTTTGGATGCCCCAGGCCAATGCCAAGGCCTGTGTCCCTTCCTCTCATGACTATTGAGCCCCTTCCAAGAAAAGCGTGGGCAGCCCAGTGTTCAATAATTGGGACATGCGAGGATTCCAGCTCTCTGGCCTAAGAGCATATATTAAAGCAGCCGTTTTTCCCTTTTAAAGTGTCCTTGTTTGCAGCCTCTCTCCTCTCTTCTTTTATTTATTCGTTTTTGATTGTATAATACTAGCAAGGAGCTCTGAACCCTATGCAGTAAAGAACTCTCAATGTTCTTACTGATGCATGCAAAATCTTAGATGTCTGGATTCTGTACCACGCTGTGCTCTGCAGAGACCATGAAACAAAGGGGTGAAGGACGGTGGCCACCTGGTGTCATAATAAGATGCAGATCAGCTGACGAGCATCAAGCCCATCAAATCCAGGATCTGCTGCAGCCACACACCTTTCGTCAGGCGTGGAATGGGCCGAGATGGATTCGGAGCTTTATTGAAAGATCATACAGGATGACTGCAAAATCCCATTACTTGTTGATTAAGTATTGATTGTCTCAGTATTAACAAGCCAGCTAATATGAAGTGACCTCTGAGGCCAGTGGTTTGGGGGAGGGGAAAGACAATTTACTAAAACAGGCAGGCAGATGAATAAGAGGGCTAGATCTGCACTTGGCTTTTAGCTTCGGTTAAAATGTCACACTCGATAGTGCAGATCAATGCCCACTTTATTTCCTCACAGCCGTCTTATTACCATCACGAGGCTGCCTCCTTTGATGCTTTCTAATGACCCTCTGAACTCCCTGCTCAGCTCACCCTCTGCTTTCCACTAAAAGCAAAGCCCTCTGTGCCCCGTGCTGCTGATGGAGAGGCCATGGATACGAGGCTGGGCCAGGAGGACCAGCCAAGCCTTGCCCAGGGTCAGCGGTGCTACACTCACTGCTCTTTCCCCCTTGTCCTTTGCTTTCCTTTGAGTGGCTCCAACTTCAAAGCTCCTCTCCTCTTTCCACGATTCCAAATCACGTCGAGGTGGCAAAACAAGAAGCTCTGCACAAAGTTCCCACCCAATGCCACCACTGGGTCAGGGGCTGAATGATTTCACTCTCTAGGAAGAGAATGCTTGCCTACTATTGGAAACCTACGCATTCCATCCAGAAATGGATGCCTTTGAAATCACAAAAACACAGAAAGTAAAACTCAAAAACATGAAAATTCTCCCACACTTCAATCAAGTAAATTCTGATTTAAGGGTGCTCATGGCAGGCACCCCGTCAAAGGAACATCAAGCAGTCCTTGCCTATGAACATCATAGTTTACTTTTCGATCTATAAAGAGGAGCTTTTGTGAACATGCTCCACTGTTTTAGGGAGGTGTTTGGCTTCTGTGCTGCAAAATACTCGGATGACTACTTAGTCTGGCTTTCTCTGAGAATAAATATTTTATGTGCTGGCTAGCATAGGGATTTCTCAATGCCATCTTATTGGCCCAGAGGTCTGACTCCAACTTTCTGCATCAGAAAAAAAGAAGCGAGTCGAGTGAAAAACTTTCTCCTTGGCAAACATACTCAATTGGTCTCTGAAATGAAAAGGTTTCCAACCCTGGATGGCTAGAGGGAGGAATGAGAGAACAGAGGGGAATCTTCAAACTTTCTGAGGCTGGTATTCAAAGCCAATGCCGACCTGAAGATGAAAACCATAATAATTTCTCTGGGGCTTTAAGAAACTGCCTCAGTAAGTTTTGTTGCTGCAAAATTCATAATTCAAAGGTTCTTCTCACCTATTCCAGCCTAAATTGGGTGAATAAAGATAATTTCTTCCTTCGTTTAACTGTATCACTCTTTATTTTTCTCAGGATCTTATCAGGGTTTCATCCAAAATCTTATACTTCAGAACCAATCAGTCTACCATGAGACCATCCCCTGTCTATTATTTTCTGTTCTTATAAGACATTCTAAATTCCTCCCCTACTTTTCTGGTTTCTTAACTACAATCACTACATATTTATTTAATGCAAACCATGTGTATATTTGCGGCATGGATTTGGTATTCAAGGGTTTGTTGAATGAATAAACTCATTGTTTTGAATTGGTTCTCATTGAATTTATGAACTTACTGCATGCTTCTGTAATGTGTGGAGACCATTTTTCTTTACTCCACAAAAAAATTAGAAATCATAATCAGAAACCTGGCTTGCATTTTTTCCTCAATCTCATAACCGCCGGTGAATTTGAAAACCTCTATTATAATGAGCTCCATAGTGAAAGATGCTTTTGGAAGGAAACATAAAAATCTCAAAGGATAATATTCCATATTTTATACTCATAAACCTCTGCATGGCATGATATTTTATTTAATATTTCTACATAACTACGCCTGCCTCAGAGAATTCTTATCTTCTGGGTATTTTTTCAAAGTATATGAAAACACTAATTCTAAGATATACATACCTCTGTGTTTATTGTTACATTATTTATAATAGTCAAGATGTGTAAATAATCTAGGTATTCATTAATGGGTGAATGGATAAAGAAGATGTGGCATACATATATACAATGGAATACTACTCAGTTATAAAAAAGATTAAATATTGTTATTTGCAACACCATGGATGGATCTTGAGTGTATTATGCTAATTAAAATGAGTCAAATGAGAAAGGTTAAAAAACATTTAATTTTATGCATATGCATAATATAAAACAAAGTAACAAATGAACTAACTAAAAATAAATAAACTCATAGATAGAGACAATAGCATTTGGGTTACTAGAAAAGAAGGGTTTGGGGTAAGGAGTCAAATATATGGTAACTGACGGAAACTAGACTTTAGTGTGAGTATGCAATGGACTATGCAGATAGATATTGAATTATATTGTACACCTGAAATTTATATACTATTATTAATCAATGTCACCTTAATATATTTTTAAAAGATTTTAATCTGAGACATAGTGTAGGAGGAAAAACAACTGGTTTTATGAAAAGTTAACAAAGTCATGAAAATAGATACACAGTAGAAGGTGGAAGGAAAGTGAGATTTAAATATAAAAGATTCTTACATTTCTGAGATTTTCTTTTTTTTAAGTTTTAATCATATGCTTTTATACCCCACTTCACTTCCCACAACCAATTCAAGTTATTGAAGATAGAATGCTGGACTGTACAAAGTTTAGAATATGATTTAGAATGGCATACTTATGGATTAGTAATTTCTTAGAAAGTTGAGTAGCTAGGAGACTCCAGAAGATGCACAGACTTATCACAATAAGATTTATGTTTCAAACTGTTTGTATGGTCTTTTATTGTGAATGACTGAACTACAAAGATTCCTTTGCCCTTATCAATTCAGACCTAGGTTAACCCAGGCTGTGTGGCTGTTTTAGCTACATCTACACAGATTTCTAATTTTCTGAAGGGCAGGTGATATATAGAGGGAAAAAGGCACAATGGCAAGATAATCTAATCTTTAGCAAGTGATGATATAAAACATGCTTGTGGTCAAATATATACATATAGGAATATACATGGACATTATCTATCTATCTATCTATCTATCTATCTATCTTCTAGAGAAAGAATAACAACTTTTGCAACCTATTCTCAGAAATGACTCAACTACTTCTGCCAAATGCTATTGTACACACAGACTAACCATGATGAGAGCCATTTCAAAAGCTGCCCGCTATAGCCCTCAACTAGCTATGTCTGCAGTGGATGAGGAAGTGCAGAGTGATGACATGTGTTGTCTGCTGACTGCCCTAGAGGTTAACATGGTTAATTGATGCAAACCTTCTACAACTTCATGCAAAAGTTTAATCTTTATCTGTTCTATTAACCATCAATATGGAGAATAATTTCTCTTGAAAAAAAATGTGCTCTCTCTCTGATCAGTTAATTCAGAGGCATTTTTTCATTTATTTAGCAAATCTGTTTTGAATGATGATGGCTTAGCACAAACTACTAGTACTCTACTAGACACTGTGAAAACTTACATAAATAATGCATGACAGCTAAACCAAGGTCCTCCACCTAAAGGAAACCAAAAGACTAGAATTATAGGGATGTAGAAATACAATATATCTAAAGGCAAAGATTAAATTAAGACTCTAAAAATTATTAAGTATGCAATTCTATTTTGAGTGACTACTCAGACTCAACTGGTGTCTTGATTTCTGGCATCTTCTCCTTAAAATGAGCATTAAACCAGTTAACTAGATTTATTCTGAAACCAAAGGTGACATCATAACCATGCATGGCTCTCGTTACTGATAAGGCAAAAGCCAAACAAGCCGTTTTTTCACAGTTCCTAAATGAGTTTGAGGTATTTCAATGTCCACAACATAGTAACAGTATTCTTGCATAACAATGTCTTTGTTTTCTGGCTTTTAAAAAGTTTTGTGACAACCAGTGCTTTGAATTACGTTTTGTAAAATGTTGTTTTATGAAAGTCTTTCTGATCTACTCAAACTTCCTCAGCAATGTCACTTTCTACACTCCCAAAGCTCCTTCCCATCATCTATCACCTGCTTGTAAACAGAAAAACACTGATCCCTTGTCCCCACTCCCTCCCCAATTCTCTTTTTCATGTGTTTTTGTGACTCTAAGCACACCATTCTCATGCATGGGTTATGATCTTTCCTTCCCAAAGATCATATCTTCTGTAAATATCTCCTGGTTTGTTTGTTTGTGTGGTTTTCTTTTGTTTGTTTGTTTGTTTACATATATACTTTGTTCAGTTTAAATGTAATATATATTTAAGTGTACTATTTTCTAGGTACTGTGCTAGTTGCCAGTGATAGGAGATTGAATAAAAAATAATCCCAATTCGAGGATTCAGCTAGGGAATTATGTATATAAACAACTGATTATGATACATTGTGATAACACGGATAATGCAGAACACAGAGGCACATTATTGTTAGTACTACGTGGGTAGTGTTCCTTTCAGGAAGGGTGTGGCATGAAGAAGGATGTTCAAATGTAAGATATAACACAGGGTGAATAGTAGTTTAAAATTTAAAATGGAACGTCATGTGAACCAGAGGGAAAGGCAGAGAAATGTGAAATTATATGGTGTTCTGCACCTGCTCTCATAGCCTTTACCACATTTTACTTTTAGCCTTAATGTTATCATCTCTTCCCCTGTGAGAGTGATCTCCATGGAATCAGGCCTTAGTTCTCATTATCTTGTCTCTACCAAGTAGGAACTCAATATGCTTTTGAACAAATGATTTCATAAAGTTCTCTCTAACCTTTCACCATACATGATTTGAAAAACTATCACATTTATGTTTTTTATGCTCCTCAGTAACAATTAGGTCTGTGATACAAGAAGGCACCTGAAATGAGATTCAATAGGTCAAATGGGTGTCTTTTAACAGGCATATCAGTTATGGTAATGGTCTGTAGTGGGGCATACTAGTTTATGTAGCAATAGTGGTGGTGGGATGGGTGGATTTTGGGTGTTGGGTTGTATGTTAAAACTAGAAATCAGTATTCAGGCTTTTGTTTTATTTAAAAACCATACTTTGTCACTGATATTGGCACTCATGGACTGGGTGAGGCAGGTGGGTAGAATAAGTGCCCCTTGGGAAGGTGGAACAGGCTCCTGGGTTTGGTGGAGGAACTAAGGAGATGGTTACAGAAGAAAAGACGGACAGTGTTATTTATGATCTCACCTAAAGAATCAGTACTTTGTGGCAATGGAATGCAGGATGTGGTTATGCTAGAATGGGACTGATGGGGAATGTAGGGGGAGAAATTTGGGGTGTTTGTGATTGTAAGATCAAAGAATATTACCTTTTAAAATACAAAGTGGCCCCCTAGCCATTTTGACTCACTGGATAGAATATCAGCCTGAGGACTGAAGGGTCTCAGGTTCGATTCCAGTCAAGAGCATGTACACTGGTTGCAGGCACATCCCAGTAGTGGGTGTGCAGGAGGCAGCTGATTGATGCTTCTCTCTCATCAATGTTTCTAATGCTCTGTCCCTCTCCCTTCTTCTCTGTAAAATATCAATAAAATATATTTTAAAAATAAAATAAAATAAAAAGTGGCTTTAAAGAATTAAACTAAAACAGACAATATGAGAACAAGTGTTTGCATGGCATTCCCAAGAAGAAATAATACACTTGTTATGCATTACAGTCTGTGCTTAAAGTGCTATTTCAGCATTCTGGGTATTAAAAAAAGAACCTTATGTGGTCTTGTGGTGAACGACTGTGAAGGATTATTTAAAGTAAACTGTAGGGAAATATAAAACAAACCCAGCTAATTTATCACAACAGTGAAGATGCATAAATAAGATGTTTATGAATAACAAGGACAGCTTACCTATTATTTCAAAAAATTCATTTTTAGGAGAAAATATGCCACATTTTATTTAAAGGAGAATGACCCTTATTTTTTCCCCCCCAGCTCTGTAGCTTCTGGTACAGGCTTACTTATTACTATGAAAATAACATGTTGACTATTTGAGAAATGTTTTAATTATATTATGAGCTTCTTGGAATCTTGGCTTGAGGGATATACATCTTTATATTCAAGACTAATATTGCCTTAAGCCTGGGAGCTCAAGAACTCAGCAAATGTGGTTCCCAAACAATTGCCAATCAAAGAGAAAATAGATGATGAGAGTGAAGATATGCTCTTGTACCTTGTGATTCTTTCATTAATAACATCCAGCATTTTGTGGAAGAAAACCGCATTGTATCTCTCTAACCAAGTGGTTCAATGAGAAAAAATCCTACACAGTTTTTTTTTAATTTAATAAATCTCTATTGTCCAGATTATTACAATAGTTTCTCCTTTCCCTCTCCCCATAGCTCCCCTCCACCCAGTTCCCACCCCACCCTCTGCCCTTACCCCCCCACACACTGTCCTCATCCATAGATATATGATTTTTGTCCAGTCTCTCGCTATACCCCTCATCCCCTTTGCCCCTGAGAATTATCAGTCCACTCCCTTTCTATGCCCCTGATTCTATTATATTCACCAGTTTATTCTATTCCTCAGATTTTTAATTCACTTGATTTTTTAGGTTCACTTGTTGATAGATATGTATTTGTTGTTCATAATTTTTATCTTTACTTTTTTCTTCTTCCCCTTCTTAAAGAATATCTTTCAGCATTTCATGTAATACTGATTTGGTGGTGATGAACTCCTTTAGCTTTTTCTTAACTGTGAAGCTCTTTATCTGACCTTTCATTCTGAATGATAACTTTGCTGGGTAGAGTAATCTTGGTTGTAGGTTCTTGCTATTCATCACTTTGAATATTTCTTGCCACTCTCATCTGGCCTGCATAGTTTCTGTTGAGAAATAAGCTGACAATCATATGGATGTTCCCTTGTAGGTAATTAACTGTTTTTCTCTTGCTACTTTTAATATTCTCTCCTTGTCTTTTGCTCTTGGCATTTTAATTATGATATGTCTTGGTGTGGTCCTCTTTGGATTCCTTTTGTTTGGGGTTCTGTGTGCTTCCTGGACTTGTAAGTCTATTTCTTTTACCAGGTGGGGGAAGTTTTCAGTCATTACTTCTTCAAATAGGTTTTCAGTATATTGCTCTCTCTCTCTCTTCTTCTGGCACCCCCATAATTCTGATGTTGGTACACTTGAAGTTGTCCTAGAGGCTTCTTACACTATCTTCAACTTTCTGAATTCTCTTCCCTTCTTGCTTTTCTGGAGGAGTGTCCTTTGCCTCTTTGTAATCTAAATGTTTGACTTGATTCTTGTGTTCCTCTAGTCTGCTGTTGGGTCTCTGTATAATATTTTTTATTTCAGTCAGTCTATGTTTAATTTCTAGTTGATCCTTTTTATATCCTCAATGGTCTTATTAAATTTATTGGCCTTTTCTAGGAAATTCTTGAAAAACCTTATAACTGTGGTTTTGAACTCTATGTCCAATCATTTGTTCTCCTCCATTTCTTTCGTTTGTAATCTGTTTTCTTGTCTCCTCATTTTTGCTGCTTTCCTGAGTTGGTAGGGTGGCTTTGTGTGCTAAGGTGTCCTATATGGTTCAGTATGTCAACCTCCCAGTTACCTGAGGTGGACACTCTTGGTGCACCGCTTTATGGATTGTGTATACTGCCTTGTTGTAGTTAAGTGTTGATTGTTGTTGGTATCACTGGGAGGAATTGACCTCCAGGCCAATTGGCTATATCAGCTGTGTCTACTACGCCGGGAGACCTTCTGTTCTAGAGACAGCCTTATAAAATTGCAAAAGCCTCTGTGCTCAACTTGGATAGGGCAGAGTCTCAGGACTGAGCAGACAGTCTTGGCTTCCTGTTAGCCCTGCCCTTGAGGGCATACCTCTAGCTCTGCCTTCCATGGCTCCCCTGAGTTTCTGCCTGACAGTCCAGATTCCCCCCATAAAACCATAGGTCCCCAGGGGCTCGCCTGGAACTGAGGTTCAGTGTAGTCAGAACCGGGGTTCAGTGCAGTCAGGAGCTCTAACTCCCTTCTGTTAGGGAAATCCTGCAGCAACTTCTGCAGAATGTCTTCTCTGCATGCACTTGTGCATGTGCACCTCCAGATCCCTGCCTGCCACGGCTCCCCTGAGTCTCTGAGTCTCTGTGTGCCTTTCTCTCTATCTGACAGTCCAGACTCCCACTGTATGAGCCTGGGTCCATGGGGTTTCACCCAGAACTGGGGTTCAGTGCAGTTGGAAATGGGGTTCAGTAGTCAGGGGCTTCCTTCCACCTCCCACCAGAGAAAGCCAGCCAGGTATTCAGCTGCCCTTCTTCTCTGCGCGCGTCTCTGTACCTCAGCCCTTTTCAGCTTCTCTGATTCTCAGCTTTTCTCTTTCCTTCTAGTTGTAGGATTTCCACTCAACCAGCTTGCCTGTGGTTCTGAATAATTTGCATTCTGTCTTTTAGTTGTAGTTTTGAAATTGTTGTGCGAGGTAGCAGTTTAGGTGTTTACCTATACCACCATATTAGTTTCTCCTTCTTCACAGTTTTTTTTTATAAATGGCTCTAGTGAGAGGCGTGAATTTTTACCAGAATCTTTGAGTTTTGCATTGTTGTTCTGAGGTTTGCATGTCAGTTCATGTACCACTGACTGCCAGTTGTCCAATGACTGTTTTCCCCTTTCCTTCTGGTCACACAATTAGATTGCATTTCCCCACCTCCTTTGTAGATAGGTTGTTGCCATCACCACAAATTAATCACTGGAAACAATTCTGGCCGTTAAAAACTCCCAAAGCGAGTCTCACCCTCTAGTTGATTCTAGAGGTCTCCAAGAACTTAGAAGGTAGTGGTCCCACATTGTGGAAGGAACCTAGTTCCTGAATGACTAAAGGTCATTTTGTCACATTAACATGAACAAGAAGTCACCTTCTAAAGTCCCTTTTGTTTGAGGTTATTAGCTACAGTGGTTTGCCTACTCTCTCTAATTTGTTCAAATACAAAATATTTCCTGTGTCTTTTTTACATGTTTCTGTTTCTTAACCAAATTTTAGTTGGCCCAATTCTTGTACCTAATAAGAGGAAATGAGCTGAATGAAAATAAGTGTCTTCATTATTGAGAAAAATAGAGGACAAATAGCTAAATCATACAAACACCCTTCTAAAGACTATATTACATATAACCAAATTATAGATGCCTTCATCATGTTTGAAAAAAGGATAGTTGAAAGAAGCAGATTGATTAGAAGTTTTTTTTTGTTTTGTTTTGTTTTAATTTGATTAAACATACTTCAGGCATGAAAACATGCCATTACTGCCCTGTGTCAGGGAACAAGTCTCTTTGCATAAAGCGAGAGATAACCGAACCTTTTAACCCCCTTTGGAAACTCTCACCATCATGGAATCCAGTCTGCTTCTTGGAGCAGTTTCATTTATCCCAGCTGCACTACACTGAAAATACAAGTAGGTTTTGGGTGCTTGGAAACATTGAATCTTTTACAAATTTGAGGTGCCAACACAGTCCAAGAGTCCTCTAAGTGAATTACATAACGACGCAGAATAAGATGTGGCAGTCAAAAAGATGTTTGTTGAACACTCTCATTACTCACCTTCTACTGGAAAGGTCACCTAAAATGAAAGTCCTACACCTTATCCCACACACATCCATTAAAAACCCATCAGGTTAGGAAAGGGAGCCTTTGCCAGTTAAAGAGGCTGCACATGAAAATTTATAGGAAGGACAGATTTCAATACATCATCTTCAAGAAGTGATACTCTCAGAGGCTTGCACCACTGCTCTTTTACAAAATCCTTGATTTGCTTTTGATATGCATTTTCACCCTTTCAAACGCAACCAGATCTGGGTACATATCACATTTTTAATGAGAAGACACAAGCAGGTGTTGATGTGTTATATATAACTGCAACAATTCCAACCACATTTGTTTAATGGGTATGAATATCATTTTTCAACAATGCACTAAGGAAAATGAAAAACAAAATAGAAACCTATTCCTGTATTTGGCATCTAGAAAGGAGGTATTTAAGTGATAGCTTTCATCTATTTTGGGAGACTGCTGGAAATTAGCAATATTTAGAGATTGCTGAGAAGACACTAATGGGAACCAAGCTCACATTATTAATAATTTGCATATTACTTAATAACCCATGTTTTCTCCTTGAAAGCATCGATGAGTATAAAATGTTTATTTCTTGATGCACACCACTGGTTGGCATTTCTGTTACTGATGTTCATGCTTTTTTAAAGCAATGAGTCATCACCATAGGTGCTTTAAATGTCCTTATCAAAACACATATAATCAGAATATATGCACATTTAAACCATGGAAGGGTTGATATGACTATATGGTTATATGTTTGCTTACAATTATCCAAAATTCCAACTTATACCATGCTATTGGCTATAAAAAGTTAATTAAACAACAAAACATTTATTGAGTGTGTAACCTCTATAAATAAAATGTTTGGAAATAGAGGTAGAAGCATTGTATAATGTGGGTCATGCATTCAAAAAAATTACAGATTTGAAAATATGAGAAATTAACATGATATTAATAACTAGTCAAATAGGCAGCCTTTGCAGTAATCAGCGTCATAGGTTTACTAACCATGGTTCATTGATAGCAAGTCTGGGCAGACCAGATAAAGTCCTTAACTCATATAGAGATGGGCCCACATCAGGCAAGTCCACATATCAGGCAATCAAAGATGATCAAAGAAGATAAGCCTCTGCCTTTATGAAGTATGAGTGCTTGGAAATGGGGCTTAGCCATAGGTTTTCTGATATATGCCCTTGAAGAAATTTTCTATTCCTAATTTTTTTACTGTATTATGAGTTGAACTTGAATTTTGATAACATCTTTTCTGCATCTTTTATGATTATCACACATACTTATAAATGATCTATACTAAAGGACTTACCTCATTTGTTCTGATATAGGGTGATTTTGTTTTGTTTAGTGAATGTCCACCTAAGCTTGCACTTTGGGAATAAAGCTCACTTGGCCGCCATGTATATATATTTTGTATAATTGTTGGATTCTCTCTGCTAATCTTTTTGTTCAGATTTTGCATCTATCTTCTTGAAGGATACTTATCTTTATTTTTTTCCCCCATAACATCTTTGTCTGGTTTTGGTGTCATAGTATACAATAATGGTTTCATAAGTTGTATTGGAAAATGTCATCTCCTTCTCCGATATCTGAGTTTGTGTAGAATTAGCATGATCTCTTCTTTAAATGATTGACAGAATTCACCCATGAAGCTCTCTGGACCTGGACTTTATATACTGGGAATATTTGAACACAACTATTGCTATTTATAATATCAATTTGTCCTAGTGTCAGTTCTGGTAGTTTCTGTCTTTCAAACAACTTATCTATTTCATGAATAAGTTATCAACTTCATTAATTTAATTTTTTAAATATTTTCTTAGTATTAACTTAATAAATTTAGGTTGCATTACCTTCTTCTTTCCTGACGTTGGATTTTTGTCTTCCCCGATCTGGCTGGTGCAAACAAAATGTCTTCCAGTCCTACTTGAACACTGTGATTTTTTCATCCTACAGTAATACCCCAACATTTCTTCTTTGCTGAGCTTAATGGAGTCCCCCTGTGTTATTTACAACCAGAGACTCCTGAAGACCTTTAACAGATTCCTAGAGCTCTTTCTCTGGGTTGCTTGTCTGTACTGCTCTGCATCACAAATTCCAGCCACTTCATCTCCCTACATTCTAAGATCCGTTAACCATAATGGTCTCATTGAGGCCAGAGTCATTTTTATCTTTTCATATTCTCTGTGACCCTCTGAAAAAGCCTATATGAGAATTATTTACTGCATCTATTATAAGACAGAGATTCTAAAAGTTAATTTATTTTAATCAGATTAAAACTTATAATAGAAACCAACCATATTTTAGCTTCAGAGAACAATCTGAAATGTTTTAAACCAGCAGGTCCTACAAAAAACAATTAAGAACATCTAAAAATTTTAATGCAATTTAACTAGTTATTTAAGATTTGGTTTCCATAAGGACTTGTTTCATAATTTAAGGTGTCTATATATGAATGATCACGACAGCAAAATAATATACAAAGTTTGCCCATAAGATTTATTATCATTACATATCAAAATGTACACCTCATCACTACAAGAAAGTACCGTTCCCAATACATAGCATGACTTGGGGATTTTAAATAAATGTTAGCACCTCATTATGAGGGATTGCTGTGAAATACACAGAAATGGGAGCTTCTTGGCTATTTCCTAAGTCTGTTCCACATTTCCTGAATTTGCAGACATTCTGGGTATTACACGTAGACTTTTTCCTACCAGCTCTCTAGCTGTTTTTAGGTGTTGGTAGTCATTTGATTGTAACTAAAAAAGCAGAGTAGTTTGTTGACCTTCAGGGACACATACACAGAATTATTGTTGTGTTCCTAGAACACATCCAACTATTACAATGAAAATAAGATGAGAAAGAATTCCAAAGTGGATGCAAAGAGAGAAAAAAGTAAATTGTACATAAAAATGCTTCTGGGAGCAGATGTGTAGAGCATGCATTTGCCTCTAAGCTTACATGTTTGAGAAAGGATCTCTCACTGAATGATAATTTCTAAATTAAAGGTAGAGAAAAACACTGTTGAGGATCATTTCCACCCTGACCCACATGATAAGTGTGATGGAAAAAGTATCGCTATCACTTTTTCCTGAAAGTGTTAATTAAGCATCTTGATAGGTAGAGAGAAAAAACAGCCACTATCTTGCTTAGGGTCTGAGATGGACAGCCGACAGCACACACAGAAATCATACATGTCTTCAGACATCTATGACAAGAGCAGAATAAAAATGGGCATTGCATAAGCATTCGTCAGGATTCTCCTGATTGCAACCTCACTCAAACTTCACTCAACATAAAGGGCATCTTTGGCTTAGGTAGCCGGACGGCTCTGGGCCTCGGGGGATAATCAGAAGCACAATTTGAGTATTTCTCTCATTTATGTCTGTCAGGATTTGAGAACATGAATGGCCTCAAACTTGATGCTATTCACATTTTGGTGGCTTCTGCCCCATAGGCACCAGTGAGGCCTCCTGCTCAAGTTCCTACAGCCACAAATATCTCTCTAGGCATTGTTAACGGTCCTTTGGAAAAGTTGTCCCCAATTGAGAACTACAGGCCTAGAGATTAATAACATGAATTGCAAAGGCTTAAATTCTGTCTCTTTCACTTCTAGACGTGTGACAATGAGCAAGTTACTTTTCCTCTATGTGCTTAAATTTAGCCACCAAGCATGAATTAGTACAAGCAGGGAGATATTTGCAATACCTCTCTCTTTTTCGTTTCTGTTATTTATTGAGGAAAAATAAAATCCACATATTTATTAAAATTAGATTAAGCTGATGCAACTGCTGGTGTTGTCTGGCCAGGTTGCCAATATCTGCTTACTGCTGGCGGTATGCTAGTCCAGGCGATGGGCTCAGTCACTGGGCTGTCTAGGCCCCATTCTTGCTAGCTCTTTTCACTGGCATGCAGTAAGCAGCTAGCTCAAATTCCCAACATCTAGCCAAGAGCAGGGTGGTTGTGGCCCTCATAAATTGGATGACAGAACTGATTTCCTGTACCTTTTCATTTTCATTATGTGAAAGTGGCAGTCCTAATTGCAGGCTCCCAGCCTATTCTGAATGTAGACTAATTCTCTCACAGGACTTCCCTATACCTTTCTAACATACCTCCCCTGTCCAAACCACAGCCCAAAGAGGGGCCACTTGGACCCATGACATCTACCAGCTTTCTTTTTTCCAAATTGCATTCCATCTTGTTCTTTACACCATTTTTCAGGGGTAGATCAGGTAGGCTCTCTGATCCCAACCAGCCCTGCCCCTTCCTCTTCCCTCTGGATTCCTTTAAGCTAAACCCATTGTGGTCTGATTCTCTAAATGCAACTTTCAATTTGATGTCTTGCTAGAGAGGTCAAGAAGTCTCTATCTCCTGCCTTTGGATAGACACCACAGGGCCCATCTTGGAAGAAGAAAGGCTATATAAGAGAAACATAATATTAAAGGAAGAATTAAAATGAATGGGGATGTCTGCAAAAATATTATTATGGAATGGTCTCCAGATCTTTCATCTGATGGCATGAGGCTGGTATACTCTTTTTGTCTTGGTCCTTACTGGCTCAGGCACTGGGTAGAATGGAGCCTTCTTACTCTCCTTAGTAGGGCTGGAGAAGCCACAGAGGGCAAATGATTTGTTACAGCAGTGAAAACAATCCTGCAGTCTCTTAACTTGGAGTTCTTAACTTTGTTTGCTACAGTCTTTGTTTTCCTAAAATTCAGGAGCATGTACACAATATGCCCGAAAGCCACATATGGCCTGTGGCACATGGTTAGATCCAAAAATATCAGTATTTCCAAGGTGAAGGAAGCAAAATGTAGCAGCTCAGTGTTTTACATAAAACACAGGAGAAAGAACAAAGGAGTTGCTACCTCCTTGTTTTGTACAGTAGTGCCCACCATAAAGGGGTCAGGCTGCAGCCAAAGAAATGTAGATCCTGAGTATACAGTTGACCCTTGAACAACTTGGGGGTTGGGAGTGTCAGCCTCCATGAAGTTCACGTATAACATTTAGCTGCCCTAAAATTTAAGTACTACTAATCTGCTGCGGACCAGAAACGTTGCTGATAACAAACAGTAGATTAGCACACATTTTATATGTTATATTTTAAAGGGAGAATTAAAATGAATATTAATATGTATTATATACTATATCCTACACAGGAGTGGAAGGTGGGCCCTGCTCTTCTATAAGAGTATATACATTATATGTAATATATGCTGTATGTTATTTGTATTATATTCTGTATTCTTACAATAAATTAAGCTAGAGAAAAGAAAATGTCAATAAGAGAATAAGAAGGAAGAGGAAGTACATGCACAGAACTGTGCATATTTATTGAAAAAAAAATCTGTGGGTGTGTGGATGTGCGCAGTTCAAATCCACATTGTTCAAGAGTTAGCTGTCTATGTGCCAGGCAGAGGCTGTTGAGACCCCGGGGCAGTAGAGTTAGTGTGGCCCAGGATGCCACAGGCACAGTGAAAATTGCTCTCTCCTTTGTGTGTGTTGGCCTGGCTGTGCAGAAAAGACATCCTCCCAGTTCCCTGTGGGACAAATGTCAACAAGCGCCATATGACAGATGAGGTTGGGATTTATCCTTTGCCTGTTTTGAGAAAACAGCTCCAGCTGGTGTCACCTTCCTGCGTGTGGATGGTGGTGCCCTAGGAACACGATCAGCCTCTCGAGAGTAGGGACAGCCTCCTTCTCCTCTGTAGAGAGATGCCTTTTGATAAGTTTTGGATGAAAGAACTATACCTGCAATGGCCATTCACTTCCGTTTCATGGCAGCAGCTGAGATGGGCAATAGAAGGCAGGGAAATAGGCCACTCAGTGCATCTCCATAGAAATTTTGCCCTATGTTATGAATGTCCCCTTCTCTGGAAGGTTCCCCCAATCTCTTCTCTTGCAATCACCTCCACATCATCTTCTGCCCCTTTCCCATCAAACCACCATCCCTGTCCTCCATGCTTTGCCACACCAGGGGGTGATGGTCACTTGTGCTCTCAGTCATTTGTTTGTGTAGGTTTTTCACGAGAGACTTTAAAGCCTGGCAATACTTCTCCTTACGTGAACTGTGAGCATATTTTGAGAAGATCAAACGGTCCTGATATATACATATGTACTTCTCTCTGCCATATACGAACCGGGCAATAGAGAAGGTGGACAGCAGAAAGTGACGAGAGGGGAAGGATGGTGAGAAAATTATAAAACAGTCAAGGCCAGAACTCAAGTTTGAGAAATATAGACATTACCAAAATCTGAAGGAACATGAAGTATTCTAACCCTTCAAATGACTAGCAGAATGTGGGGGAGTGTTGCAGCTTATGAAAACACATAGAAATTCAGTACAACAACCAGGTGGTAGAATGGGGAGAGACAAACAAAATCAAATACTATAATGCATCCTTTTTTTCTCAAAGGGCAGAGAGAAAATTAGCATGATGTGATCAGAGAGAATAGATTAAGTTTGAAGACAGTGAGACTGAGCCTGAGTTACTAAGAGATTAAAATAATTTAAGAGAAAAATACCAGGTCCCTTCTACCCTCCAACTTCCTGAATCTGTGACATCTCTCTTTCCATGCCTCAGACCTATCGAGACACCATCAGTGATGCATCCCAACAGTGTCAAAATTGGGAACGGTCCTGACCACAACCTGAAAGTGTGCTTAGAGCACTTTGATCAAAAAGTGTCTCTGGGTGCTCCAGTCAGACTAGTTCTGATATTTCAGTATTGAGGGCAAGAATACATGTGTCATAGATCTCAATATCAAAATATAGCAAGCTAACAACAATTTAACATAATATATTCCAGTGTTTTTCAACCTTTTTTGGGCAAAGGCACACTTGTTCCATGAAAAAAATCACGAGGCACACCACCATTAGAAAATGTTAAAAAATTTAACTCTGTGCCTATATTGACTATATATAAAGTAATTCTCTTGAATAGGAATCAAATAAACACAAAGAAAGTATTTTATAATTACTTTATTATGAAATATTAAGTAAACAAAATAGTGAAAAATTATAAAATTCTTGTCTTGTCTGCACCTACGGCACACCAGGCAACGGTTGAAAAACGCTGATATATTCTATCCACCTGCCTCGGTGAATACCTGTTTATAATAACCTGGGAATTTAGGTTCCACATTAAAATTTTTGGAGTCCTTGAACTTTACTGGAACTTGGAGGTGCAAAGAAAGCTGATCTTCAGTCCCCAAATCCTGGCCCATAACATAACATTCACACTTCCCACATGGGCTTCATGCCACCACATTAATGTGGATATCCCCATCTGCACATCCAAGCATTCTCCCAAGCAATCCCTGCACACAGCCACCCCTTAACTGGCACAGGAAGCGTAGTCTGTCCACAGGAGGATGGAACTGGTGGAAGTCTGCATTGGCCCTGGCACATGGTCTAGAAGTGCAGGCACAGTCTGTGCTCAGGCTCACTCCAAACCCTGCAAACTCTTCACCCAGTGGGGAGAATGTCTGTTAGGGGAGGACCAGGAAGGAAAGTCTGATAGCGCAGGCTTAAGGGCAACATTACCTCATAGTCATTCATTGGTGTTTACTGGGCACTAATCTGTGGAAGCCACCATGCTAGGCTGCAATAGCATGAATAGCAGTGCCAGGGGACACACTTCAAATGTTAATGGTTAGTATAGTTAAGTGGCTGAATAGAAAAGTAGGTAATCAATTCTCTTCACAAATCTCGACTCTTCTGAGGCTCCTCATCTCAATAATGGCTCTACCACATCAGCCCAATGATCACCAGAAACCTGGGGTTACTCCAATATCTCTCATGCCCGGCCCCCATATTATGTTCCACCCATTCCATTTCCCAAATGCCTCTTCACCCAGATGGCTAAGTGCAACACCACCAGCTGACACATGGGCCATAGTTTGTGGAGCAAATGAGAGCCACGGAAGCTCAGAGGAGGAGCTGATCCTGGTGTGGGGAGGGGGACTGGAAGAACTAACGCCCACATTAAGCCCCTTGTTATAAATTTATCCCACGCTATCTTTGGGAGTGGTTGGCTCTTAAAGGAAAGATTCATGCTGGATAAGAGAGGTGGCAAGGCCATTCTGAACCTGTATGATCTTGTCTTGTGCAGGAACATATAAGAGAAAAAGTAGAATGAGGCTTTCATTTCTTTATTTTTAGGGTAGTTCATCCCTAACCTTAATCAGAGCCACACTCTTCAATGGAAACACACTGGTATCTTTAATAATAAAAGCATAATATGCTAATTAGACCAGAGGACCTTGTGGATGAAGCCAGGGCTGCAAAGGAAGCCAGAGTCCCAGATGCCAGAGGGAAGCCAGTGCCAGCATCCAGGGTAAGGAAGGCCTACTCTTGCATGGATTTCATGCATCAGGCCTCTAACATTTCCATAAAGGCTCTGAGAAGCTACTTTGCATTTCTGCTTTTAGACTGGTGATCTCTCCTATTGCCCCTCCAAACTCTTAGCTGGCTGGCCTGTAAGATTGTCTTTGAGACTCACTTTCCAGGGTCCTTTAAGAATATCGTAGTTCCAAAACTGCTTTGGCTCAGTGGATAGAGTGCCGGCCTGAGGACTGAAGGGTCCCAGGTTTGATTCTGGTCAAGGGCATGTACATTGGTTGCAGGCACATCTCTAGTAGTGAGTGTACAGAAGGCAGCTGGTCGATGTTTCTCTCTCATAGATTTTTCTAGCTCTCTATCCCTCTCCCTTCCTCTGTGTAAAAAATCAATAAAATATATTTAAAAAAAGAAGAAGAAGAATCCCGTAGCTGAGGAAAATCAGCTCTGCATGAGCCTGGGGAGCAGGCTCCCTTGGCTGGACAGAGGTGTGAGACCCAAGTGTGATGTCAACCTACCACGTGGACAATGTTAAGCCAGCCCCAATGTGTACTCAGCTGCCCAGCTCTAAATAGAAGTCTTGTGTGCAACATGAAAACTCAGCTGTTTTATAGCCACCTTCCCAAACTTCAAAGCACTTGGCCCAGAGGAGCCAATGAAATCTAATATATATATTTTTATTTTTATTTTATGCTCCCCGTGTCCATGCAATTGGAATAAACTGTAAATTAGGTGTTATGGCACTGTGGTTGGGTTAGATGTGATGGTTTAGAAATGTAGCTTTAGTTTGTTATAAGATAATAGCTGCTTTGCTTTGTTGTGACAGTAGCAATAAAGTAAAGTTACTACAATGTAAAATGTGGTAACCAACCCAAACTACTGAAACAAAGCCACAAATCAGGGAACTTTATGTGTACAAGCTACACCCAGGTCCCGTTTCTGAACAGGTAGCACAGGAGCCTGCCAGAGCCATCCGTACTACGTGGACTCGGGCATTTGCTATGGGTTAAATCATGTCCCCAAAAAATGTACGGTGTGAGTTACTGTTGGAATATAGAGAAATTCCTTGCCTTTTACATCAGAGAAGGGAGACCCCACTGAGCCCAAGCTGGTATCCAGATGTGACTGAGCTTGTGGAGGGCACTTTTTTTTTTTTTTTCCAAGATACTGTAAGCAATGGGGCCAATGAAATGTGCCATGGAGTAGAGACATTTTCAATCTTGGCAGGGTTGCGGGGAGAGGACTCTCAAGTTGTGGGGACAGTACGGCGCATGACACCTGACCAAGTGGTAACTTTAGAAGCAGCAGGAGGGAGGTGGGGACCTTCTCAGATCTTGGCTGCAGCTACAGCTGCAAAGCACCACTATTGGGGGCTTCAAATAGAGCCAACATCATCAAGAAAAGTAAGAGGCTATCCAAGAGCTCATGTGGAACAGCCCCAGGAATGCGAGTACGTATTGGTGGGGGCTGGGAGAGAGACACGTGTGTGATCTTGCAGAGTGCTTAGCTCCCAAATGTTAGGCAGATGCGAGGGGGAAAAAAACCCCGCAAAATATGGACCATGACTCTGAATGTGACCTCGTATGTACCCGGAAGTCAGCAAGGCTAAGATAACATGAGTCACAAATTGAAAACACTTCAGTTTGATACTCTGAGCTAATATTTACTGAGTATTTGCTACGTGCTAGAGATTGTCTTATGCCCTGTCCATGTATTATTTAATTCTCTATATCCTTATAAAATAACTCCCATTGCTTGCTCTACTTCTCAGATGAAAGATGTGTGACACATTGGTCTTAGTAAGTGGCCAGGGCTGGGAGCTAAACTCAGACAGTCTTGACTCCCCCAGCAGTGTTTGTGACCATTGCATGAGTCCCTCCATCATCACACTGTTGTGCGAGCCACCTTTCCTATAGCATTCTGGGCTGATGCCTCTGGAGACCACTCCATGTGCCTGGAGTCTGAGATACCCACTAACATGTCTGTATAGTGAAATTCCTATAGATATGTCATACCATGCACACTAGACAATGATGTGTATCAATTGAAACACTTGCACATCATAAGAAAACAATTTCCTGAGCCTACAATAGAGTCAAATATATTTTAATTTGGTAGGAAAAGACACATGCTCTAAGAAAGACTAGCAACCAGAGAACAAGATGTTGTATTTTGTGTACAGCAACCCATGGTGAGGCCCCCAGTTCTCACAGACTCCATGTGACTTCAGGCCAAATGGGCCCTCCCAGATGGCCGAGGCAATCACTTCAGAATGTCCAGAGGCCTCGCATGGGAAAGGTAGATGCAACTAGATATGTGTATGCAATTCCTGGGGCTGGAGGAGAGGGTGAAACTTTGTTGACAGACTTTCAGATTTCTTGGCTGTGTTTTTGGTTGGTTAAAAAGCTGACAGGCTGTATTACAGCTAACATCCCTATATTGATTATACCATTTCTGAGCCTGGCCTCCCTGTGACAGGAAGCAGCATAATTAGTTTTTTACTGTTGAAATATTTGTAAGTCATTTGTACTTTTATGGGGTACATAACCTGGCTGTTTCCCTTCAAATACTCTTCTTTAACTTGTTTAAACAAGAAATATCTCCTAGAGGACAGTGTCACTGCTGTCCTTCAATGAGACTCTAAGGTAAGGACCTCTCTTGCTTGTGAAATACACAAGGGCATCCATGCCACTGTTACTTAAAACAGGTCTGCAAGAGGAGTGATCCAAACAGACACAGGAACAGCTACCACTGCTCAGGTGCTCTGTGTACACCATGGGGAAGCAACTGGACCAGGAAAAATGTCAGATTTGGGGTTTTGTTTATATTTATTTACTTTAAGCTACTGGTAGCCACAATCCTATATAATAAAAGAGAAACATGTAAAGTGACTGTACCTCAGCTACACTCACCATCCAATCAGGGGGAGCATGCAAATTAACCTCATTGTCTCTGACAGCAGGGAAGAGGCCTTCCCAGCAGGCCTGCTTGGCTGTCACCTCAAAAATCCAGGGGCAGGCAAGTGTAGCTGCAGACAGCTCCCAGCATGGCCTGCTTGGCAGTTGCTGCAGTGTGGAGCAGGCAGGCCCCGTAGAGAGCAGAGGACCATGGGGAGGGGGCCTAAGCTGTCAGTAGGATATACCCTGAGGGCTCCCAGATTGGAGAGGGTGCAGGTCAGGCTGAATTTCATGCACTGGGCCTCTAGTTGTCAATATCAGCCATTGAAAAGCACTGATCTGAGGTCCATAGTGAGTAAAGAGTTGATGCCACTTATAATTGCATCATTGCATGGTTCTTAAAATATGCAACTTGGATCAGGACTTCCTTTCTATTGTGCCCACTGAGGTTTGCCACCTCAACAACAGGCAGGGTAGTAGGCTATGCAAATATTCCAAAGGAGCCACAATTACTTAAAAGTTTCTTGGAGCTGAAACTGGTTTGGCTCAGTGGATAGAGCATCAGCCTGTGGACTGAAAGGTCCCAGGTTCAATTCCAGTCAAGGGCATGTGCCTTGGTTGCGGGCACATCCCCAGTAGGGAGTGTGCAGGAGGCAGTTTATTGATGTGTCTCTCTCATCAATGTTTCTAGCTCTCTATCCCGCTCTCTTCCTCTCTCTCAAAAATCATTGAAATATATATATATATATATATATATATATATATATATATATATATATATTTTAATTTCTTGGAAATCCTCTTTGGATGTGGATTTCCAGTCTCACAGCACAGCCTTCTGAAGAGCTTTAATGATCCTAACTCCTGTGTTTTTTTGTTTGTATGTTTGTTTGTTTTCATTTAAAAATTGGAGTGAATTTGAATCTGGTTAAAAGCCAAAGTCACTTGAATATAAATCTCATAAGTGATGGCCTTAAAAACTGTAAATGTTGATATAACTCACAGAAAATAGCAAGATATAAATGTACAGAGAGAAGAAGGATTGTGTCTAGTGATTTGTAAATGAGCCAAAGGTCCCTGGAATAGGTATGTATCCTGAGTGTGAGCCCTGGCAGAAACCCATTCAGATCAGCTTATGTAAAAATGATAAGAATGCACAATAATTTACACAACCTGGGGACAGGAAGTCAACGTGGGCCCTACAAGAGACCACAATCATAAGTTAGTCTTAAGAAACGAAGAAACTTGTTTGTTCTTTCTGAGACTACTGGATTCCACCAGAGCATTTCCTGGTGCCTCATCTTCACCTCTGCAGTTGGGCTGGCTACTTCCATAGGACCTCACCTCACAGGACAGGGGCTGGGGGCTGGCTGAGCTAAGGCTAGCACAACTAACTTAGCAAAAAGGAGTCGCTGCTGGGTTCACTCAGGCATGCTGTGGGATGGAGGGTGTGGGGTGTAGGATGCGAGTGAGTAGAGAGGGTTGGTGTTTGTGCCTGGCCAGGGGGGGAGCTGAAGATGATTATCTGTCAATATCCAAATGGCTTGCTTTTGAACCAGAGTCTAGTGTTTAAAGAAAAGACACATTTGTACCCGATTTCAAATGATTTGCATCCAGATGATGGCAACAGAGAAGCCAGTTCATTAATTTGTGTAATAGGTTAAAAAAGACTTCGCCTGCTAATCAGTTTCTAACTCACATTATTATTAATTTTTTAATGTAAAGGAAGGCCAAATTATAGTCCTCTTAATAGAGAAGTGAATGATCATAAAAATGTGTTCATGCCACCCAGTCTCCTCAATCCTTTTTGCATCTCAGGAAAATCAATGTGTTGTGACCTATATCAATTATTATTACAGCCACACACACAAAAAAAATGGTTTTCCTGTGTGAATAATAAAAACCTTACATTTACATGCATTTTATGGCATCCCAAAATGTTTTAATTTTTTTCATGCATTAACCCTACATGACAGAGCAGTATTAGATTGAACCATATAAAATGGTCATTTATATGGTCAAAAGTGGCCAAATATTGACAATTTTCTATATTTCAACCTACTCTTAGTGTAATGAGTTAATGCATGAGTCAAACAGTTTATAGCTGTGTTAGGCAACAACCTGAGCTTTCCTGGTTCTGAGTGCTAGAGATGGAATAAGACCTAGGTCTTCTAGCCATTAGCTCAGTGTCATTTCCATTGCAATATTATAAGAAAAGAGCATGCCCATCGTAATATAAACCAAATTTAAGCCTTTTGTCTATGTTTTTTTTGTGTGATAAATTCACTATAGATGATAATGAGAAAAACTTCAAGAAATCTGTTTTAAATGTTCTTCATTAATTTTTTTGCAACCGCTTGCATTTTCCCCCAAATTAGCAAAGTGCAAAAAATCAAGTCACTTATGCTATGAAAAGATTTCCTATTTAGTTTTTCAAATTAATTGGCTATGAGTAAATTGTTTTTTACCTCTGCCATTTAGGGTTCAGGGAGCTAAAGAAAATAAGAATTATGTCTGATTAAATTATTGGAAGAATTTTTATGTTATGAAAAATTATTTCTTTAATGTCTTAGTTTTCTCTTTTAAAGAAGTCAGTTCTGAGAAAGATAAAAGCATATCTTTGTTTTCTGACATAGTTGTCCTAAGTAATACCTGAATTAGAATTCACATCAATCACTCAATCCTTCTTTTGTTTATGCTAATGTTTCAAAACATACAGATGTGTTGCAAATGAGTACATCATATATGACTTGTTAGCTTTTTGTTGTTGTTGTTGCTACAGGGGATTCCAGAATATTATTATATATGTAATGTTTTCCCCAAGATTTAGCAAATGGCTATCAAACATGGAAATACAGTTTAACAGCTTAAACTAAAAGAAATGCACATCATTAATTTAAATTCAATTAGCTGGCTGCATCCTAGCAAACGGCACTAGCAAAGTGCTTCGAGTGCACGGCGTGGGAATTCCGTGGGTCCAGCGAGCCCCTGGTTTCTGTGAGCAGCTTGCAGTTGTTTTGTTGGCCTCGAAGACAGATCCCTTCTCCCCGGGCTGCACTCACAGCTTCTCGGGGCACGGGGAAGATGGCACCGATTTGTTTACCCATGAATGCTTTTGTGAGAGGAGAGAGCCTCTGTGCTTCAGCATTTCCCCCTGGACGGAGACTTGGGCGGGGGGAGGAGGGTATGTCTGGGCCATTTTGCTGTTTTTATCCTTCTGGCTCTTTGAGAGGATCTTCTTCTACCTTCTAAGCTTAAAACCTAAAACAACAACAACAAAACAAGAGGTTTTTCCACACTGTTACTCATTGTTATTTCCAGACACAAATGAGTAATCAAAAAAATTCCATCCAAAAATAAATAAATAAATATCCTGAAAGACAACTCCAGAAATGTCATCTGGTTGCATGCATACATATACATATACATATACATATACATATACATATACATATACATATATATATATGCATAGTGGATTCTGTCTGCAGAGAGGCTCTATGAGAGAGAATCAGGAAAATGAAATCTTGATATATATGGCCTTCCACACTGAGATTCCCTTGCCACATATACCCACATGCTAATTTTACATTTTTTGGTCTATGATTATACAAGGCTGTCCATGTTCAGTGAAAACAAAACATCAATAATAATCCTGCATTAACACATATTCTTGGTATGATTCTCTTCATTGATTATCATGTTGATGGTGTATGATTCAATTTTATCTTTCAATTAAGTCACTGCTTAACGTTTTTTCCATAGATTAAAAAATGAAACATAAAAAGCTAAATAAAATAGCTATGTTAGTGAAAATTGATGCATAATAGTAATAGTTTGAAGCTACCAGAACCCCGAAACTAGGTGGCCTAAAACAGTAAGTATTTATTACTTGTCATAAGTTTATGGATCAGCTGGGTAGTTCTCTGTTGTGCTTACTCTTATCAGCTGTGGATATGGTAGTCAAGTCTCTGGTCATGACTAGGGCCCCTCCCCTGTTTAGGACTCACTGTTTTTTCTGATGTTTGGCTGATTCTTGACTAAGACAACAGGGGTGACTGGTCCATTATCTCGTTGTGTGGCATACTCACTCAAGTTTAGTCACATGGTGATGACAGGGTTCCACAGGAGTGAGTGAAGAGGTTCAAGGCCTCTTGATGTTGAGCTTCAGATCTGGCATACTGTCACCTCCACCAATTCCACTGGCAGAAGCAACTCACAGCCTTCCATCCAATTCCAGGGCCTATGAAATAGACTTCCCCATTCAATGGGGGGAGCCACAGAGTCACATTGCAAAGGGCAGGGAGCCAGGGAGGTGTGAACATTTGTGATCATTGTCTAATGGCTACTGTGATAGGAGGCATTTGAGTGTTTTCAAAGTGTGCTGCGCAAAACACTGGTCTCATTGGTGGTCTGCAAAACAACACAGATGCAAACACATATACAAGGAAGAAGGGTGAATTTCCACATACAATGAGAAAATTGCATCTACTGGATCTCTCTGCAATGCCTAGAGATGAGCCAGCAGAAACAGGGACCCTAATTTTCTTAGCAGGAGCCGCTACAACTCCCCATGGGCTCCTAGCTCATTCTCCTCTCTCAGCAGCAACCACTGGCCTGAGACTCAGTTTCCCAAAGGCCCCTTGAGTCTCCAGGTGCCAGACAGGTGGAATTTCCAGAAATCCCCCAAATGGCTGGTCTCCAGCAAATTCAAGCTGCTGGATGCCTGGGCCCAGTGCTCCTCATTGAAGACGGTTCTCCTGCTTATATCACATAAAGGGAGAGCAATAGGATGGCAGAGTCCTTTATGGGAATACAGCCCCGCAGCGTCTCCAGCTGTGCTCTGCCCCAGCACACCTGCTTCACATCTCCACAGGACTCTGAAAGAGCAAGGCTGGTGCACCTGCTGAGACCCGGCAGCAAATGACATTTGCTGGTGTTTGCACACAGGCCATTACAGGAGAGGGTCAAACAAAAATGATCAGGGTCCTTTGATTCTTTACTATAGAACCTAGTGCCTTTGGTGATTGACTCACCAATAGACAGGATATACAGTTTCCCTAGCTTTGTAGGTTAAGGACCCTTTTTTCCCCTCAAGGAGCATCTTGCAGATTTGATAAGATAGAGGATGCAGATTAGAACATGATGTCTCATTTAAAGGCGATAGTTCAGTAAAATACGTCGAAAATGCAAATCCCTACAAATGCTCATTGTTTACTTTCTCACATATGCTTCTTCTACTTTCAATCCCTTCTGAGGAGTTTCTGACAGCCAAAATAAGCAACTAAACAGCAGCAACTGGAAAAAGAAAAGTAGAAGTTGAAAAAAAAAAAAGACAAGGCCAAGAAAGAAAACAGTTAAAGCTGTCAGGTAAAATAGCCCAGTGTCTGTAGTTACATTTTAGTTGCTCCACAGAAAGTGTGCTGAAACAGAATCTGAATGCAAAATTTAATGCGAATGGGTACACAAGGAAAGTAATATTTATACTTCACTCAATGAATCATAGTTATGCCTCTGTTATGTGTCCCTTGCATAAGGTTACTGGGAACCTACAACATCCTTAAGAGGCTTATGGTCTAGAGCAGGACTGATCAAGGTGGGGCTCTCCACCTCTTTTGGTCAATACAGTTATCAGAACTCCGCTGAGCTCCTTTGTTTATGCATTGCCTCTAGCTGCTCTCATGCTCAATGGCAGGACTGTGTGCCAGATGTATGGCTGACACACTTTAAAATATTTACTGAGTGGTTCTTTACAGGAAGCATTTGCTCCCAGACTCCAGGTCCTTCTTTAACTGCTTCAGCTCCATAGTCTTTCTCTTTGAGAATACTTTTATTTTTTGTATGGATGCAATGACTCCTTCTATAGAAATGACTCTGTTATCTCTATATCCAGTCACAGACATGAGAAACCTTTCTAGAATTTCTCAGTTCATCCTATGAAAGCAATCACCTGCTTGCTGTGCTTACTGTCCACGTTAGTCCTCAGTCTAGATCAGGGTTGACACATAGGTTAAAGGCAAACAAGAAACATGCCCATTCAGATTTGAGATGCATAAGGAACACTTTAGTATTGCCCTAATGATAACTTAGTTTTATTTTGGACTTTCTCAAGGTGCTTACTCTAATTAACTCTTTTACTCTAATATGCCAGGGAAATTACTAAAAGTCACTGATATCATTGCTGTCCAGTTGTGAGAGCAGACACAAGAGAGTTAAGTGATCTGCAAAATGGTCAATTCCCTGACAGCGAGTTACTTCTACGGTTGAGCAACAGGGCTGCTCCTTCATTCTATCTCATGCAAAAGCTGGACTTCCATTAAACTGGGCTTCCTGGAATTTCCTTCTCCAGGTCTTCATTTCAATTTAGCTACCCAGGTCCCCAAATGGTACTCACCACTATTATTATTCGGTGGGAAAATGATGGTGTAAGGATTGGTGTTATTTTTTCCGCCCAAGATTTCCCGCGAGGTTATTCCCACCTGTGTGCCTTAAGCCTCTGACATGGTTCTTTCCTTGCTCCCAATGCTGTCTCTGTGGAAAGGTGACAGTGTAGGTGCAATAAGCTCTGGATGAGTGGAAAGCCACTAATTCTGTTCTTTTGCTTTAACAAAAGCGCTTCCTAAAGGAAAGGGGCGACTTTCTCTTCCTAGTTCTAAAAAGCAAAATTTTAGGAATTGTGGAGACATTGAAAGTCTAAGAGATTTTCATAAAAGAAACAGCAGCAGGACGATTTTTCTCCCAGGACTGCTGGAGCTCAGCTGCTATATAGCTCTGCAACTCTGCTCACTCACTCTGTCCTCCATGTATTGTATTTCAATAAAAACTTAATAAACAGAATATTAAAGATTTGAAGAATTATACAAAGTATTCAATTTCTAACCCTGCCATTTATTTTATTTTTATGAGATATCAGGACCAGTTTAATAAGTATAATAAACATAAACTCTGGCATTTATAACACTATTCACCAGATTAATACCAAATAATATTTTCTAGAAGTGCCATTTTAATAGGAATAAATGGATAAACAGATATGCCTTAGACTTATTCTACCAAGATTGCAGGAGCTTCAATTTTTGAAAGCAAATTAACAGCCAAAATCAATATTTTCTCCATTAATTTCATATTCCCTGGAAGAGTTTTACTAGTAGAAGATAGCAAAGGGTATGCTGGTATTGGGCCAGCCAATGCTGCTTTTAATGCATATTAAAAAAAGAGTCCGCAGCCAAAACCAGTTTGTCTCAGTGGATAGAGCTTCAGCCTGTGGACTGAAGTGTCCCAGGCTGGATTCCTGTCAAGGGCATGTATCTTGGTTGTGGGCACATCCCCAGTAGGGGGTGCAGGAGGCAGCTGATTGATGTTTCTATCTCTCTATCCTTCTCCCTTCCTCTCTGTAAAAAATCAATAAAATATATATATATTTTTTTAAAAGAGTCCCCATATTTTAGTCTTAATTTATGGCCATGGGCTTCCTAATATAGATGTCTTAACAAAATCCCTTGCATATCACATGAACACAGTTGGTAGGTGATATCAGATTTAGCTGGGACAGGGGACAGGATGATGTATTTAATTATTAATATTTCTAATATATTATCTCCCATTGCCTTCTTTCTTCCTATCTCTTTGGCTAAGGTGTTCCAAGATGCTGATGACTTCAAAGAAGACCCAAGGTCATGAAAAAGAATATTCAGAGAAATGGGTCCCGGTCAGACCTTAAAGCAAAAGAGCTGAGTATTTAGGAATCTGAACCACTTTAAGATAAAGGTAACATGTATACTGCAGAACATGTGCAGTTCAATATCTTGTAACAGGGGATCTATACTAAAAAGCTTAGGTGGCGCCTCGCCTTTGTGTCATCACAAGATGGCTGCCCCCACTTCATTACCAGCTGACTGCTATAAGATGGCCAGCCAGCAGGGGGGGGCAGTTGTGGGTGACCAGGCCAGGAAGGGAGGGTAATTGGGGGCGAGATTAAGCTGGCAGGGGAGGGCAGTTAGGGGTGACCAGACCTGTAGAGGAGGGCAGTTGGGGGTGATCAGATCGGCAGGGGAGCAGTTAGGCATCAGTCAGGCCAACAGGGGAACGATTAGGGTGTGATTAGGCTGGCAGGCATAACCGGTTAGGGGCAATCAGGCAGGCAAGTGGTTAGGAGCGAGCAGTCCCTCCCATATTGTGAGAGGGATGTCTGACTGGAGAGGGTGCATGCTGGACTGAGGAACACCTTCCTCCAGTGCACAAATTTTGTGCACTGGGCCTCTAGTCTAAGTATAAAACAATAACCAAATAACAAAAACATTACCAATGAATGATCCCTATGCCATAGTCAGATATCATATTAAGATATAGAATTGCAAAAATATATAACTTTGACTAATATTAATTACTAGAGGCCCAGTGCATGAAATTTGTGCGTGGGGAGGGGGTCCTCTCAGCCCAGCCTGCACTCTCTCCAGTCCAGGATCCCTTGGGGGATGTCAGACTGCTGGTTTTGGGGCCTACACTGGCAGTTGGACATTCCTTTCATAATTCTGGAACACTGGCTCCTAATTGCTCACCCGCCTGGTTGCCCCTTACTGGACCCCCTACCAACCTGATCACCCCTAACTCCCATCCCTGCCAGCGTGGTTGCCCCCAACTGCTCTCTCCTTGCCAGCCAGGTTTCTCCCAACTGGCCTGGTCACTCCTAACTGTCCCCCTTGCCAGCCTGGTCACCCCTTACCACCCCTCTTAGTGGCCCCCAACTTTCCCTCCCTGCCAGCCTGGTCATCCCATGCTGCCTGCTGTTCCATTGTTTGGTCATCCCTCACTGACCCCTCTCCGGCCTTGTCACCCTATGCAGCCTTCTGCTCAGTTGTTTGATTGTCCCTCACTAACCCCCCTGCCAGCCTCATCACCCCCCGCAGCCGGTTCAGTAGTCCGTTCAATTGCGATGGTCGCTTAGGCTTTTATTATTATAGACTAGCAAATCGTTTCATATTAGTCTCACTAAACTGATAACAGCTTCTTTTCCTCTGAGAAGAGGGGAAAGAAACTGAGACTCTTCAAAAGGAGAATGTATGCAATATTTCCTCTGAAATACTGACATACAGCTAAAAGTCCAGAATGTGGTGAGAAAAAAAATAGTATTTATTAGCACCTATTATGTGTTAGGTATTCTGTAAATTAAGATATCCTATTGTGTAGGTAGTATTCAATGATCCCCAAGAACCCCGATCCTTGGTGCACACAACAAACATTATTAACCTAGATACTGCTGAGATCAGATTTTTCAGATGTAATCAAGGCCCCAAATCAATTAATCTTAAAACAGGGAGACTAGGTGGCTCTGAAGTAGTCACACTAACCCTTTAAAAGCAGAACGCGTTTCTGAATGATCATAAAACAAGAAGCCAGAGGTTCAAAACACATGAAGGAGGTAATGCACAGGAGGCAGCCAATCAATGGTTCTGTCATCATTGATGTTTCTATCTCTCTCTCTCTCTCTCTCTCAAATCAATGTCAAAACCGGTTTGGCTCTGTGGATAGAGCGTCAGCCTGGGACTGAAAGGTCACAGGTTTGATTCCGGTCAAGGGCATGTACCTTGGTTGCAGGTACACCCCCAGTGGGGGATGTGCAAGAGACAGCTGATTGATGATTCTCTTGCATCGATGTTTCTAACTCTCTCTTCCTCTCTGTAGAAAATCAATAAAAAATATTTTTAAAAATTTAAAAATAAAATCAATAAAAACATTTATTAAAAAAAAAAAAAAGTAATGCCCTGTTGCTGACTTGAAGGTGGAAGGAGCCACATGGCAAGGAATGCACTTGGCTTCCAGGATCTAAGAACAGCTATTAGGAAAAATGAGACCCCAGCCCTAATAGCTCACAGAAATTAATAAGTAAGGTTGCAGGAGGACCCCAAGCCCCAGGTGAGAACGGACACCTTGATCTCAGTTTGATGAGACCATTTGCAGAGAATATAACCATGTCAAGCTCAGATTTCTGACCAACAGATAATAACTGTGTGTTGTGTTAAACAGATATGTTTGTGGCCCTTTGTAATGCAGCAATGTAAACAAAAGCTATACCATGCTGAAGTAGCAACCCCTATATCTCAGAAGGTTAACAGAATGCAGTTACCTCTTTCTGCAGCTGTACGTCTCCTGTGAATGTCCAGGGATTGGGTGGGATATGCTTCCCAGAATTTTTCAGCATTGCACTTTATACAATGTACGATACCTTAGGTCCTCGGGGATCAAGCCACTCAGAGGTTTGCACACCAACTCTTGTGTACCCTGGCCCAGAACGGGACAAACAACTCAACTCAAAGGCCAAAACTAGTCACATGGCACCACCTAACTGCAAGGCAGCAAAGAAATGGGAAGAAGCAGGTAGGATATTTGGTGAGCCCTCCTGCATCTGCCCTATGAACCTGAGAGCATTCATATAGTAGTGACTTTGTGAGAAAAGCAGTATCAACAGCTTTGAACAGATGGGCTAAGGCTCAGAGAGGACAAGCAACTTGCTCAGGGTCACACAGGTGACAGAGTCCAGAAATGAACCTAATTATGTATAACTATAAAGCATATGTTCTTTTCACTGTATCATTCATGAGGGGTCATCTAAAGAGACCACTAAAGAAGCTTGGTCTGGAAAAGAAAATATGTGAGCCAGAAACTGAAGGTCATCTTTATACTTGAATCTTTGATTCCACTTTTAAACAACTGTCTTATAAATAAACATAAGCAATCAGAAAATGTTAGAGTTTTAGGAATGACAATAGCAGCTTATATTTTTCTATATGCAAATACTATTCTAAGTACCTTACATATTATAACAAAACCCTATGAGTTAAATTCAAGTATCCCTATTATATAAATATCATATTTGCTCTACAGAGAGATCAAACAAAGACAGCATCTGGAAAAAGTGAGGACCCAAACCCCAAATCTGGTTTTAGAACCCAAGGTTCTCACCCAATGCTACAGTCTATCCACCCATTTTATCTCCTTTTATAGCTTCCATCCACATCTTCCATTCACTAGGAATTTCTCTCTACCTGGTTCCTGCCTTCAAATTTATACATGTTTTTCAGAGCATAATCTATACTTCTCTTTAACAAGCTCTGTTATTTTCAAAGGAAGTGAGTTTTACTTTCTCCAAACCCCTGCTAACTATTGTATTTTACTGAGGGTGTAGATGATATTGTTTTAATGTAGAGTATCAATATTCAATTCATGGTCAGTTGGAACAACATTCCCATCCCAGCCAGACATCCAAATCCAATTCCCTAGCCATTGTTAATTATGTTACATGGCAAAGAAAAAAAAAAAAAAAGTCTTTGCAGATATGATTAAACTAAGGGGAGATGAAATGAGGAGCTTACCCTGGATTATGTACCTTAAATTCAGTCACATATATCCTTGTAAGAGAGAGGAAGAGGGATATTACACACAGAGACAGACAGACAGACAGACAGACAGACACACACACACACACAGTCACACACACGAGAAAGCAACGTGACCTGTAGAAACTGGATTCATGCAGCCATAAGCCAAAGAATGCTGGCAATCACAAGAAGTTGGAAAAGGCAAAGAACACATTTTTCCCTATAGCCTGCTGACATCTTGATTTTGGCCTACTAACATGGATTCTGGCCTCCAGAATTAAGAAAATAAATATATATTGCTTTAAACAACACAGATTGCACTACTTTATGTTAGCCACAGGAAAGTAATACATTATTATTCAATATTTCTAAAACAATGTGTTCAAATCAATGAAATAATGTTTTCACTTTTAAACTGGATCTCTGTGAATAGAATCCTGAATAATTAAACTGTATTATAAAGATACTAGAGGTTGGTGCACAAGATTTGTACACTAGAGAGGGGTCCCACAGCCCAGCCTGTGCCCTCTCGCAGTCCAGGACTCCTCAGGGGATGGATGTCTGCCTAGCAGGGAGACATCCCTCTCATATTCTGGGACTCTTGCAGTCCGGGACTCCTTGCCCCTTACTGCCTGCTTATAACAAATGTGGGAGAGGCTCCCACCACTGCTGCTGTACTCAAGCTAGCCACGAACCTGTCTTCTGGCTGAGAAGTGTTCCCTCTGTGGGAGTGAACTGACCACTAGAGGGCAGCTCCTTCATTGCATGTCTGTTCCCTGGTGGTCAGTGCATGTCATAGCGACTGGTCATTCCACCATTTGGTCAATTTGAATATTAGCCTTTTATTATATAGGATAGCTCTAGGCTATGCATTTAGACTAATTAAAGTAAAAAGTTGCTATTTAATCTTAGGATATTGATAAAGAAAAAAATCTCTGAGTGTACGTAATGTCAGTTCAACTTTCAGTGTGCAGTTAAAGGCACATAATATGACATGTTGTTCTCTGTTACTAATTACAGGAGGTTCTCAAAACAAAATTTTCATCTTTCATTTCCCTGCTTCTAATATATGGGTACATGAGCTTATTTCAAGGTAAGTGATAATTCATCTCTCACCAAAAAATATGTCTATTGTTTATTTCTTCTGGTAGAAAAATAAAATGGATAATTTTAGAAACATAAAAGTTACCACTCCAAAGTATTGCATGCAAAGAGCTAGCACTTTCAGAGAAAAGATATGCATGCTCTTTACTTTCACATACTAAAATTAACTACTGAAATATATTCACTTATTTTTTTTAAATTAAATGCAAGATCTCTGTAACTTAAGGAGAAAGTCATTTCATAAGACTTTGATCAAGACAAAATTAAAATTGCAGGTACAATGAAACTCTGGAGCTGGCTCATCATAGAAAAACCCCAATACACCTTGTAAGTGATGCCAAAATAAGCGAGAAGTGACTCTTTATTTGAGCAGTCAGATTTCCCTTCTGTCTGCAAACAGAGCAAAACCCAGGACATTTCACTACTGGAGAACCTCTAATGAGTGGGTAGTAAAATACCCACCTTTCTGACTGCCACTGGATATCAAAAAATTACTCTCTTCTGACTCAGTAATTACCCACCAAAAATTTAGAGCAAGTGGTTGTCACGTCACCCAAATTAGTACCTGACAACGAATGCTTTTGGCAAGGTTGGCAGCTGAGAAACAGGAAATGAGTTGCAAAACATTATTAAAACTCGAAAATAACAGCCTTAAAGGTGTGTGATCTACTATTCAAATACTCAAAAACTACTATGGAGAGAAAACTCACGCCTGGGTAGAAGGCAGGGAGCCAATGGAGGAGAGGTAGCAAAGAAAATGCCACTCATTCTTTGCTGGCCCAGAAGAACCACAGCCAGGTCCCTGCTGCGTCATTATCATTATTACCACTATCTGTTCAAAGGTGACAAGTTAACAGCATCGGAATGAGGCAGAAGTTCCAGATGTGTGTTTACAACTGCCTACAAGGGCCAGGACTGTGTTCTGAAAAAAACTCTTGCCAGTCCTTGGATTATTTCCTGAGCTGGACAGTCCTTCCTAGTCAACAATAATGGCAGGAAGCTCACCTTGGAATCTGACCATGCACCTTGTAACTCAGGTCTTCAGGTTTGAGCAAATTGGGCATAGATTTAAAAAAAAACAACAAAAAACTCAGCTTCTCTTCGTCTTCATGGTGAGTGCCACCTGGAAATGGATGCAGATCTCTCAGGAGAATGGAGTGGTTTCTTGATGGTTTGACTTTAAATTAGTCTAACTGGGTCACTAAAATTCAATTTTTGTAACATTATTTTTGGTAGGATCATTGCAGTACTCACTCACCCCTCAATCCATATCCCTGTAATGCAACTGTAGCATTGCAATGTAGGCTTTAAAGATGCAGTGACTTCTGAGTTATATTGTTTATTTTTTGTTGTTGATCTATATATGTAGTGCATGTAATAAAAAAAAACACTAATAACGTTATTCAGTAAGTACTGTTCTTGCAATGTAGAAGACTTCAATTATATGGTCTATTGTAAAATTTTTAAAATAGCAAGCCTTGAACCAGGTCAGAAGTGGCCAGACAGTGGCCCATGGGCTGAATCCAGCTAATCCATTTGCATACATATTGTCTGTGGCCACTTTCCTTGCTGCAATGGCTGAGGTGAGTAGCTGCAGAAAATATTTACTATCTCACTCTTTACAGAAAAAAGAAATGTCAACTGAACAGATTGCACTGGATAATGGCACAGATATTATGTGGATTGAAGTCTTTACCACAGGAACATTCTCTGGTTTCTATATCATTATTGTCTGAGACTCTCTTGACTGAAGTCAAGACTTCCCATGATCAGTTCCCCTGTCTTATTCCCCTAACACTGTTGTCCAGTCCCACCCAGGTCTGCATTCCCTGCACACACTGCACACGCTCACACCTAAATATTGAGTGCTGAGAATCAGGGATATGAAGTCTATCAAGATTTGGGTTCTGCCTGTAAAGCACTTGCTGTCTACCAGGAGCTCAATACCTAGAAAGCACAGTGCCTGCAACAGACTAGGTGTCACCTACACATATACCTTATAGGTAGTTGAAATGAATGGAGCTGAATTACCGGTAAAATATACAGGAGAGAACTGTGGCAATAAAGGTACATGGTGCTTCCATTCTGGCATCACCTGCAAATCAAACTCAGTGGTCTTTGTTCCTATTAAAAGTTATAAAAGAAAGTCCCTGATATTTCCTTTCAAAGTTTACTTATCAGCATATTCTAAGTTCAAAGCACACAGAAAAATTAATCTACAATAATAGAAGCCTTTTACTCAGTTACCTTTTTCTATATATGTTTTGAATATGTTTCTATCTTTGTGTCAGGGAGAGAGTGATTGAAAGAGAAAAATAGGATCAATATTCTGAACATTAGGGACTGCTTTGTTTTGGTTATGAATAATTATTGGTGTCATCTCATAGATTCTATTATGACATTTCTGGAAATACTATCATTACGGGTACTGCATTTTCCTCCTGAGGTAATACTTGGGGGTCCACTTATGAAATTGTGTTTAAACGAAGACTAATTAATTGTAAAAAGGACCTCTTGGCAAAGATTGCTCAAATTAAATAATAATTACCAAATATCCTCTTCACTTTATGCTATGGAGACTTGGCCTCAAAGTTTTACCAGGCTCTTAGCAAGTCAGTTTTGGCTGGTAATTACTCAATAGTCTCTTCCTTTAATGGTATAAACCTGTCAGGTTTTCCACAGCTTCTTGAAAAGAGAAGATAGAGTAGGATTAAAAGAGAATTTCCCTCTTAATTTCTATCTAGTTAACTACCACATAAATACTGAAGGCATTTTTTAGTTCAATTCATGTGAGATACTCCAACACTAACTGTGGGCATGGAATCAATGGTATTGCTTTCAGGCACCAAACAGATATCCTTACTGTAAGACTGGTTTCAATCTAGAATCCTAGACCTTTCTGGCACGGACACCTGAATGCTTCCACCCACTGTGATGATTATGCAATGTTAAAAAAAAAAATGAGTCTGTTAAGCATTCAATAGGAGATAGTGATGGTGATATTATGAAAATGTGCATGTTATTTTGGATCTGTTCTAGAAGCAACCTACCTTGTCTTGAGACAAGTGTCATCATCATTCCACAAGTTTCCCAAAGGCTGATTGATCTGGGTGCAAAGTAGTTTGCTTGCCATCAGGACAAATTCGTGTGGTACCCGCCTCACTTGTCTAAGTGGGAGGGGCAGATAAAATGTGAGTTATAGCAAGATAATTTCCTTAAGTGTTAGGGAAAAAATAGAACCATTAAATTATACTTAATTTGAAACATAACATTTTGTGAGCAAAGGATGGGTGTGTTTGGGGTGGGGTCAGCAACAGATATTCAGCTGCACCCTGGTGCTGTGGATTGAACCGTGTCCCTCAAAAATGGATGTTAAAGTGCTAACCCCGAATGTGGTGGAGTTTGGAGCTGAACCTTAAAGACATGATTAGAGAGTTACATGAGGTCATGTGGGCAGGGTCCTCATGTTGGAATTAATATCCTTATGAGAAGAGACACCTGGCCAGGGTTGTTCAGTTGGAACATTGTCCTGTTCACCAAAAGGTCGCTGTTTCAATTCCAAGTCAGGAAACATGCCAGGGTTGTGGGCTTCATCCCCAGTAGGAGGCATGCAAGAGGCAGCCAATGGATGTTCCTCACGTTAATATTTCTCTCTCTCTCTCTCTCTCTCTCTCTCTCTCTCTCTCTCTCTCTCTCTCTCTCTCTCTCTCTAACTCAAACTCAAAAAAAAAAATAAAAAAAAAAAAGCCCAGATGGTGTGGCTCAGTGGTTGAGCATTGACCTATAAAGCAGGAGGTCATGGTTCCATTCTTCCATTCCCAGTCAGGACACATGTCTGGGTGGCAGGCTTGATCCTCTGAGTGGGGTGTGCAGGAGGCAGCCTATCAACAATTCTCTCTCATCACTGATGTTTCTATCTTTCTCTCCCCTCATCCTTCCTCTCTGAAATAAAAATATATTTAAAAAATAAAAATCAATTAACATATTTTTAGAGTCACAAGAGCACTCACTCTCTTCCCCTTCCTTTCTCTCCTCCCTCTGTCTAAATCTCTATCTCTCTCGCTCTCCCCACCCCCATGTGAGGACACATCAAGAAGGCAGCCATCTACTAGCCAGGCAGAGTTTCTCACCAGAATGTTACCACGATGGCAGCCTACTCTTGGCCTTCCAGCCTCCACAACTGTGAGAAATAAAATTCTGTTAACTATGGTGTTTTGTTATGGCAGCTCAAGCTGACTGAGACACCTGGTACGCAGAAGATTTCCATATTTCTTTAGCAAAGGGTGGATCTGAAGGAGTGGCCTGAGTCTAAAGCCTTGATTAATACATAAACAGACTCTGAGTGACTCTTTTTCTACTTATCGCCAAGATACAATCTGGCACAACAGTTTTGTTTGATAGACAGCACCGGCCTGTGCTTGTCAACTAGCCAATGTGAAATAACATTATTACTGTATAATGTCGAGTTAGGCTGCATAATATTTCCATTGTATGACACGCATGATGAAGAGATTTCAGAGGTCTCAAATGTTTACATAATTAGCATTACATATTTATAAAATCAAGGTACCACTAGCACCATTATTACCATATTTCCTCCCTTCCAGGGTGTTGATACGTATGCGTGTTCACTCCCAACAATGATCAGAACAAATGCCTCCATCTCCAAAGGCTCCTTGTGTCCCCTCTGTCCCCATAGAAGACATAGGAACCCCTCACTTCATCTTGTGGCCTTGCCCAAAATAAAATAATCAGGGCCAGCTGGAGGAATGAGAGGAGAGAACAAGAGGGAACCGGCCTGAAATACCTGTCTCCCGTGTAGTGTATCGCTCTCCTGCTGGTTTGAAAGGCTTATGTAGCCATAGGCTATCTCCAGCTAGAAAGATGGTTCAGTGACATCCCTTTGGTAAATAAGTAGCTCTTCCTCCTCCCTCTAAACGTCACATTGAAGTAGGCTGTGTTTTCTGATTAATTCAGTTTGAATGCCGCTGACTGTCTGTCACTGTAGTCATATGTCACTGGTGGCAGCTCAGAGAGTCTAACCTTCTCTAACATCGCTGCACACAATTCATTTCAAAATGTGGTCTAATAGTTACCAAATACCTGCAAGGTAAAGGGAAGATGGGATGCATTTTCCCTCAAAATAGCCTGCAACCAAATTTATGAAAGCAAACTCTGTAGGCACAACCGTGTTCTCTGCAATCAAAGGCCGTGCGTCACTTGGAAATTTCCCCAAAGAATTGCCTTCACCAGAGCCTGACCAAGCCCTCAGTATTCAGGCATGTGAGGGGACATGGCACCTCCTTAAGTTTTCTTTGGGGAATAATTAGAGAGGGACACCATACCATGACCCTCTGTCTTTAAGTGGTCTGGCAGCATAACCCTAGGTTTTCACAATGAGCAGACATAGGCAAACCCTACACGATGTACCTCACTTTTTTCAGTTCTGGAGGGAGAATGGTGTGGGGGGATCCTGGGATTTGGAGTTAGAAATTAGTGACTCTTGTTATGAATCACCTTTCTTGTGTAAGGAAAGCTACTGGAGTTTTCTGACCCTCGGTTCTCCTTGGGTCATGGAAATAGGATCTCCTCATAAAGTTGCTGTGATAAACAAATGAAACCTGGAGGGGGGACCTCTAGCATCTTGTCCCTTGTTCATTGAACACACATTGGAAAATACTGCTACCAAAGTATATGCACCGGTTTTATGAAGAGCCATGTGCAAAACGGTCAAGGCTTTGACCCAGTCTTGCTCCAGGCTTTGGCCTCCACCTCCAGCAATAAACACACTTCTCTGCTTGCAACTTCATACACAGGGACATGTGTCTCTTAACAGTGAATGCTGTGGGCTGTCTCTGTGATCAATTACTTTATATCATTTTCAAATTGCTGTATGCCTACATTTTTCCAAATAGTGGCCCCCTGATCATGGTATGGTCAGAGGGTTTCTCTTGAACTTATCAAGAAGTGCCACAGACAGAGATGCTTCTGGGCTATTTGCTAAGAAACTAGCATAAGCTGCTTATCAGAAAGTATTGCATTTTCCCTTAATGGTGAGCTGCTTTGTCAGTTGCTTGGGCTGCGTGAATCTCTTTCTTTTTGTCAGGATAGGCCACTACACAGAAGCTAACAGTAGACTGCATCTCCCTGGTGGATGCCAGGGCCCTGGGCAAAACCCTGAAAAGCTAGTCTTTGCTTTCAGGATAGGTATTCTATGGTTGGAACCCAAGCCCATATAGAAATGTAAGTGGCTGGAGTGTGGTTATAACTGCAATTTTTAAAGATGTGTGGGTCAACTTACCTTGTGGAACCATACCTTATGTACAAAGCTTGATGTTCTCAGGTTTCCTATACTAGTCAAACAGTCTGGTATACAATATTCCATATTTCATTCTCATCTTACATTTCAAGATCTCAAGTTTCAGTTCATAGAGGAGCACCACGGGAAGTCAAAAACTGGAGTCTCCGGTCCTGTTGTACTAGTGGTGATTGGTGGCATTGGGCACATCATTCCAAATCCTGAAACTGGAGTTTCAGATATGTCTTGGGGTAATGATGAAACTCATGGAAGGACCCTGAAGTAGACATTCTGGTTCACCACACAGCCCGAGACAAATGTAAGACATGGAAATTGCTATGATTGGCCCTAGCCCGTTTGCTCAGTGGATAGAGTGTCGGCCTGCAGACTGAAGTTTCTAAATTTCAATTCCTGTCAAGGGCACATGCTTGGGTTGTGGGCTTGATCCTCAGTAGGGGGCATGCAGGAGGCAGCCAATTAATGATTCTCTCTCTCTCCCTCTCCCTTCCTCTCTGAAAACAATAAAAAAAATATTTTTTTTTTAAAAAAGAGATTGCTATGATTGTAATTGAACATGTTATCCAGTTCCACACAATTACAGTGTGAGAGGTTACTTGCTGCCACTCTCAGTTTTTTGTTTCATTCTAAGTGTCTTGGGCCAGGCCAATCAGTGTACTGTTTTTATACTGGGTGGGTAATGACATAGGAGAGTTATATTCTGCCTGGTTTGATTATACAAATTTGCATTTTTGACCAGAGACCTGGGAGAGTTTAGTGAGCTTCATGAAGTTTTAAATTTGAGTCATTTATGTATAGTACCAATTACAGTAATATTGATAATGACAACATCAATAATAAAAATAATAATGATAATAATAATAAATAATGATATTATAACACTCAAAAAGGTTAAGTAGCTTTCTCTAGGACATGACAGATAGAAAAAAATCAAGATTAACTTACATCTAACACCGTCTGTGTTCAAACATCATAATTCAGAGTCTTGGGGCTTCATGGCCTCTTACTCTTCCTGATAAACCTTCGGAGAAAAGCAATGGCCAAAAATCATGTGACTTCAAACTCCTTCTTTTACTTCTCAAGAACAAATACTACCAATATTATGTACTATTTCTATTGATGTAAACACGGAACACCCAGTCTCAAGTTTGGAACAAAAGGCCATGGAGCAGACCACAGAAGATATCATAAACAAGGTGCCTAACAGGATGCTTGTCATTAAGAGATGGAAATTCCTTCTCCAATCTATGCACAATATCTGAACAACTGGTACTAAAGTAGCCAACTCAGATCACTCAGACTTTATCACCTTCTAAATATAAACGTGCTTGTCAAACTGATGTCTTTTCACTGAATTGAATGACTGGTTTCACACCAAGCAGAGGGAGGCAGCATTTTTCTGGATGGCATGTCATTTGGCCACCAGCTCATGGATGCATCCTGCATGGCCTCCACAGTTCTTTCCCAGGTTGGCCAGTGGTCATGCTCAAGGCCTCTTTTGTGCACTCAGGGGTCAATGTATTCCAGCTTGTCCCTTCTCCATCTCTCCCTCTCCCTAATCATCCTGACAACTGCTTTGCAGCCAGCCAGATGCTGGATTCTTGTAGAAGGGAACTTAGAATGGCGCTGGGGATGGATTTGATTTGCTTTATTTGCAGTAACTGGTTTTAGGCATTTTTTTCATCAAATATTGTGCCCTTTTCTGAGTTTGTAACCAATTACCTCTGTAATCAGCCTCAGTGTCCAGTATTAGGAAGACTTAAAGTCAACAGTGCTGAAAAGCACTGCTCCAAAAATAATCCTTCCAGAAGAGGCAGAGAGCAGTCCCTGAGACCACTGGCGACACTCCCCATGGACATTCTCTGAATTCTCTCCACTGTTACTTGCATTTTAAAAAATCTAGATAATATTTCCTGACTATGAAGAACCATTATCCAGGTGTCTACAAAGCACACCTGTAATGCAAAGGTATTTCTGTTCTGAAAACATTTGCATCAGGCCCATACTGACTGCATGGGAGAGCAAAGCAATGGGAAATTTTGCTAGAACCTTTTATTTATTCATTTAGTTGACAAAATGGTAGATGAATCACTTAATACACTGTGAAGAAGCATGATAAAGAAAGAATTGTGGGGATTTTGTTGTTGCTTTGTTTTGTTTTTTTTATGATCACCCATGACTCAAGTAATCAGAAGGCCAAGATATAACCCTTTGAGCCGTGCTGCTTTTGGCTCACTCTGAATAAATTAATAGAATCTAAAACACTTGAATCTTACATAGTCTATAATTGTATGCCTCTTGGGTTTGCCATTATTCTTGTTATTCTGAAATGTACACATATTTCTCTTTCAAGCAATAGTAATAATACATATTTTTGAATTGAAGGCAAGCTCTATAATCTTTTCTATCTTTTGTGGTGCATTCATCTGCAAATGTACTTTAAAAACTGTAAAACACTATATAACGTAAGGTATTTATCGCATGTGGTATGTATATTTTTATTTTACATATAATCGCAATAATAAAAGGATTCTCCCTTGCATGCTAATGATAGCAATACTATTTCACTAAGCTCACAGCCCAGCCAGACTCTCTGCTGCCTTGCAAATTTGCAGACTAGACCTGGTGAACCCTTTCCCATCTGACAAATGTCACAACCCATCCACCTGAGTTACCATATGTGGCTCTAGCTCCGAGTATCAGCACACAATCATACATTTTTACAGCGGGTCTATAAAACAACCATTATAATAAATGTCTGCTTAATTAATACATTAGGACATAAAGCAATTTATTATGCTCTTATTTGCTATCGTTCTCCCTGGCTCGAATTTAATAATGCAAAAAGGTTTCTCAGATGCCAATCCCTGAAAATAATAAAAATACATTCATCATGGATATTGAATGCAGACACGCCTGGCAGTCCTGCTGGTGAAGAGGAGGCAGTCAGATGTGGAGAGAGACACGGGGCTGTTTGCACGAGCTTGGCTAGATCAGGTCTTCAGGAGCCTGGTGCAATTCTTGGCATGACAGTGAGGAAGGTGCCCGAAATAACTATTATTACCATATGCAAGGAAAGGGGGAGGGAGAAAGGGAGTTGGGGTGAAAAGCTTTCAAGTCCGTTAAATTCATGAGGGCTAGGGAGGCTCAAATTGAAATTATCGCACTCTGTGCTGATAAATAAAGTAGCTCTGGTACCTAAATCATGACACTAACTATACGTTTCGATTTTTTTAAGTAGTGATTAGGTGGATACTCTGGGGAACCTACCAGCCTTTGCAGAGATAACAGACTCAACTTAATATAAACTTAAAAAGAGACTTGAATTCTAACCAATCTCGTGTAATGAATTGAAATTCTATAGCTTACAGAGGGGGGGAAAGATTAAAAAAAAAAAAAAAAAAAGCAACACGGCTCCATTCTCTAACTTGCTGTCAGGAAATATAATTTGTGCTCTCGGTGATTCACCTAGCTCATATGCAGCATGCAAATTTATTTCCCTAATAATCAGACCTGGAGATTGCCCAAGAGGATTAATAGCATCATTCCTTATGACCGCCAGGATATTATGCACCTCTGACATGGAAAAATTGTGTTAGTTCTACAGAGAAAACGCAAGGATATTTGTCCTGTTAGACAATATAATAGGCTGGTGCATCATCAGATTACAATGTCATTTCAAAAACCTTGAATACAAATAATGTACAGTGGGGGAAATGTTGGAACAACCTCCCTGAATTCAGTAGCCTTGAATTCACATGCATTTTTGTGTGTGCTCTGTGATATATGCATTTTTTTTTTATTAGAGCTTTCCAGCATTGCCTGCAAAAAAGGCAATGGTGTTCTATATGCCATGCAATCTTATCATTGTTTCTTGGAAAACAGATGAAAAAGGTAGGAGGAAAGGGTTCTGTCTGTGGTTTTGGTTTGTTTTTATCGTACCCACACACAGCTAAAGATAGCATTCAGAAACAAAACTTTCGTAGGTAGACACTGATTGTATGGTGGGGAGGAGTGCACTCCTTGCTATATGTACAGATATAGGTATCTAAGATTTTATTTTCCCTTCCCATCTGTATTCGAATATGGAGTCATTCGCACCTTTCATTGCTTAATACTAGACACTCAAGGTAATATACATTTCACAGTTGTTGTTTGGGATGATATTTTATTTATCTTTCACAATGAATTGGTCAGAAATTCTCCAGAATGGTAATGTCTCCAGCTGTACTTTAGACCAAAGCACACTGCCTTGAGACAAGACCAAATTTCATTATTATGCGCATGGGAGCAATAAGATTAGCTCCCACTGCTGCCCCTAAGGTGGAGCAGCAGGATGAACCAATGAGATGATGCTAATGTGCATGTTAATAGTATTCTGCTAGAAGAAGTTGGGATAATTAAACATGTACCGTCTCTTTAAAACAGAGCCGCACACATTTTCTTCGGATGGGTGTTTACAAGAATTCCAATTTCAGGTCATAGCCATTTCTGAGATTGCTTAAGAAAGAGATGGGAATAACTTATCTTATTCATGTATTCAAGGAACCTTATAAAATGTGCAAAACATAACAGTTTTAAGGGGCACAACATGCATCTTATCTTGACAGAGCTGCTTTATTATGTGTACTGTTGTATACTGACCTAATATATGGAGCTTTTTTAGCTAATATACCTTGCAGGAAACCAGCCTTTAATGTGATGGATTTTATGGTATCTCATTAGGGTGTGTTTATATAACCTGATACTAAACACATTTTCAGATTCATGTTCCTTATTAAAATTGTGAGCCACATTGATTTTTAGTTGGAACGGCAACAGAGTCATTTTTACTATTAAGAAGGGTAACTCTGAAGTTATTCCCAGGGCACACGTTCTCCAAACAAACTTGGGGACATGCCCTTTTACAGCTTCAATTAGCATGGTCTTTGTGGAATAGCCCCCTGACAGCTGACTGCTTTGAGGTAGGTTACTCTCCATAATGCAGAATTATTAATTTCATAGGAAGATGTTTTCCTGGAAGTTAAAAAAAAAAAAAAACCCACATTTTATTCCTGTTGTTTTCTCATCAGTGCCTTTGATTTTAGGAGTTAGCCCCAAATAATATTAACAGATTGACCCTGAAGGCACACCTATCTTCACATCAGAGCTTCTGGGGTTGTTTCTTAACTAACACTCCCAGCCATGGCAGTGTTTGTGTGAAAGTGGAAAAAAAAAATAATAAAAATAAATAAATAAATAAATAAACCTTAACAGTGCAAGTTGTGTTAAACAAAATAATGACTTTCACATGGCCAAGTCTCCATTTTGTAAACTGATCCTGTAAGGTAACTCAGAAGTCAGCCGTAAATAGTGTCCCAGGGTATTTCAGTGGAGTCTAGGGAAATAATGACCTAGAGGTACTGTAAATAGTTTAAATTATTGGAAAGTATTTCTAAGAAATGTAATGTGAGAAGGGAGAGAAATGTGTGTGCGTGTTTCTCTATTGTGAAGTGAGTACCCTTTGGAAGTGATCCAAACTCCAAATGCAAATATTTAGAGAAAAGAACTATCTTTTGAGAAAAGTGAAAACTTTTTCCTTTTCCTACTTGTTAGAGCAAAGCTAGTTAACACAATCCAACCAGGACGAAAATAAAGAACATAGAGAAGGAAGCGCCCAAGTGTTTATTTTACTTTTGTATTTGAATCCTTGACAAAGGAAAGGAGAGAATAGATTTTCAACAGCAATGTATAGGAAACCTATGGAATCAGTACAGTTATTCACAATAGATTGAATGATGTTAAGCATGTGGGTTCATAGTTTACTATATTGATAAACTTGAACTGCAGTCCTGGAGTGGTAGTTCACAAGCCTCGAGTAATTGCCATCTATATTTGGCCTAAGAAATTTTAAATCAACACTTGTTCTCAGGTAAGGTGACCAGACGTCCCACTTTTGGCGGGACAGTCCCGATTTTTAACAATTTGTTCCGTGGCATTTTATTTTTTTTAATTTTTTTAAATGTTTTTAAAAATATATTTTATTGATTTTTTACAGAGAGGAAGAGAGAGGGATAGAGAGTTAGAAACATTGATGAGAGAGAATCACACCGCTACTGGGGATGTGCCCGCAACCAAGGTACATGCCCCTGACTGGAATCGAACCCGGGACCTTTCAGTCCTCAGGCTGATGCTCTATCCACTGAGCCAAACTGGTTTCAGCCTTAATTGGGACTTTTTAAAAATGCCGCGGGACGCGGAACAAATTGTTAAAAATCGGGACTGTCCCACTAAAAGCAGGATGTCTGATCACCTTATCTCAGGGAAGAAGACAGTTTCCCTTTATTCTGCCCCTGGCACCCTATTCATTATTAAACATTAAAGTTGTGTCAATGACTTTCATACTTAATTATTATCCCAGTTATCCTACCAGCTAATCAAGTCTTCTTTAAAGACCCGACTACAAACCGATGTGAAGAATAGGGTTATTTGTGCTTTTCTTTTCCAAGTTAACCCTAATTATTGATTATTTTAATTCACCCCATGCACTACCCATCACTATCATCCCCCAAACATGATAATAAGATTGACTACTTCTTTAATTTTATTCAATGTGAGATTCAACTTTCAAAGTTTGTCTTCGGCTAAATAGAAAAACCGGGTTCCTGTGTTTGTTTTCAGTGGGGATGGACAAGCTGTCCTGAGAACAACTTTGTTGTTAGTATTAACAGCTTCACAGTTATTCGGCTTGAGGTGCAATTATTTTACCATTATTACATGCAAAGCTTTTAACAAAACAGTTGTTCCCTCCATTTAAGCAGAGAGTTTTATAATTTATTGCATCTCTTTGGTCATCAACACACTATACAAACAGTTGGCCACCGGTGACCAATTACATTAAGGTTAAGCAACGTAACTTTAAATTAGAAATAAGCTAATGTATCTTCATCAAGGGCCTGCTGTGTTTTCACTGCTGTTTATGAGATGATACTAAATGTGGATGTAGAGCACGCTCACTGGGACCAATTCCTTTCGGCCTGAAAATGGGAAAGTCTCAAGTGTACAGGGGTCCAGAGCTAATTAATCGGATAACATCTGCTTTAAGCATTCAGCTGGAGTAATTTCTATCAACTTCCCAGTGAAGGTGCAGGGGAAACTGTCAGAGAACCAAGTATCTATCATGAGCCATATTAATCTGTGATGGGACTGCAAAGGCATTTTTCAAGTCTTGGTTGTATATTTACTGGGGTGTTGCTATCATCAATACAGGTTTTCTCCCTTTCTACCTTCCATGCAGGAATAATGGGGGTGGGGGCTGGAGGATAGAGAACATAAGCAGATCACCTACTGCATACACATAGGCCAGAGAGCTGTTCCTGTTTTCAAATATTCAATGTAGAAGAGATTAAAGACAAGAATAAAGCAGTCCTGTTCCTTCTGAAACAATGGTTTAGCCACAAAGGCATCCGTGTTGTTTTATTGTATTACTTAAAAACACAGCGGGAGGCATAGCAGTACTGGAGAGTAAGCTTCAGAAGGAATAAGCCCACTTATTCTGTGTTATGTCACGTGATCAGCTCTTGCAGACATGATTCTGGCTTTAGGAGGGACTAAATAAGGGCACCTGTCCTGGGTGGTCATTTACATAACTCCAGCCAGAATGGAGGAAAAATAAGTCATTCTCTGACACTTGATAATAAGTGATGTGTGCGGACATAGCATCCGCCAGTGGACCTTCAGCAGGGGTGTCCCACAAATCCTAATGCTTTATTTATGTACTTTGTTTTGTTTGCTTGCAGGGGAGTGAAAGTACAAGTCCATTTTAATGACATGTTCAGGAGGACATATTTCTATGTGCATGCTCTTTTGGAGTAAACCCCTAAATTAGTATGCTTTCTATATGGTCATGTAATCAAGTAAACAGCACCGAGCTTTATGATCCCCCTGGTTAAGGAGAGAAGAAAATACACTGTGTTCAGTGGTTGAGCTGAATTATGCTGATGTCATTTTTTAATAATCAGGGATCCAATAAGTGGCATACTTAAAATATGGTCCTGAGGAAGAAATCAGAATAATGACCATTCCCCTTTCCCTAAAAGCGGATAGGGTCAAAGGCCAAATTTCAGCTCACAATGAGTATCAGAAAATTCATGATCTAAAAACCCACAGCCTCCTAAAAAGGATGTCACTCGGGTTATTTTTAGAAATGAAAATGAGAGAAGAATCAGTACATTTAAAAAAAAAAATCCTTAACATTTATACCATGGGGGGGAAAGTTAGCATTTTTTCAGATGTTTAATAATCTTAGGAGATTTTTAATATTGCTGAATTGAACTTGTGGCCATCCCCAATTCATACATTTATGCAATCATCCTATAGTAAACTAATAAGTTGCATTGGTTAATTGCCAAGCTATTTTGCATACAGTTAAGTTGTGCGTATAAAAGTACGCATGATGAAACATGTAGTATTTTATAACCCAAAGCAACTAACATGCTCCTACCTAATGCATGCACACACACTATAACCCAGGACAAATTGCTTGTGTTAGTTACTACCACAGGCTGGCAGGCCAGAAAATACATTTGGTGCCTAATATGCATAAGCACAGAAATATGGTCAGGCTCATTACCGTAATAAAACTGTGATTTGCCAGCAGGATCAGTAGAAACACACTTGAAGCATTCTGTCCCTTCAGTAGTGCATGTGCCATAAAGCAATAAGGTTGTAACAAGGGTGAATCCTCAATTCAGTGGGGCTACCTTGTCTGGGTTATTTGAACCCTTATTTCCGTTAAGGGGCCCATTTGCTTTTCCTAATGTGTACACAGTGATAATGTTGCCATTTAAGCAATAAAGAAGGTCTGCAAAAACAGTAGCCTGCTCTAGGATAACGTGGGGCAGCAAGAATTTAGAGAACTGGCAACTGTCAGTCCAATTACCTAATTCTGCACCGGAGTCTTCACATGAGGGAGGTGGCTTTTGAAAGCACTTCAGAGTAAGTAGAGTCCAGGACATGTCAAAAAAGCCACGTGGGTTTCTTTTCAGTGCTTTGATGCAATTAGAATCAGGCTGGTCAAAAAAAATGCCTTGGGTCCTCTGCTTGAGATTTCCATGGTATACCGAAGACTCTGGAAAAATTAACAGAATTTACGTTCATAGAAGGCAGGTGAGAATGGAAGCTCCTTAGTTGGAGAGAAGGCACTAAGAGGTCATTTTCCAGGGGAGGGGCATTCAATAATCACTCAGAGAAAATCCGAGAGACAATATGAAGGTAAAATAGTCCCCAAATCAGCCATGAGGCTCCCCAAAGCCCTCAAGCATCTTGGAGGCCCTTCATGGTTGCCACAGTTAGCATGTGGGCCTGTGAAGGATGATCTTTGGTTATAGAGAGCTTGAAAACGGAAATCCAGTTTGAGATTCACTGGAAGAAACTCTGAAGATTAGGTGGTATATAATTTACTTCTATTTATTTTTAATGCTTTTTCTACTTTTAATGAAAGCTAATTTTGCATTTTTACATGGCCATGCTAACAGACTGATAAGCTGCTGGTAGAGCCCAAGAAAGAAAATAACTAAATTAAATATCTATAAAGCACATGGCTTTCCAAAGGTTTGCTAACATTCTTCCATGTAAATAACTTTGAAAGCTTTGTAATATGTCTGAGAATTTAACATTTCTTCCCACATGGGCACTTTGGATATCACATTTTAGCACTATAACAACCCCCATCCCCAACACACACACACACACACACACACACACACACACACACACACACAGGTCTGCTAAGCATAGTCTCTGCCCTTGAGATGCTTATGCTTTTATGAAATGGGACAAAATGGAGAGCATGCCTACAGTATTCAATGTTATAAACATCATCATATTGTTTATTATGGGCCGCACACAAATAGGTACCATTAGTCAGTGCATCATCATATGCTTGAAAAGCCCATCTCAGTGATGGGTGCTGGGGGAAAGGCCTGAGATAAGTCCTGTTTCATGAAGGTGCTCAGGACTGGTCCTGAGATTACCTTCAGAATGAAGGCTGTACCTCACCTTGGGAAGAAGGTCTTTCAATTGAATACAAACATCAGTCTAGAACCATCTCTTGTGGCTACTTTGATGGTTAGTGTATTCTTTTTCAGTTTAGCCCTCTTAAATGTGATGTGCCCAGGGGAAACCCTGGTACAGGGAAACATAGTCAGCTATTATACCTTTAACATTTAGTCAGAAAGCATTTCTATACTTGAGCTTTTCTTGTCTTCTCCTTTCTCCCCATGTCCCCCTTTCCTACCATCCCCGGTACAGCCCCCCTCACAAGTTCCCCCACCCCTACCCCAGAAAAGAAAGGTCTCCCTGGATTTGATCTACTGACCTGAATCCTAAGGCTGGATTTGAAATCTTCTGAAGGGTCCTTAACGTGCCAGAGTTAACAAGCCTGCCTGGACCAGCTGCCGTCTCAGAGCTGCTACAAACTCCACGGATTGTTTGGCAATAAAAATCAGTTATAAAAGTGTAAAAAATACCAGAGACCCAAACAGGGGAGGGAGAGAGGGGGGGAATGGCTCTTACACCGTTTTAGTGGACATCTGATTTATTTTTAAATGAAAAAGCCACTTTTATAGCATCTGTAGTTCAATTATCTCTAATTTTACATGTTTTATGCAAATTCTGAGCATCTTAATTGCAAATGAGAAGGAAACTTATTTTTTAAAGCAGAAAAAAACCAAGGTATAGCTTTGTATTTTCCTTTCAATTTTTAATTCCTATTCTTGGTTCAGCACCATTAAACTTTTAAAACTCTTTTGACACAGTTGTTTAAAACGATGTATAATTTAAAGTGCAATCTCAAGATCACAAACACCCATAGAATTAAACAAGTAGCAAATTTTATCCCCAGACCTTGCTCTCCTTCTTGGAGAAGACACTTTGATGCTCTCCCTCATAGAGTTCACAAGACTACAAGAAGACATACTCCAAAGGAGTCACAAAGGAACTTGGTGTTTTTCAAATCAAGTGCATTGGAATATATGCTAAGTATGAAGAACACAGCTGCAGGATTTTTGCCTGGGTGCCAAGATTTCTAATCAGCAGTGTGCTGATAGATGTTTGACAACCAATGCTCTTGAGAGGTGACAATCAGCTCTCTTTGACTTGAAACATTTGCCAGTTGCCACAGTGTAAGCATTTATGGCATGGCCGATTTCAAGCTACCAACCTGATACCACTGAACTTGGAAGTGGGGAGAGACAGGATCCATTGGTTCGTGTGAACAGAGCCAACTTCAGCACACCACTACTCCCAGCAATTTCAACATGCTTTGGAGATTTCAATTGGCTTTACTCTGAGGTGGGGTCTCTGGAGGGGGAAAAAAAAGCCAATAGGAAAGTTTTCGACATTATGTAAATGTTTTGAGGATTTTGTAGAATGGTGGGAAACTTAGCATGATGCTTGTAAATCTAGAGACATGAGTCTTAGTCAAGAATCTGGCAATTCTCAGCCACCTAACCGGAGCCAAATCTTTGCCTTGGAGTCTGTTTCTTCAAGTCTAAAATGAGGATAATAAAGTCCACTCTGCTGTGGGCTTTTCTTCTAATAGCAAAAGAGCTAATAGTCATGGGATCACTTGATACATCAAAAGGGATATGCCCATTAAAGCTACATTACCTCATTTTTCATTGAAAAATGATTTGTGTAAGAAACAAATACGTCTTAATGTCTATAGAAAACATCAAGAGATACACAACAGAATTCTTGGAACTATTCTTCAATAGATAGTCATTAGGATTTTCATGAGAAAAGTCTATTCTGGTCATTTGTGAGAAACTTACATACTATTCTGAGCCCTGAATCTTGAGAAAAATGAGGCCAGAAATTGGGAAGAGAGAAAGAAGTATTATCACTCTCTTGTGAGAATGAATGCTTAATTTGAATCTGTGCAAGATGTCCTCATTGAAAAGGAGAGAGGGAACACTGAGAATGCTATGATTAACACCTCCTGGGAGAAGTGGAGTGACCCCAAAAGGCTTCAAGGATAGTGTTAAAGTAAGCCCGCAAGTGTGGAGAGTGACTCCAGAGTTTGGACAGGTTCAAGCCTCGGACTGATGAGAGGGCACAGTCCTCTCATGGCCACATGCAAGTCCCAGCTTGGAGGGCAGAGTCCTGGAAGGACTGTTCAAGCTCACAATTATAGCCAAAAGCTATAGTTGTGAGCTTGAACCTGTGGCCCTAACAGGTGGCCCCAGGTGTCTGAGTGACCTGGGCTTGCTAGAGTTCAGGTGCATGTAATTGAGTAGGATTGAAACCCATGAGAATGTTTTAAACATCTTGACCACACCCTTTCTTTGCCTTGTGGCATCTGGCTATAAAATAAAGACATGGCCTGTAATCTGTGGTGCTGTCTCTCTCCATGAGAGAGGCTCTCCATCAGAGAGGACAGAATCCACTGATACTCAGCTTTCATTCTCTTGTCTGTCTTTTCTCAATCCTTCACAGCCCCACTCAGGTTCACCATTGTGCTGGTGCAGCACAGCCAGGCCTTCTTCACCCCGTTCCCCAACTACAAAGAATGTTATATCGGGACTTCCTCAGCGACCCACACAATTTGTGGCCAGAACATTTTCCAGTCCTAGTTTTCCCTTTCTTTACCAACTACGTTTCATTCTAGCACATCAAACAAAGAAAAATAATCATTTGCCACCAACAAAAATCCACACTCCTCTGGAAACAGATGTCAATGAGAAGACAAAGAAAGGCTTGTCTGACACTTCTGCCTATCAGTGATTAATTAGGCTTGCTCCAACTGATGTTGGATGCTAAGCCGCTGGTCCAGTATTTATTTTTGTAAAGGAGAAGAGTGCATGCAAATCCCTGACTTTTACTTCTCTTTTCATATCTCCTTTCTCTTCATGACTTCATGCTGGTTTGCAATTTGTGTTTTCACCACTGTAGTTAATTCTAAGACACAGTCTATCAACTCATAGCCTCCTTAGTAATGGAACTGCCGCTAAGTAAAATTGCATGTCTCTAAATAAAAATAAAAAATAAAACTCAACACTTTGATGGAGAAAATTCCTAACAGTCCTTTCATCGTGTATTTAGCTGGTTACCCTTCACTGAAGTTACATTTATAACATAATTAATGAAATAATTTTTTCTGGCTTGGAAACTCTGTAAATATATTAGTAAATACTGTTACCTAAAATGTCTGAGACCTTTCTACATAACCCCTTGGCAGTCAAAATATCCCACCTTGAGTATGTGTCTGAGACCTGACTGTCTGAAATATACACATGCCTCATAATGCATGTCAACAATTTTACTATCTGGTACAAATGGAAACTTGCTGAATTTATTCCCTAAAATGCTTTTTATGCTTTCCTTGGTTCTGCCTTAGTGGTAATGTATTTAAATGTCTGGGAGAAATATTCAAAAGAATGAAACACATAACTTCAGTTGAGATGCCTACATTTCAAACCAAATACTTGCAGATCAGTGAGTATCCAGGTTAATACCATCATTATTTGATTAGGATAATCCACAGAGACACTGACTCATGCCTTCAGATCCTGCCTTTTAACCAATCAATATTTTTAGGGTTATGGTTTTCAGAAGGCAGGTGATAATTTTTGGAGATAACATCTCAAGGTGCTGACACTGAGATGCATATTTAATATGTTCCTAGAGTGACAGAACACAATAGTGTTGGAATCTCTCTCTCCCACGCCACCCCCAGAAATACATGCACACATGCACATCAACACCCACAATGCATCTAACCTTTAAATTCTTAAAGCTCCGATATAGACTTAGCATACCAGCTCTTACTAATGTCAATGAAAATTTGAATACCTGAGCAGTGAATACCTTTCCTTCAGCTGGTCCTATCTTTGCAGCTTAGAAGAACCTCTAAGAAGGAAAAGGAAGAAGCAACTCTCCATCTAAAGTTCAATAGTGGGGGCAGGAGAAAGGAGGTGAGGGCAGTCAGTTCTCTGAAATTAGCACATGTCACTACCTACACAGCAGAACAGGGAATCACATGTGAACAGGAGGAAGTAGGGGAAAAGAAAGGGCAAAAAATTAGACTTGGATTTTTTAGAATGTCATTAAAATATATCTATTTTAATTTCACATAACTAAAATTATCTGTTTGCTTTGTATTAATTTTGCCTTGACTGAAATTAGTTGTCAGACCTCTGTTTATAGCCTAATTACCTTTTTCCTGAAAAAAAAAAAGAGGTAAAAGAAATAACAATAAATATGTAATGCAAAAGCTGCAAGTTTGTGGTATTTGTGCAGATTAGGGCTGGTTCTAGGAACAGGGTTTGAAAATAATTTAAATGAAGTTGGAAAAGCCTTGTATTTCTCAGAACAATGTAATTCGCTCCTCATTGTTTAGTACCATTGTTATGACTTCTGGCCACACAACCTTGACAGTGAATAGTGCTCAAGGTAGCTACAATTGAGGGTCATCCATTTTATTTGGCTCTCTTATGAAGATAGCTAGAGAATCAAATGTTTATACTCAAGGCCATGGGTTGGCAAACTCTTCTGTTAAGGGCCAGATTGCAAATAGATTAGACTTTATGGGCCATAGAGTTTCTATCACAACTATTCAGCCCTGCTATTGTAGTGCAAAAGAGCCATTGACAATATGCAAACAAATGAGCATGAGAGTGTTCCAATAACATTTCATTTGCCAAAACAGGCAGTAGGTCTGATTTGGCTCACAGGCCAGAGTTGGTCAACCCCTGCTCAGGACAATTCAACCAATGGAATGTAAAAACAAAAACAAAAACAAAAACAAAAACAAAAAACTAATGTATGCACAGCACAACTTAGATTAAATATTCAATAAATATGTTGAATACAATGCATATCAATTAATTGTAAAATGTACTTTACTCAGAGAAATGTAGAGCTACCTCTAAGTCAGAATCTATGGTTTTGTTTTGTTTTTTCAAAGTCATGTTAATTTAAAAAGCATTCAGACCTGTTAAGAATTTTGTGAGTTTACTTGAGCCAAACTGTTGACGTATGCCGGGAAGTAGAACCTCAACGAATTGAGATAATGCTCCAGATAATGGCGGGTTACATCTGCATTTATACATTGCAAACAAAGGGACATAGATGAGTTACATGAAATCCATTGGTGATAGATTAAAAAGGTGGGATAAAGCAAAGCGGGGAAACCTCTGTAGGGTAAAAAGTGAAATGATGGACTTATGTTTCTTTTATTACATAGATGGATACAGGATGGTTTAACATAATTAACAGTTGACAATTAACTTGATAACAAAAACAATGAGAGAATGCCCTGGTGCCATTTGTTGTGCCATTTCCAGATGCAGTCTGGAAAAAAGTAAAGTTGCAAGTTACCCAGACTTTTCACCAATAGAGTCAAAAAGACAAATGGGGCTCAGTAAAGATCTGAGAAAATACTGGCCTAGGACATGATTACCCACCATAACCTGTTTGTAGTTAAATATTTGATTTTCAGACCATCATTTGTGGTTATTTTAGGTCTTTGAGTTTGTACAACCACAATGCAGGTCTTCCCTGAACTAGCCAGGTCAGCATATGGCCCCTTTCATCCACAATAACTATCTTATTAACTTCTTATAATAAAATAGACAAATATAAAGGAGACACAGAGGGAAAGTAACCAAATGCACCATTCATGAAAGCTAAATGAAAGGCAACTGTTCAGCATAATTAGCTAGAGAGTACACCATGTAGTAACCAAGATTTAAAATTATGCTCTTCAGCCATGAAAATAAGGGAATACTAAAGTGTTGGCTAAGTCAGGTAATGTGAAATGTGCTTTAGAGGGACATGCATCAACATGAGCAGCTTTTTCAATATTATTTCCCTTGAAAGGATGAGCTTCAATTATCTCTTGAATAAGCAGCAGATATGGGAAGAAAAGTTACTGGTCTCAGTTTTGGTGTTGCTTCTCCGCATATGGCTGGTTTCTGCATCTGTGTTAAGGATTAGGCCAGATGATCCATCATACTAAAACTTGGAATTATTATTTGCATTTTAATTAGAAGATCTCTAACTTACTCCATTTTGCTTTCTACCTAGTGGTGAAATGTTGAGCTGCCGCTGAAACTGGTTTGGCTCAGTGGATAGAGCATCAGCCTGCGGACTGAAGGGTCCCGGGTTCGATTCCAGTCAAGGGTATGTACGTTGGCTGCAGGCACATCCCCAGTGGGGGGCGGGCAGGAGGCAGCTGGTCTATATTTTTCTCTCATGGATGTTTCTAACTCTCTATATCCCTCCCTTCCTCTCTGTAAAAAATCAATAAAATATATATTTTTTTAAATGTTGAGCTGCCTTTGTTTTCTCCTCCAGGAAGCAAGTTTCCACTCCACTGCCCATCCACTCCAACCCACCTACCCCATCCCCTTCACAGGAAGAGTCATATCACAAATGTGAAGGCAGCTCATCTCCCCACAGGTAGCCAGGGAGGAGGCACGTGGCTGGACAGCAGCTCCTCTACAAAGTCATCCTTGTCATCTAGAACATTCCTCAGTTGAGGGGCTTTCCTACACAGTGTCTGGACCATTGCCAAGAAGATTTGTCCAGCTGTAAGCCTGATTTTATATAGTTATTTTCACTTATTTTTTATTTCACAAGTTGTAAATGAATCTGTTTAACTAGAAAATCACGTCCCTTGAAAATGATTATAACCTAATTTGACATGCAGAATTTGTACTTATTCTAGTGTTATGATGCACTCAGTGTGTTTACATAAATATAGATTTCTGTATAATTACTCCAGATAATGTAAAGAGTTAATCACATGAAATCCCCTAAAATATCATTTGGGTAATTTTTTTATACTTTGAAAGTAAAATTTCCTTTGGAAATAAAGTGGGTCTATTTCTGAATGTTCTATAAATTTTCTTTGAGAACCTTACAAAAAATATCTACTTTCTTCATCCATTGATAAATAATTTGCTGTGCATCAAATGTGTGCCAGATACCAACAAAGATAAATAGACCTGTGCGTTGTCTTCAAGAGCATTCCATCTAACCAAGTCTGGATGTACTTCATGGAGCAAAGTAAAGCTCTGTCTTGATCTCCTCTGCTTATCTTTGTTAATCATTATATATATATATATATATATATATATATATATATATATATATATATATATATTTAAATACAATAGAAGAAATATACAAGAATAATTTGCATAGAAATAAACATCAAGAGGAAATAGGGAGGCAGAATTAGCATGAAATTCTAGAGAAAGGGTTGCAAATATTTTGAAATTTTCTTCTTTTTATATCTTATTAGAAGCCCAATGCACAAATTCATGTCACTTGGCCTGGCTGGCAATTGGGGTGATTGGACCATCTTGCCCAGTTCCATTCAGGGCCCATCAGGACTGGCCAGCCAGGGGAAGGGACGACTAGAGGTTGGCTGGCCATGGGAGGTTGGCTGTAGGAGCACACTGACAACCAGGGCGTGGCTCGTGCATTGAGTGTCTGCTCCCTGGTGGTCAGTGCATGTCATAGCGACCAGTCAACTGTTGACCAACTATAATGATTGCTTAGGCTTTTACATATATAGATTGGCAAAGAAAGGAATTTCCCCAAAATTGAGATACTTTACTAAAGGAAAAAAAATACACAGAAAACAATCCAATAGGTCTATGCTTACATATCAATTTTTAAAAGACCTATGTAAGTTAATTAGATACTTCCCTTTGCAATGTTTGCTTCCATTCATTCCATATGTACTATATGATGAGCTCTTGGTATTTCTGAGGGTTTAAGTTTAGGTAAAGGCCTGCCAAAGTAAGCCAAGCTGTGTATATAGTAAAAGAGGGCTGGAAATTATTGATAATGGCATCTATTTAGAAAGGTAAGGATGTCACTGCATGTGGGCCCATCACAAACACCATACTCTCTCATCAATTTCACTGGACACTGACAATTTTTGAATAGAGATTGTATAGAGCTCATCCTAAAACAAAAAATCCTGAAGGAGGGATGAAAAAATACCTTCATTTCGCCTATAAGTGTTATTCCTCCATCATCATGTTTCAATGCCCCTCTCAAATCCTTGGGCTCTTCTCTTTACTATGTTTTCAATAAGACAAATGTCTTTTAGACATAGTTATAAAGTAATATCTTCAGTGAAATAAAACAACTATATTTTTTAGGATGAGTTAGTTTCATATAATTCCTATCAAAAATTTGTTAGAGTAAGTAATAGAGATTGAGAAATGGAATGGATTACTGGAATTGCCTCTGATATCATTTAACAAACCAAGTCATTGTTTTAAAACTAGAATTCTAGTACTTCAATGAAATTTTATTCAAATAAATGTACATTGACTCAAGTACTTAGGCTGTCCAATGTTTCATAATTACAATCAGTTTATTTCAAAAGAAGAAATAAAGTACATACCACTTGGCAATGAGGCCCTACAGAACTAAAAAAGATTGCTTATTATAATAAGCATGGCATTTGTCCAAATATATATGCCTAAGTGACCAGTTGACATCTTGACCACTTGATTGGTCACTTTGACACTCACTGACCACCAGGAGGCAGATGCTCAACAAAGGAGCTGCCCTTGGTGGTCAGTGTGCTCCCACAGGGAAGCACCACTCATCCAGAAGCTGGGCTCAAGTTGGGAGAAGCTCACCTTGAGCTGCTTCATGCACTACTACATCCCTGAAGGGATGTCAGACTGCCAGTTTTGGCCCGGTTGAGCTGAATCCTATGAGGGATCCTGGGTTGTGAGAGGGCACAACCAAGATAAGAGACCCCACACGTGCATGAATCTGTGCACCGGGCTCTAGTCCCTATATAATTGAACTATTCTTAAACCATCAGTTAGAGAAACCTTAAAACATAACACCCCATAGATGAGCTAATTAACTATATGCAGCCAACTTGCTTTACAGGGTTTCCATGCAGGTCCAAGTTCCATATTGTTCTCCCATTACAGATAGTAGAAGGTCATCATAGTGAGGGATCGAAAGAATGTGTTGGATCCTAGTTCTCCTATTAATAGCATGTTCCTAGGAGCAAATTACTCAACTTCATGTGCTGTAGTTTCACTTTCTGTAAAATGGGAATACTAATTCTCATTGTTGTGAGGGTATAAATAGCTTATATACAGAGGGCATTTACAGCATTGCCTGGATATGGTCAGGACACAGTGCATAGCTGCTAGTTGTAGTAGAAGCTGCAGTGATCACACTCACACTGACCTTAAATGGCATTTACATACACTTACAATATATTTTTCTTGCTCATTCATTCAGCCTGTGCCCTTTATTCAGAGCCCTTGGATAACATTAGCAATGTCAATAGGAGCCTAAGGTAATGACAAATTATCCAATTAAGTGTATGTATTCTTTACCCCCCCCCCCCCCACACACATCCCTACTACATTTTTTGTCTTCCATTAGCATGGCTAATTGTGAAATGACTATGTTCATGACCACTTGTTTGCTTATATGTTTGATCTTCCTACTGGATTCTCACTAGTCACCAAAAATGACACTGTAAACAATGTGTGACACTGCCTGATAGAAAGTTCCTTTCTATTTTCCAACTCTCATCTTTGACCTACTTTCCTTTCTCATTGACCTACTCGACCAACCCACATTACACAACATGAGCAAGCATGAAGTACAGAATTCCCATGTTTCACCTTCTCTCTGCTTTACTAAACTACTAATCAGTGTTTAGTAAACTGCTAAGGTAAATGGATGTATTTTTGATATATTATTGGTTTAGGGTGGTCATTTTAGGGAAAGAAATTATTTTTGTTCCTGCTGTGTCAATAGCATTTTCATAGTATCACATGCAAGCTGACTTGCTACAGGAGTCTCAAAGGAAGGAGGAAGTTTCTAAGGAGCATCATGTCAGAGGCGGGGGAGTCCATAAGCGTGCCACTGTCCCAGTTTTGAGGCTACTGCCCTAGTTTTCACATGCTCTCTCCCTGCTTCCCCAAGAGCACATTGGAAGTTCTCTTCCTCCCGGTCCCTGTTGATCGCCTGAACTCTGATGGTGCTGCTTGAAGTGGCGAGGGAAGGGGTAGAATTGAAGTCATCCAAATCACAAACATGTCAGATGGGACTTACAAGCCAATAACTGACACTCTACGAGGCCTCCCTGAGGGCTGTCTGGTTGTTAGCAGAATATTAGTTGGTTACTTAACATATTCTGTTGTCTTCACTTAAAGGCTTAAAATCGGAAGCTTTGCTTAATTTTTCCAAATAAGATAGCTACAAAATGGAATCCCCCTTGCTCCCACTTGGTATGATGTGAGGAAACATTCCCCTTTATCACTGGGTGAATGTATGTGGATGGCCTGCTTATTAAAGTCTTCATTGAGTCCTTTAATTCAGACACTTCCTTTCAAATTTTTCAGTTAAGGGGCATAACTATAGGCTTTTCAAAATTTTTGTTTTAATTTTCTTTACTTTCTAAAATAAGACATTGTAAAAGTGCATTCCTGTTTTCACATTCCTCCATTCAAAGCTATTAAGTGCTTCCCTTAGTTGTCTAGTAACTAGATGTAAAAACCAGGTGTTCATCATTAAGGCTTTAAAATACTTTAGATATCTTAAACTATGAAACTTCTTACCATCATTGTCTTGCCAGATCCCCAGCACTGTACCTTGACCTCTGCCCCCCTCTGTGGACATACTTCCTGCTGCTCTGCCTAACCAGGCTCCATTTGGGAGGGGCGCTAAAACCCTGTGCTCATGCTAATGAAGTTCAGTACAGCTTACCCACTGGCAAGAATGCAAAATTGAACCTTCTAACAGTTGCAGAATTGTAGAGTGTTTTTACATTGATCTCTTGCTAATGCAATTAGCAGTATGTTTTGCATGTATGGCTTAATAAATCCTTGAATCATAAAGACAAAATAAAAAGCGACATTTTGGACTTGAGAAGCCCAAATAAAAGACAAAAAGAATATGAGAAGTGTCTTGCTATAATGCTTTCTAAATAAGCTTAGGAAAGGGCTTTATTCAAAACAGATTAAAATTTCTCTGGCTTACCTTCTGCAAACATAACTTGCTTCTGTACTAGGCACACCCAAAGGGGTTGGGGGAAATGTTCGAAGTGAAATTTACAAAAAGTGACAGGAAAAAAAATCAATGCTTGTAATAAATAATATATTATAATAAGAGAAACAAAGTGATTGAGTGATGTCACTTTTATAACATTTTTTTTTCCCACCAGCAGAACACCTGCTCCAGCATTGCTCCCACCCAAAGTTGTTTTCTTTGCCTGGTGGAACTACTGTAAGAATCACCTACAAGAAGTCCTTTACCAAGGTGATTAAACTACCTTCTGTCAACCCATCGCAAAATGGAAGATCAAATAAGAATCTAGATAGTGAAGTGAGCACATAGTTTGAAGTGCTGAGAGTTGTTCTCATCTTAACTGTATGTGCTCTTAATGTTGGCCTAAGGCAGCATTTCAGAGATTCTTCTCAAGGCCTCAGTGCCATTTTACAGATTGCCTTTGTAAATCTTACAGTGAAAACAACCTAGACTGAAAGAATCAACATGTGTAAAGGACTGTTAAGTAGCTTATCTCCCTTTCTAGATCTCAATAATTGTTACACATATGAAGATTCCTCCAGCTCTGAATTGTGATTTGTTTGACCTATGGAGAATGTCATCAGTTACTGGGGCCATATTTATTTCTATTGAGTGTGAAGAAATCTGCCTTATTTATCATAGGGATCAAACATAGGCAAGACACTTAAAGTGGTTAAAAATTTACAGATGTCTGGAGATCGATATTAACAATAATTTTGGTATTATTTGGTAAAAAAAAAACCAAAAAAAAAAAAACCATCCTCATTACTAATAAGAATCTATGAACTGGTTTTGAGTGTTATAAACACAGTTCTTAAACTAGACTCCAGGTATATTCACTTGTTATCTAATTTATATGCTATAAAATATACAGTCATCTTGGTGTCATATATCCTTGACGCATTGACATCTGCTATTCTAGAAAGGGTCATTTCACATAGTTTCCTTTGACATTAGCTGAACTTGTTTCTTAATCGGATTCAATAGGACTTCTACAATAGGGGAAAAAATTCAGCCTCTTTTTTATGTCTTCAGAGCTAAATGATTTCACATTTTTTCCTAATGGAATAGGCTCCAAATTTTGGACCGAAAGAGTCACTTATAAGAATCTTGCAGTAATATTACTGAATGTCAATTCTTTTATAAAGACTATTTAGTATCGTTGGCCTACATTCACTCAGGAAAATTAGACGCTGTCCTGAGTCAGAAGGAGAAACCAGAGTACAGGTATTGACACTTGTGGGGCTGTGTTGAAAGGGGCATGCCAATCTTGCATTCATGAGTGTCACTGCTTCAGAGTTACAAGACAGAGTAGAGCTTTAGCTATGAAAGTATCTTATGAAACTTCATTTATAATATAGCTTGATAGGTAAGCCAAGTGTCCATTTGAAGGCAAGACCTGAATTGTGTGTTTATTTTTGTCCTATCATTTGAGTTCTAGAAAAGTCAAAACAAGCAGGCTACCATTTGCCAATGAATCGGCTGGTTTGTGAATTCTTTGTCTAGCATGGAATGCCCATGCACCTCATCCCTAATCTGAGGGCCTGTATTTGATGTATCTACAGATGGTGAATTACCATCTGATGTGTGATAGCAAGATTTATTATGTTATACTGATTAGGTCATGCAGGACATTGTTCTTAATAAGCTACAGGTTTGTGTGGTTTAATTGGAGAACTTAACCCTGTGAAGAACTTAGCTGGAGGTCTGGTGCATAGTAAGCTCTCAATTAAGTTAGACTCTAAGTAAGTGTCATGGAACCATACATCTTAGAGAGAAATGGCTTTAAAAGTCATCAGTCCAGCTTCGTACTTCTTCATAATAAATGTCCTATACTAAATTATGGTCTCCAACTCTTCATTCTCCTATATCATATATATGCATGATTGACATTGCCTCTAGATGCTCAAAATATATTTCCCCATGCATTGACATTGAGCTTGGCTATAGGACTTGCTTTGGTGAATGGGGTATTATAGGAAATATTTGAGAGTGGAGTTTAAATATGCTTATGGATTTGGACCTGTTGTTTTGCTCTTCTATCATTTCCATATGAAGAACAATCCCCAGATAGTCATCATCCCTTCAACTTAGGTCCCAGAATGAGCAGATCTGTCCCAGTCACCCTATAGCTAAAGTAGAGTTCCCCCAGATGACTCACTAAAGCACAGATGAACGTAAATATATGCTACTAAATTTGAGAATGATTTGATGTGCATCAGTCTTGTAGCAACGGCAGACAGATGCTGTATTTCCATTAATGGGTGAGAAATCTTAAACCCTAAAGAAGTGTATTAGTTTTCCAGGGCTGCCATAAAAAATACTTACAAACTGGGTGGCATAAACAACATATAAATTTTCTCACAATTCTGGAGTCTAGAAGTCCAAGATCAAATAGTTGAAAGGTTTGGTTTCTTCTGAGCCATAAGAATAGAATCTACCCCAGACCTCTCTCCTTGGATTGTAAATAGAAATCTTCTTCCAATGTCTGCATATGGTCTTTCCTCTCTGCTTATATCTGCGTCCTAATCTTTTCTTTTAAGGACATGAGTAATATTGTGTTAGGATCCACTTCAGTGATCTCATTTAACTTAACTACCTCTTTAAAGACTTTATCCCCAAACAGAGTCAAATTCTGAGGTACTTGGGATTAGGGCTTGAACATATGAATTTTGGAAGGGAGCACAATTCAGCCCATAACTGTAAATGATGTGCAAGTTATCGAGCTGATATATGGGAACAATACCCACTTTGTATACTTCCTCTTATTCCTCATCTCAGTTTAATAATTACTGCATGAGACCTATGATTTACACTTTTTCACAAATTAACATACATGTAGTTTAGTTAACCTAATAAACCATACTAATTTAGGGCTGTTGATGACATCTATGAAGGACTATATGTCTACTCATATCACTTCGGGGAAAAAAGAAATATACTTTAAAAAAAACTTTGAGTATCTGTGTGTGTAGGCAATGGAGCTGCATGCAGGTGCTTGCCCTCAAGCCTGGTGGGCAGTCAGACACATACTTGAGTGACTATAAGACAATTTGCTGCATCATGGAGGCACATACAGAAAAGCATTAAGGACACATCGCCAGGACCACAATTAGGGGAGATATTGAGGAAATCCCATTTCTGATGATGCTGAAATATTTTATAGGCAGGAAAAGTGACACAGAGAGATTATTTAACTTACTCAAAGTCACACAGCTTTTCATGGACAAAGTAGATAAAAATGAAAATGTTCAAGCTTGCCTAACTTTTTATTTTCCTTCCTTTTTTTTAGTATACATTTTTAATAATTTCATAGAGGAAGGGAGAGGGAGAGAGAGATAGAAACATCAATGACAAGAGACAATCATTGATCAACTGCCTCCTAGGGGAGATATTAGAGAATGTAATATTTCAGAGGGTCATAAACAATGAGATCACAGGTAGAAGTGTGGGGCAAGTCATGGCCATGTGAGCTACAAGCAATTCTGGTAAATGTTTTCTTCCTATGGTTTCTGCTATGGTCACAAAACAAGATGAAAAAAATCTTCTTATAGAAAACCCTAAATCTTCCTACCAAAATCTGTTCTTTTCCCAGTCTTCGCCAAATTTCTTAACTTTGTTGATAAAGACATTTAGACCGTGGTTCTTCATTCTTCAATTATATCTTGTTCCATTTCTCTCTTTAAAAATATTTCATCATATGGATGTTTTGGAGCTCTAGATCTTTACCTGGAATCCTCTTATCCCTGTGTTTGAATTTTTAGCACAAATGTGTCTTTCTTAGAAAGCTCTCCTTTGATTGCCTAATCTAAATTAGGTACTCCTAAATACTTTTTCATAAAACCCATGGTACTGACCACAATTTAAATTATGAGTTTGTGGATGCACATGTTGGATGTCCATTTCCCTACTAGACTGGTGATTCATGAAAGCAGTATGTTCAATTTGTTTAATTTGTTCAGTATGTTTAATTTGTTCAGTATGGTATGTACAGTGGTGATATACTGTCTGGCACATAATAAGTCTTCTGGAGGGAGGGAGGGAGAGAAGAAAACTTTTAAAAGAAAGAAAGAAGTCTATCAGTGTGGCTCAGGGTTGAGCATCAACCTACAAACCAGGAGGTCATAGTTTGATTTCCAGTCAGGGCACATGCCCGGGATTGTGGGATCAATCCCCAGTAGGGAGTGTGAAGGAGGCAGTTGATCAATGATTGTCTCTTGTCATTGATGTTTCTATCTCTCTCTCCCTCTCCCTTCCTCTATGAAATTATTAAAAATGTATACTAAAAAAAAGGAAGGAAAATAAAAAGTTAGGCAAGCTTGAACATTTTCATTTTATCTACTTTGTCCATGAAAAGCTGTATGACTTTGAGTAAGTTAAATAACCTCTCTGTGTCACTTTTCCTGCCTATAAAATATTTCAGCATCATCAGAAATGGGATTTCCTCAAAAATAAAGACAATTCCCTGAGTTTTGAGAGAATGATGAAACTCAAGAATAGAAGGGAGAAAAACTCAGAAACAGGTTGATTCTAGATAGTATTGGATCCCTGACTTGTCTGATTCTCTTCCTCTGTCTTCTCCCTGTTTTTTCTTTTTCTTTTACTCTTCTCTTTCTCCAATATCCTCCCCCCAGGTATTTCCTTTGCACCCTGTACTACCTTCAGGTCCACAAATGAAGCCTGGGTCTGGTCTCTTCCTTTGTTCTGTGTCCTTCAAGCTCCGCTGCTTCCATTGTGTTTTCTGATGTTTTACAACCTCTCTTTTGTTCTCACTTGCTCTTCCAGTGGCTTTTCTGCAGGCTCATTTTTCCTTTTGTGTTGGTCCTTTAGGATTATCTGTGATTTAAAATAAAATAAAAACAATAAAAATGCATGCATTTCTTGATTTTATCCAATTGACTGCTTGTGCACATACTGCTCCCCCACCTAAAGTGGCCTCTCTCATCCTCTTCACCTGTCCTGATATGATCTATCATGTGTCAAGAAACAACTGAAGCCATTCCTGAACCCTTCCTGCCCATCTTAGCCCATATATAATTAGGCCCCCTTTATGCTTCTCTTGGACCCTAAACATTCACTGACCTATAGAGTTATTTATCTTTTTTTTTTTTTTTTTTTTTTTTTTTTTTTTTACCATATACGTTTTCCTTCCTGAATGAGATTGTTACTTCTTCAGTCAGTGACTTATCTTTTTATTGATATTATTATTAACCATCAAAGCATTGTTATATATGTAGCAGGATCCTGCTTAAAAATAAATTGGATAACATTTATTGAATGAATCAATGGTAGCAACTTAAGATGTGTTTATTAATTGAATAATGAGATACGGAAGGAACAAAGCAAGTATGTATTGAATAATCGAATGCCTGAAAGGAAGCCAACAGACTGCCCAGATGTTCTCACCCAAGGGGAAAGTTCCACAGTTCCAGTCACAGTTGGATGATATTTACAAGGCTTAGTATCATCTTTACTGACTCATCTCCTGTTTTCACTGCTTTCAGAAATAAATGTTTTTGTCAGGAAGCCTAATTTAAAATTCTTGGCATATACGAGCATTGTATTCATAATATGACTTATAATCATTGGTTTTATTTTAATAAAATTAACTCAGAGTTACTATTTAGAGAGCATTAAATTTTTGATGGCCCAGTAAAGCCAAATGTATTTCAAAAGCAAAGCTTAGCCAGAGGGCATGATTTTATGAATGAGGATATTGGGGTACAGAGAGGTTAAGTAATATGTCCTCAAAACACACAGCTAATTGGTGAAAAGATGTGGTCTAGAATGCAGAGCCCTTGACACAGATCCCATATTTTTGTTACATCCTGCTGCCTCTGTTAGTGGAAAAAAAAAAAAAAAAAGGATAATCTTCAATGTGGACTTCCCCCACATGTTATTTTAAGTGCCATAAAAGATTATAGTATAATCTATATTATGCTGTGATCAGGAGAAGCATAATTTCCAGCATCATAAAAAGTTCTGTGGAGATCCAAGCAGGCAGGATTAACATTGGTATAAACATGGGATCAGGTAAACAAGGGACAACCAAGTTGAGCTGAAGCCAGTGCTGAGACTTCAGCCATGAAAGTATTGGAGAGGCCAAGGTGAAATGAACCAACTTCATCCTACATTTGCTTTGTCATTAGGATCCTCAAGTAGCCATCCCTCCTTAGTCACTAAATTTGCTTGGCAGGATGGAAAGGGTGAAATTGGGGCAAGCTGGAGTTGCCAGTGGTTGGACCTGTGTGTTGAAGGGCTAAAAAGGTTTTAGACACACAGAGGGAAGGATTTCTTAAGGAGAAAGGAATAAAGTAGAAGACAAGCCCCAAGGACCAGCTGCTTTGGGGTGAAAGCTGGCTATGTCAGAGAGCCCAGACACTCGACTCTGCCACCTGCTCGATGGAGGTTGCTGGTCAAGTGACTTTCCTGGTCTGGATCTTAACCAACCATCTTTCAACGGATATCCAGCTTCTGTGTTCATATTGATCTCAAAGGCACATTTCTGCAGTGTCTAATGCTTGCCACATGCTTAGTGCTCCCTACCTGTGTGAGAACCACACATTATCCTATATAATAAGAGGCTAATATGCAAATCCACTAAATGGTAGAATGACTGGTCACCATTGCACACACTGACTATCAGGTGGCAGACGCTGAATTCAGGAGCTGCCCCCCTGGTGGTCAATGCACTCCCATAGGGAGAGCGCCTTTCAGCCAGAAGCCAGGCTCACAGCTGGCAAGTGCAGTGGCCATGGTATAAGGCTCTCCCACCTTTGTGGCAGTGCTAAGGATTTCCGAATGTCAGCTTAGGCCTTCTCCCCATGGGAAAAGGCCTAAGCTGGCAGTCGGACATCCCCTAAGGGCTCCCGAACTGCAAGAGGGCACAGGCTAAGCTTAGGGACCCCCCTCAAGTGCAAGAATTTCGTACACTGGGCCTTTAGTTATTACCATAATCATCACTCACTATCTACTTATCATGCTTGAACCCATTACTCATGCCATCCCTCTCCCTAAAGGAGTTTTTCACCATCTCCCAGATTTCATATACTTGCTCTTTGGGAGGCAAATTCATTACATGTTAAGTTTTAAATAACCATCTCTAAATATTTGAGGGAACTTAAAATGGAAACACTGATATTATTAATATCAATATATTTGGAATCCTCAATAAGACTGCTTATTTTTCAGAAGTCCAGGGTGGTGGAGGATGGGTGAGTGCCCTCTCAAAGGCAGTAAGAGGAAAGAGCCTACTGAGTGGCTAAGGGAACACAAGAGCCAAACTCTCTTCCAAAGGAGGAGGCTATATTAAAACAAACAAACAAACACACAAACAAACAAGAACATGCCAAAGCCGGTTTGGCTCAGTGGATAGAGCGTTGGCCTGCGGACTGAAGGGTCCCAGGTTCAATTCCGGTAAAGAGCATGTATTTTGGTTGCAGGCACACCCCTAGTGGGGGGTGTGCAGGAGGCAGCTGATTGATGTCTATCTCTCATTGATGTTTCTCACTGTCTATCCCTCTCCCTTCCTCTCTGTGAAAAATCAATAAAAATATATTTTTTTAAAAAGAGGGGGCTACCCACATGTGAACAATCTCCCCCATTTTCTTATTTCTCCCATGACCTCCTTTTCCTAAGGCAGCAATGATAATCTGGGAATAAATTCACATTTTCTAAGGGAGAAATACTGCCAGGCTTGTTAATCTCATGCAGATGTGATGTTACGTTTACCGTGTTGTAATATGGCTTCTTAAAAAACAAGTGGGAAGGAAGGGGGGAAAGAGAAGCCCACCAAAAAAACAACAACAAATATTCGCCAACCCATATGGTCAGTAATTGCTGTTTAATAGTCCTCCTATTACAAACCTAAGAGGCAGCAGTCTGAATTACCAGTAGAGTATTAATAAACAGGAATGAGTTAATAGTGCATAAAGACCTTCTAGTGGAACAGTGGGGGAGTTGAATATTCTTTTCTCCAGTCAGCTGTAAGTAATTACTGCATGGTGTGCTTCTGACTATTACCATAACAGAGCAATTGGACGTGAAGAATGGATAATAGTACGGACATGGAGGTATTTTTAGAATATCAGCAGTGAAGCAGGTAGCCGGCCTACTCCAGTAGAAACCTTTAAATAAGTTTCGAAGACTTTTTTCCCCCCTTCTTCTTCTTCTTCCTTATGACATTTAGCCAGGGTGGAATTTTAAAAAGATCAATCTAATAAATTATTTAAAATAACTTTACAAAGAGGATGCCTGTGATATGTAAATAAGAAGTCAAGAAGGAAGGCAGGAGAAGCCTAAAAAAGCCCAGGCGGACAGGAGGCATCTCGCAGACGTTCCTGTAACTACATAATCACAGGTTCCCTCCTGCCCCTCTGAGAGTACAGCCCGGTTGCCAGCCTGCTCAGCGGGCTCCCACTGGCTGCTCAGGTGAAAGGGAAAGTATTCAAATCAGAGCTGTAACTATGATTGCTGGAGTTGTGGGTTTTTCTAAAATTGAGTTAGTCATCCTTGGTGATTTAATGATGCATATCATTTATTTTAAAATATTATTACAGAGGCACTGACGGAGCTGCGGCGCCTTCGCGGGCCTTGTCCATTATGCGATGCGGCCGGGTATGTCACGGGCGGCCCAGGGCTGAGGCATTGTCTGAAGGCACAACACATGTTCTCAGAGGCAGATAGCTTGACACTTTGATTCAGAAAGCAGTAATTTTGCAAACGCACACAAATATCATTTAAGGAATATTTGGAGAGAGAAAAATAATGTTTCCGGGTATCTAGGTCCTTCTCCTGCCTCCCGGCTGCCCGGGCGGATGCTGATTTTTCAATTTGCAGGTTTGTTAAGCATTATGGAATGTTTTGGTTCTCAATCAAGAATATTCTTCCCAAGTGGTTCCGAAGTCCTGCACTTGAAAATAAACGTGTGTCCTCTTTGTCTCCTAGCAGCATGTGCTCCAACATACAACGGCGCACAGGACACAGCAAAGCGATGCCGCCTTGGATGGAACCATCCTATGGAGCGGGGACCAGCCTCACCTCTGCGGGCAGTTGCAGGCAGCTAGTGTCCACCAGGGGTGGGGAGGAGCGAGGACCCAAGTGCCCCTCCTGGCAGGATTCCTGCCCTCCCTGTGGCACAGGAGCTGAGCAAGGGCTGAGCTGCCTCGGTGTGAATAACCTCGGGGTCCCACCTGGAACAAAGAGGCGCAGCCTCGGAGACAGCTGGTGATGCTGACCTGGACTCTGCCCACTGTGTGGGAGCCCTCTGACAGACAAGTGTGTGTGAGCCAATGCTATGGCGTTTGTTTCTCCGGGAAAACCACACCATTGTGTCTGAGGTCTGCCAGCCAGCATATTCAGATTCATCTGGACACAGCACCCTTTGTTTGGCTAAGAGATGCTGCAGTGCAGATGGACAGATGTGTATTTCACCTGTGTAGCTGGTCATTCTTAATAGAAGGCAAGGGCACACCTGTACAGGTGTTACTGGGGCCCAAGGAGATCAGCTTTTCCACGCCACTGGGTTTATTTTCTTCATGTGTTTAAAAAGAGAAGAGTTCTAATTTCCCGAAGTCTACAGAGTGATGAGGCCAAGTGAAACTCTGGCTAATGAAAGGACAATTTTTTAAACAAAGTTTTTCCACTTTGTTTAGGGCAAAGAACACTGGTCATTTCTAGAAAGTGATCAAGACCTCATGATTTAGGGCATCTCTGTATTTAGCATCTTTGTGTTTCTAATTTAGTGAAATTTGGAAGTATTTATCACTGGCTTTGTATGTGATTGCACTGTTGGTGGTCATGAGTCCGTCCCATCCAAACTTATTCTACAGCCTGATTAATCATGAACTTCCCTCGGGTGCAGGCTATACCTCTGGGGATTATACCCAGAGTTGCCTCCCCATTTGTAGCGCCAGCAAAGATTTCCCCAGAAAAGGTATCGCCAACAATCAGAGCTGGTGCTATTTTAGATCTAGAAAACCCTCTAGGGATCAAAAGAATAAGAGGTTTTTCCCAAGAGTGAGACTACGGCGGGGGGGGGGGAGGAGAAGGCTCCAACGCCTTTATATTTCCATTTAGCTCTAAGGAGCCCAGGGGGAAAGAAACACCTGGAATTATTAAGAAATCAAGAAGTTTCGGAGGCCACCATTTCATCTCCTCAGTATTTCAGCAGGTACCTCTCTAGTTAAGAATTGTCAGTATGTTCTAGTGCTCACATTGAAACTACTTAGCAGACCAACACACCATTAAGAACCAGAGAAAAGCTAACTTATTTAGAATTGATTATGTAATTCAACTTGTACAAAACTTTCCAGACTGGCTGAATTTAGCTACTCTACTTACGGGTTATCAGGACAACTAGTGGAACTCACCAAAAGTGTTGTGTTTTCCCCCCCCCACATTGGACGCATTTGGCAAATAATCATATGAAATGTCCAGTGATATATCAGCATTATTATATATCAGTGATAATAACAGAGGTCTAAATAATCTGGTCTCTGTCTACTTCATGGATTTCACCTCCTCGTGGTCTTAGGTCAGTTCCTCCATCACCCTGAGCTTATCCCTGCTACTGGGTCCTTGGCACTGTCTGGTTCCAACTCGAAGGCCTTCAGCGTCAGTGTAAATGTCATCTCCAAGAAACTATGCTTACTAGCTTTCCAGGCATTCTCTAAGATAGTGGTTCTCCACCTTTCTAATGCCGTGACCTTTTAATACAGTTCCTCGTGTTGTGGTGACCCCCAACCATAAAATTATCTTCGTTGCTACTTCACAACTGTAAGTTTGCTACTGTTATGAATTGTAATGTAAATATCTCTGTTTTCCGATAGACTTAGGTGACTCTGCTAGTGGTTCTCAACCTGTGGGAGGATATTTTCTTGTTTTCATGTGCATAAGTTGAACTGTTCTCAATTTTTTAAAAATGTATTTTATTGATTTTTACAGAGAGGAAGGGTGAGAGACAGAGAGCTAGAAACGTTGATGAGAGAGAAACATTGACCAGCTGCCTCTTGCACACCCCCTACTGGGGATGTGTCCATAACCAACATACATACCCCCTCACCGGAATCAAACCCGGGACCTTTCAGTCCACAGACCAAAGCTCTACCACTGAGCTAAACCAGTTTCGGCTGTTCTCAATTTTTTATTCCATCCCTGCTATAACATACATGACACATGACAAGGAACTATGGGTAGAAAATAATTGTTCTTACCCTCATGGATGTTAGGCTTATCCGGTGACCTGCACTGGTTTACAAAATGTTGGCTAGGTGTGAGGAGAACAGATACTTCAATTATGTTGTGTGACTTGTTTATATCCTGGTGCTCCAGATATTCCCTATAAGAGAAAAAAAAATATTTTGTAAATAGTCACTTATTGAAGATAAATGAAGAAAATCTTAGAATAAAATGTATTCTAATCAGTACCAAGCCTCCCCCCACCATGACCTGAAGGAGTGCTATTTCAGCCTACCCATGGGACTATTAGCAAGAAAACAAACACTTGTTTGAGAGCCTGATTGTGCTAGGGCAGTGAATGGCAAACTCATTAGTCAACAGAGCCAAATATCAACAGCACAGTGATTGAAATTTCTTTTGAGAGACAAAATTTTTTAAACTTAAACTTCTTCTAACGCCACTTCTTCAAAATAGATTTGCCCAGGCCATGGTATTTTGTGGAAGAGCCACACTCAAGGGGCCAAAGAGTCACATGTGGCTTGTGAGCCACAGTTTGCCAACCAGTGTGAAGTTTTTTGTTCATTATGATTGTGCCAATTGCTAATTAATATAGAAATTACACCAGAAATGGACTTCTTTTGTCAACAAACTTCGAATATGTGTTATTTGGTTCAGGTTCACATAGCAAGAAGAGAGAAACCCTAAAAAATGTAGTGAGAAGTTGGAACAATGACAACCCATGTTATATATTAATAAACATAAAACTATTGACTGTAATAATCTGAAGGGCAAAAATGTACTAAGTGTACTTCTAGCATTGGGCTGAGAAGCTTTAAGGGAAAATGTTCACAGTATGAGTTGGCTGCTGTTATCTGCCTTTGATAAGTTACTACATGAATTAGATGAACCTGGCAAAAACTGACTGTTTTGCAAGCAGGATCGAGGGGGAATGAGAGAACTCAGAAATTCTGAAAGCTGTAAGTTTGAAAAATTAAACCATTTCTCTATATCTATAGGTTGACCTTAGTGTGTTGCCATAAAGACCAAATAAAGTGGTTGTCACACTCTTTCTTAAGACTGCTGAAAAGATTAAGGAGATAGTACAACTTACAAATGACTAATTTATGCAAAGTACCTACACTTATTTCTAGAAAAAAAGCATTTCTCTAAAAGAATTGTGGGAACGATATCTGTCACATGTAGTTGACTGAAAAATATATAGAAAATCCACAAAGTTTTTGAGAGAGTTGTACTGGAAAACTTGCTACCAGACTAGCTTTAAAAAAGATTATGTCTGTTTGAGACACATAGAGGCCCCCAAAACTTTATAGGTGGGAAGCAGGCTGAAAGTTCTGCTCAGCTACCAAGAAGAGCATATTCTTCAATATTCATCACAAAAACTAAAGATGAAAAAAGGAGTTCCAAGAGCAGAGCAAAGAGAAAATTGATGGTCAACTTTCAGGTGCTTAACCTTTTTGTTGGGAAATCTGGAAAAATTTGCTCAAGAGTATTTTGAAATTGCTGTAGACCAGTGACTTCTATGTTTTTGTTGTGTGTGTTTTTGTTTGCTTGCTTGTTTAGTGTAACTCTTTGTTTATTCTGTCCCTATACCAACACTGCATATTAGATGTGTGGGGGCATATAATGTATCTTTCAGTTCATAGATGTCCAGATCAAGAGTGGTTCCATCTAGACCTAATCATGAGATTTTGGACTTTGAACCTGATGGGTGAGACTTTGTGGGGTTTTAAAATAATAGTAAGTATATTCCATATACAGAAGGATTCTGGAAAATTATGACCAAGGTAGATAAAGTGAATTATTATCTTCAGTCCCTCATTTCCTAATTATAAAATTATACATTCACACTTTTTCCCAATATAACTTACAGTTCTTCCCCCCCTGAATGAAAAATATTTATTTTATCCATTCATGTTGGGCTTGCCATGTGAACCGTCATTGTTAATGAAATGTTGGGAAATGTGTCTGAAGCAGTTTGGGGTTTGCTGTCATGATCTGGCTTGTTCTGTGCACTCCTGTCATTCCCCGTGAGGAGATCATGCCTCCACATAACTGCTGGTGCAGGGAAAACCAAAAAGGCAAGTGGAATAGATCTGATCCCAAATGACATTTTTGAACCAAGATAAGCTAAACCATGCTAAGATCAGTTACCTTCCAGTTGACCCACAGAACTGCTATAGAGACAATGAATGTTTGGTCTTTCAGTTTAGAGCTTTAGAGTTATTTGTTTCACAGCATTATTGGAAAATTAATGATGACTGATGGAGTTTATAGGTTTGTTTATTGTCTTCCCTCATGGGAGTGTAAGCTCTATGAAAATGGAATATTTTCTATATTGTTCATGTATGTATTTCAGTGGGAAGAGACATTCTAGACACAATACATATTTTAAAATAAAAATACAATATCTAGCCGAAACTGGTTTGGCTCAGTGGATAGAGCATCAGCCTGCGGACTGAAGGGTGCTGGGTTCAATTCCAGTCAAGGGCATGTGCCTTGGTTGCAGGCGCATCCCCAGTAGAGGGTGTGCAAGAGGCAGCTGAATGATGACTCTCTCTCATTGATGTTTCTAACTCTGTATCTCTCTTCCTTCCTCTCCTCTGTAAAAAAAAAAAAAAAAAAAAAAAAAAAAAAAATCAATAAAATATATTAAAAAAATACAATATCTAGTAAACTACCAATTAACATTATCTATTAGAACTCTATTTCACAGTGGGCAAAGAAGAATGGCATACCTATAGGAAAATAAGCCATTTGAAGTTTTCCACAAGAAAGTATCAGAGATCTCCTTGAGTGGTGTTACGAATGTCTGATACAGAGATAGCTGTAGAGACTAGAATAGTTAATTCAGTTGAGGAAATAGAACTATTATGAAACAATGTCCAGTTTTCCTTATATCTACAGCTCCAGCACTGCTGAAAAGATTAAAAAGCGTGGGTTCTCATTCATGATAGTTCAAATGAATTGACTCTGATTGCTCATAGAAGCTTCATAGCCTGCTTGGCCTTTAGTTATGGAATATATTAAAAGGACATCAGCAAATAACGCAGGCCTCTGCTCCTTTCTTCATCTGCTGAAAATTCTAACGTGGGAGCCTGCTGGTTGTGCTCTTAGGGTCAACCTTAGAGAGCCTGGTATTCTCTTCTCTTCCTTCAGATGGATAGGCAGGAACTCTATGATACTCTGCGCTCTTATTCTTTTTTGGTGATCAGCTTCTTTAGCCCAAATATGTTACCCTTAATTTAAGGCAGTAATTCCATTGAACAGGTTAGTTTCTATCTGCTGTTGTCCTGCTCCTGCTACTTAATCTAGTGTTAAATTCTGAGCATATAACTTTTTAGAAAATATATTTAATGATTTTTTACAGAGAGGAAGGGAGAGGGATAGAGAGTTAGAAACATCAATCAGTTGCCTCCTGCACAACACCTACTGGGGTTGTTGCTGCAACAAGGTACATGCCGTTGACCGGAATCAAACCTGGAACCCTTGAGTCCCGCAGGCCGACGCTCTATCCACTGAGCCAACAAGTCAGGGCATGAGCATATAACCTTTGAGGTAGACAGTTCTTGCTCCCAATGTGTCTTTTAGAGAAGAATAATGTATTTTAAAGCAACATAATCTGATTATGTTACTTTACAATAAATTCTACAACTGAGCAATACATCATGGCAACACAAAAACATGGCATCTAAATGATACTGAGGGACAACAAAGAATGGAATTTGAAATCAGAAAGAAAGAAGGGGGATCGTAATGTGAGTAAAGTTTCCCAAAATTTGTTTTATGTTTATACCCACTATAAAAATTAAATCAGTGTATCCCTGAAAAAAATAAAATTACATGGATGAGCAGAAATATACTCTAATACGAATGGAAAAGGCAAAACGAATTTGAAGAGACCTCAAAACTCTTTCTCAGAGTATGCTACACATGCCCTTCCACAACCTCAAGAAAAGCGGTGAAATAACAAGGAGGCACAACACAGCAATTAATGCTGCCAGGGAGAAAAGACGAACCTAATGATTGAAACAGTGTGTCCACTTGTTGAAAGTACCTTTCCTTTTGAAAGGTGCTTGGAGTCAATAGAGAGAAATTAAAAAGCCAGTGAAGAAAGTCTAAAATGTAAAAACAAGACCAGATTGGAAAGTACAGGAAGAAACAGGATGGGGCCTGGTCTGCCACAGGGAGGGTGTGGCAGGACCAGGGGTCAGTAGAGTCTGTAGAAACTCAAAATCCCTGTAGGTGATTGATTAGACCAGATAAGCTATCCTGGGGCCCAGGGTTCAAGAGTTTACCTGGTCAATTTAAAAGTTTTCTGACTTGGCAGAGGGCATTTTTGAAGATATCTGAAAAGGTTAGTTAATATCACTGAGGCTCAGTTTCCATCATTTGCAAAACAAATATGTAGTCCTACCTCATAGGTTTGGTGTAGGGATTAAATGAGAGCAAATAAAGGCCTTGGTACATAGGACTAAATCATTAAGTCTATAAATACCAGCTATAGTTGGTATTGCTAAGGTGTTACTATTTTCCCCTCCCCTCACACGACAGCTTATGTGACCAGAAGCATGACCATGCTGCTGACCACACAGAAGGAAAATTGTCTTTTTTACCTTTTAAAACGCAGAGGCAACCTGTCTGTGTTTGGCACTTCTAACAAGAAAAAATAAAGTAAAATAAAAATCCATTAGGGAACTACGCATTGATGTCATTCCAACTAAATTATTAAATATATTTTTAACTAGTGAGTCAATCTGAGCATAGGCAGTGCCCTCAAAGGTCAGACTCCATCTACAGGTGGCCCACTGCTTCCTCTCCGCTACCCCTTGCTAGCCGTCTCTAACCTTAATGACATAATTAAATGGCTATAAAGTTCCATAATTCTCACTTCTTTATTAACTGGAAGCCTCTTATCTTCTCAATGTTGAAGATTCTGCTGTTTCACTTTGCACCAGTTTCAAAAGCCTAATGTTCAAACTCCCTAACAATTATAAAGAGTGCTATTTAAAAAAAAAAATGAAATGAGTGATAATTTAGATATGCAAACTTTCAATCAACTATGCAAGCTGGTTCTCTACATCTTACTGTTTGCTGGTTTTCACCAAAAAGTTTCCTAGATTACAGACATGAAGTTAGCAGAAGCCATTATCACTGAATCAAATGAGTGACATAAATAAATATTGGCCTCAAGAGGTACAGCTCTTCCTCGGGGGCTTAATGTCTTTATGAAGGAAAAGCATCAACTTGGAACAAGACACAAAATACATATTGCCACTTTTACAAAAGTTTTTTTGGCACCTCTTCCTTTTTTCCTTTGACCTTGCATCCATTCAATAAAAATTGAATTAATTTATGTTAAATTAATTCCATGAATTCAGGCAGAAATTAAAATGATCTCAATTGGATGCATCATGGGGGATGCCACTTAGGTGCCACTCAGGTAGGAAGAGGAAGATGGAAAATGTATATTCTATATGGTTTTTGCATTTCTCTGTGACATGGGCAAGACCCAGACATACCTTTATGTCCAAGAGAAGACTGGGGGGAAATGAGCTGAGCAGAGGGCTCTGAGCAAGGGGACAAGGTGCCTCCTCAGCAGACACTCTGGGAGGGCTTTCCAGGAGAGGAACTGGTGACACTATACGACAGAAATTCAAAATCATCACCAAATATGAGTCAGAGGCATCTGGGATTTTTGTGAGAGAACTGACCAAGCAATAGGAGAGCAGGTCCCAAGTTGAACCTGCCATTGGTACCGGTGGGGCAAAGAGCAGCCAGAGACCTGCAGGGCCAGAGACAGGACAAATCCTCAAGCACCCCATTTCCTCTGCTTCCACAGAGACAGAGAAAGTCCCTCAGCAGGGATGTCCCTTAGGGTGGAGAAGGTGGGGCACAAATATCTGCTCCGAGGTGTCACCCTCCCTTGGCACCTCAGGAGTCCTAGCCTTGCTGGTGTGGAGGGAGGGAGGTCTTCTCACATTGGTCATCTCAGAAGAGTGGCTTTTTATAATTTTGCCTTTTTTATAATTCATTATAAGTTGAAGTCTGTGTTAACTCTAATCCTGTCTGTGAAGACATAGACATCATTTTGAGGAAGAGAAAATTAGAGGTTGGGGAACAATCTGAATGCCTACGCATTTTCCTAAAGAGATTTGTTTTTTGAAAGAAGACTCTATAAACCATCATGTTTTGAATGGATTGAATGTTAAAATGAAAGGAGACTTACACACCAGAAGTGACTGAAATATTGTTAATGGATTATAAGTTGTTGTGTTTTTCAATTCAGTGAAGTGGAATTCCATGGGCCAGATCAGTGTTTTCAGAAATTAGAAGGCAACATTTATTTTCAGCATATCTGAGCAGCACATGAATAAATTTCCAACTCCATTGTATGTGTGTGCTTGTATAACATAACACTAGAGGATTATACTCTAAACATGGTGTTTTTTTTCTGTATAATGAGATTATAAATGTTTATATTTTTGATTTTTCACATCCTTCAATTTTTCTGTGTTGAGTATATATTAGCTGTTTAAAATCAAAATGCATAAATGCTATTTAAATAATTTATTTATATCTTCTAGTTGTTTTTTATCTAAACTTCAACTGTTTTGAAAAACATGTGGAATATTTGGTCAGTCAGCCATATATATATATATATATATATATATATATATATATATATATATATATATATGGATTTATGAGTGTATACACACACACTCATAAATCCTTTCTAACTTTAATGTTTTTTTTCTGTTCTAATCCACTCCCCCCCCCCCAAAGATTATGTTGTGTCTACCTTTTTCTCCTTAAGTTTCAAATGGCCTTTGGCCAAATGCAATAAAATGTTGCCCTGACCTGACATAAAGAATGGAGTATGTATATGAAAGCACTTTGAAAACTTTAAAGGACTTTCAGAATGCTTGGTGGTATTGGAGGTGGGAGGAAGGGACGGGGCAGGAAGTGGGAGTGAGGGGGAAGAGACACAAGAGGAGAAACTAGATTGTATCTTTGTGTAATATAAATGTCAAAGGTCCTTTCCAGATAAATTTGCAAACAGAAGCAAATGGAGGCACTGCCTGGCATTCCTGAAGGCTCACAATTTTACATGACACACCCCTTCAGGTTGACATTTTCTTCTGTGTTTTTTGCTGCTAAGAGCAAGCACCACTCCAATAGACAGAGGGTCCTGGGAGCTACTGGCCTCAGAGGTGTGAACCCCAAAGCCACTTCCTGAATCTATACTGTTAAGGGCCCTTCTAGAGGTGAATCCTAATTAGGAAAACGCTTTAAATATGGAGACTGATCCTAGAGTTTGTTTGCGAGGGAGAACCTAGAGGTCCCAGAAGAAGGAGACATTCTAAGTAAGCTCTCCATATGTGGACTGCTTTAGAAGCCCTCTCCCCAGAATGAAAGTGAAACAGTTTATTGGCAGAGTCCACCTTCTCTTCCCAGGCTCCCCAGTGAGAGTCCTGGGCAGAGTAAGCATGGCAAAGAGTGCAGATTCGGACCCCAGCTCTACCACTTAGAGACACCTTGGACAAGTAAGTGGCTTGACCGCTTTTGCCTTTAATTTCTCATCATAAACAGGGATTGCAATAGGACCTATTTCATAGGGTTCTTGGGGGAATCTAAAAGGCAACAATATATGTGAAGTGTGTACAATAGCATCTAGCACTTACTAAGTGCCACATAAATGCTAATTATTAATATTAAGACGAAGGGAATCCTCAAGTGTATCCAGGCCACCATAAGCCTCTAAGGTTCACAATCTGTTCCTTGAAGAAAGATAATCCTGTGAGGTTCTGACAATTCTGAGAAAAGAATAATTCTCATAGCTCTTCATTGTTCAAGTGTGTGTGTGTGTGTGTGTGTGTGTGTGTGTGTGTGTGGTGACCTATTTGTACATGGATAGCTGCAAACCAAGCTTCTGGATTGGCTTTGGTAGAAACAGGGGTTTGCAGAGAAAGGGTTAGGTTTGCATGGAGTTATTCATACTATCTGGCTTAGTTGGCTTTGGGAAGACTCCACCCTCCTGGGTGTGGATCTGTCACATACCCACCTGGAACAGTATTCAATGTACAGGTCTTATGCCTTGTAGAAAGCAAGCAAAGAAGATGTCTTAACATAGAGGGGGAAGCTCATGGTTTACTATTTCCTCACCAGAGTTTTTAATACTAATGGCTCTCAACGGAGCATTGAAATGAAAGCCATGGGACCCTGTAGAAAACCTAAGCAATGTGAGGAGGCCTACCTGTGCTTTCACCCGGGGAGTCCTTCTCTTTCCTCCCTTTTTGGATCAAATGAGAAATTACAACAAGGGAGGAAGGAGAAGAAGAACTCATGAATATACACTGAACATTTTAAAAAAACAACAGCATTATTTGTAAGCCACCCTCGCCATATCCATGGAAGGGCAACTTTTACATGGTTTCTGACTTCTTTGTGGGTTAGCCAGATCTCTGGCATTCTTAGGTAAATTAATATTCAAAGGAAAATTTTTAAATTGCATGACATTTTTCTGGGTAGTATTAAAAATTCACCCTAGCCGGTTTGGCTCAGGGGATAGAGCATCAGCCTGTGGACTAAAGGGTTCTGGGTTTGATTCTGGTCAAGGGTACATGCCTGGGATGTAGGTTCCACCGCCCAGTGGGGGATTTGGAGGAGGCAGTTAATCAATTATTCTCTCATCATTGATGTTTCTCTCTTTCTCCCTCTCCCTTCTTCTCTGAAAAAAAAATTTTTTTTTTTATCAGCTTGTTATTACCACACCTTAAACATTTCGGCCCAACACATTAGTCCATTTCATCATTACACACTTTGGAAAAAATGTTGGAGTTGGTCCTAAGCCACCCTGATCCATTTAATTCATTCATCAAACAAGTAGTTCTGGGTATTATCTCCCCTGTTCATTCTCTTCTCTTCCCACATCTTCCATTCCCTTCCTCATCTCCTATGATGTCAAATTTATTAAACATATATACTTTAATAGGCCCGTAGAAAATAGAAGTATTTCAGGTTTGTTTTGAGTGCAGGAGGGGATCGGCCTGAATTTCTAGAGTATGGCTCAGTCTTCCACACACACATTTTCTCCCACTCCAGGGATTGCATTTCATCTTCATTCATCCAGCTAAGGAGAACAGAGGCTAATTTGGGAGCCTCTTTATGTCTGTACATATTCAGCCAGAGGGGTCAGTGTTGATTGATGCAAGGCACTCTGTCCTCTAAGAGCTCGCCAGTCCCTGCTGGTCCAGAGAGTAGCAACCAACAGTAACTCACCAGCTAGTGCCTGTGCAGTTCTGAGCCTCCAGCTAGAAACAGTCAATAAACACCAGAGGCAACGTATGTTGCCTTAGATCACTAATAAACGCCTCACACCACCACCTCAGAACCCTTTTACAAAAATGTATTTCTCTACAGATAGATGCCGAGCCCTGGCAGCCAATTACTATAGAAATGCCTCAAAGGCTGGAAGGAGGAGGCAGAGAGAGGGATGGGCCCCTTTCCAAGGACATGAGCTATGCGCTTCCTCCTAATAAGTATTGCTCCTTTCTGTCCATTGCCTCCTCTGAGCCAGACACCTGGGGGAAGGCTTCTTCTACATCACATGTGTCAAACACAAGGCCCGCGGGCCAAATCCGTCCCGCCAGGCCTGGCAATGTGGCCCGCACCGCGCTGTCATCACTGCACTCCGCTGCGTTTCCATCACAATGACAGTTTATGACTGTTCAGTAAACCATTCGGCCCGCGCTTTAGGCTGGATTTTAGATTTTGGCCCCTTCTCTGATTGAGTTCGACACCCCTATTCTACATTATCTCATTCATTTCTCACAGCTCTGAGAGTCAGAAAGCTCTCGCCCATTTCACAGATGAGTTTCCAGAAGCTCACAGAGCTCAGGAAGCTTCTACTACCTGCCTCTTTACTCCCCAGGCCCCCACACAAATAGGTGGGTGATGTGTGTTACAAAAGCACCTGGGAAATTCCCGGATGCCAGCAGGCAATTCAGACTGTTGTCTGGATCTCCAGCACTGCCACACCTCCTCCCCTGGCAGAGGAAACATGTTCAATGGCTCAGGTTACTCCACAGGCTGCTGGACACACGCCCCATTGTATGCTGCCCATCCCCTAGACGGCAGCACTTTCAGGGCCTTCTATCAATACTTTAAGGGCAAGTGTCAAATACCTGGCAAGTTTGTTTTGCTGCCACAGAGTGTGGTGTTCACTCTGCATATGGCACTGTGATGGGTTCTTAATTGGTTCCTCAGTGTTTCCCAAAGGGTGGTGCGCATTACCCCCAGGTGTACAGGAAGAGTTTGGTGGGGGCACGCGTTGCACTGGAATTTGGTGGGGATATGCACTGCACCATACTTAGCTGTGCCTAATTCTACGTTCTCATGAGTAGGAGGGGTACTCAGCGTTACGAAAATTATAGAAGGGGTACACATATGTCAAAAGTTTGGGAAACACTGGTTTAAGGGAATGGAGTATTACCTTTAAAAAAAAAATGGCATGGTCACAGCCTTCCACAACTATTTTCAGTCAGGCTACTTTCAACAAAGCCAACCCTTGGGTTAAATGCTAGTGATAAAGAGCACCACACACATGTCTGGGCCAGAGTGTTGATGATCCCTTTCATTCTCCCTCTGCTTTACCTCTGCTTCCTAAGAAGACTCACCAGTCCTAGGCAGACATGCGGCAGGATGAAGCACTTGCATTGACCAAACGTCCATCTGGCGACTCACCATAGAAATCTAATGTCTCCACATCCTGGAAACATCACATAGCCAGATGCTGGTTACAGTCTGCTAGCCAGTTAGGATAGAGCTGTCCATTTTCAACTTCATCTACTTCTCTTCTGTAATAACCAAACCACAGACTATCACAAACTTTTGAATTTTCCTCAACCTTCCCCAGAAACTCACAACACATGAAGATGAACTATGTGAGACAATTGCTTACCTGTAGTAACTCTGCCATGAAGGATTCTGGGGATGCTGCCTTCCATCGTCTCTCACCGAGCTGTTTGGCCACGTTTCTGAGGTGTAGAAGGGCAGCATGAGCCTTCTCCTCTTTGCAGAAGAACCTCAGGTGGTAGGTCCAGGCTTGAATTTGGAAGTAAGGATCACCACCCTTTCCTGTTGTGGAGATAAATGACCTACTATTTTGAAAATGATAATAGTATCTTCTATTTATATATCCTTCCTGTATTTCATGCACATTGGCATCTGTGGTTTCATGAGCTCTACACACCAAACATTCCATTGGCATAAACGTAATATTGGTATTTTTCTCAACAATACGTCTCTGTACTTCATTTGATCACCACTATCAGGAAGGAAAATATTGCTTTCCTTTGTACCAATAAAGAAACCAAGGGGCGCCGAAACAGGTTTGGCCCAATGGATAGAGCATAGGCCTGTGGACTGAAAGGTCCCAGGTTCAATTCCGGTCAAGGGCATGTACCTTGGTTGCGGGCACATCCCCAGTAGGGGGTGTGCAAGAGGCAGCTGATCGATGTTTCTCTCTCATCGATGTTTCTAACTCTCTATTCCTCTCTCTTCCTCTCTGTAAAAAAAAAAATCAATAAAATATATTTTTAAAAAAGAAAAAAAAAGAAAAAGAAAGAAACTGAGGGTTGGTTAGAGAGGGAGTAATGTCCTCAGCTCATAAGGTAGCATTTGAATCCAAATGACTCTTTGCAAAGTCCAATGTTCACGCAATTCCAACAATCTTTATTTGGTGCATGGGGAAACTGAGGCCGTTCCCTAAGGAATCGTGAAAAAAAAAATAAGCCTCATGTTCCATCTCGCAGAAGGAAGTTATAGTGGTAGACATGTGGCCATGGCCAGTGAAAACTTCCCCAAGCTTTTGGATGGACTCCAAAGCCAGTCCACTTCCAAAAGCTAGGCTCCCGGAGAGGGTCTCTATTGACACTTTCTCTGCATGTTATGTTAGCCTTGCTTTTGTTGGCTGTAGAGCCAGCAGCCGGGGACAGCAGGAAGACTTTGAGCCAAGGGGCGGTCTGTTCGTCCCCTGGGGACAGGGGTGTTTCACCAAGTTAGCTGTCTCTTGAAAGGACGGCCACTGCAGCATCTTTCTCTCTCCCAGTTTTGTTATTCCTGAGATAATAAATAAAGGCTCATTCTGTTGTGTCCAAAAGACCCTTTTCAGGAGGCTTGCTCTTGCTGGAAGTCTCCCGAGCTTCCTCACCTGATTGCAGTCAGAGGCTGGGCATTTCAAATTAAATTAAAACAAATAACAAAAAAATGAAAGGAGAGTGGAAAGGAGGAGGAACACATCAGCAAACACTGGTATTCATTTGAAGTAGCCAATGAGAAAAATGGAGCCTGAAAACCCAACTATTCCTGGCAGAGATTGATGTTTGTCAGCTCATCTTAGGTTAAAAGAGCCACAGTGAGAATTTGTGGGGATGACAACTTCAGGGCAATTTTGTCCAGGATATACTGATGCAGATGTGGGCAGGATACACAGGGAGAGATTTCACATTTAGACCTGCATTTTTAGGTCTCTCTTACTGTAATAAGATCTCTATTTGGTTATTGTATGGCATATGCAAGACAGGAGGTATAGATCTTGGAAAGTGGGAAGAATATATGTCCCATTGTGCCATGTTTCCTCTACCAAGTCCTGCCATGGATGAACTCTTCATTTGAGCTCAAAATTCTGCTGGAACTGTGCCTAGAGATACTAACTGAATAAGGATGGATGGGAATGTAGAAGATGGATTATTGTAGTACCTGGTCTTAATACCCTCCAATACTAATAGGATAGTATAAAATTAAATGGAAGGACTTATGGACCAAGATAACAGTATGACCATTACCATAATGATTTCAAACAAAATTCTTATTGCTCCATTAAAAAAAACAACGTGAAATCAATAGCCTAACAAAGCCCCAACATCCCTTTGGCCTCTCTGATAACATTTGTTGGTTACACCTTTATCACATCTGCCTGATACATTGCTCTCACCTGTTTCAGCTACACTACCTATCACTGGATCCTAGAATAGCATTAAAATATTTGATAAGACAACCTGCCTTCATCATCCAGCTGTGGAAAGGACATTTATATTTAATGTACATTTTCAATCCTGTTAGTCAGAGTAATATATTGTATAATAAAATATATCATCTTATTCCAGTACTCTCATCCTGAAGAAACAATGAGCACACAGAAACATAACTCAGGTTATATTGTCTGTCAACAAAGGCAGGCTCTCCTACAAACTCAAAACCTATTTTGATGAAATAAACTATTTGATATTAGAGAGTTAACTTAATTTTGTGCCCAAACTAGTGCATCCACATCTTAAAGGCCATTATTAACTAGGCAAAGGGATTTGAGAGAACACAATGGATGATGACTTTATAAGAGGCATTCTTGCAGGCGGCATTAAAAACGCAATTTGGTCCTGGGGCTGTCCCCTCCCATCACTCTCATTTTAATTTCCAGTGGCCAGGCATAAGGAAAACTTTCAAGTCTCAAAAGAAGCTGGTGCGACTGGGCATTTCCTCAGAAATGCGACAATCCCTTTATTAGAAAAAAATAAAAATAAACATTCAGGAATGAGCAGAGAAAAATGTCTCTTAAGGCCATTATTTTTCAGCTGAGCATTATTGTGACTGTTTTCATGGCTAAACCATGAACATGTTTTCTGCACAAGCCCGGTCAGCTAGTGGCCTTAATTAACTTTTGCATGGAAAATGCGGCGGTTTACCACTTATTAAATACCCACCACACTAAGTTACAATTTTATCCTTTCGCACCCCACTTAGTCAAGACACCTCGAAAAACCACAAGGCTGAAACTGGTGATTTAAACACAGGCGCCACGTGTAATTATCAGGCTGAAAACACAGGTTGTGAGGGAAGTTTACTGAAACCTAGGCAACTCTCATTTCCAGACAGAATGATATAATTTGTAAATTGAGACAAAAGGATAAGTCACTAAGAAAGATAGAATAAGCTGTTCTTACTCTTGAAAGAAATTCAACAAATATCAAGTGCTTGCTCTGTGTTCCAGATACTGAGTATTCTTCAACTTCCTCACGTCTAGGAATTGCAGGAGGCAGTAGATGGAGTTCAGGGTTTGTTGAAGAAGGAAGAGGGCAATCTCAGCATTTTTTAAATGGTAGGCCCCCTAGAGAAGAAAGAAAGCGTATGAAATTACTCATCAAACTAATTTACTCTTAATACAACATACAAGTAGACTAACCAAGCTCATTTCATCAAGCATTTTTATTCAAGAGGGAGATGATGCAGTTTGAGATTCAATTGAGACAAAATTAGTTTTTGTGATTAGCTAGGTTGAGTGGTTAAGGTATAGTAATAATGACATCATTATTTCTTCTCCCCTCTCATACAATACTCAGAGAAACATTCACATACACACACACACACACACACACAGACTCATCTAAATCTGTCTAAATTTAGCTTGCGAATCAACTAGTGTTGTGTATGTTTCAAAAGAATACTCTCAGAATAATAATAATAAAAAAAATGAATTCACCTCTTATTGAAATTCCACCCTGTATAAAATGGTCTGGGAATTTAAAGGGGGGAAAAATCCTTCTACAAAGAGAACATGTGAAAAGGCCAAGGGAGAGCACAACTGAAAAAAATATATAAAAATGCAAATTCTCCTAAACTTCAGCTTTGGATGGACTGAAGCATAAGTGAGAACTTCAACAAAGCAATAGAAAAAGATGACAGCTCCGAGTTTCAGAAATTTAAGACAGCAGCAGGATTAGACACTTTGGGTTGTCTTCGCACACATTTCTTATGGGAGTTAATTCCATTTGACATGCAAGACCAAAGCAAGATTACAGAGGCACAGCCCCATGGCGAGGTGTATGCTATGGCTAAAAGCTGGGATTTGAATAATTGTGCAGGCTTACTCCAAAGAATCAAGGGAGAACAGAATGAATGGATTATTACAAGGAACTTTGTACATTTTTAACTGCTGGAATTAATAAAATACCCTCTATGTAAGAGTTATGTTATAGTCGTCTGCATTCACTCTAGCTGAAGTTTGTGGTAGAATCCATCAAGGAAGAGGAAAAACAGAAGCTGTTAAAAGGCACAGAAAGAAAAAAAGAAAAGAATTTTGTAATGAATGACTGGGCTGGGTCATGCCCCTATGATTTACGGAGGCACCGAAAATTTGGAAACTTGAATTCAACACATCGGAGCCCCTGTGACGGTACAGGGAATTCATTTCCTGAGCAAAGTTGAAGGGACGGAGAGTGGCGTTCAGGGGAAAGTGGGCCACAGTAAGGTGAGTTTCAATTTCACGATTTCAGCTCGTTAAGGAGGTCGTTTGTTACTGAGAAAAATTACTAAACCACACATCATTATTTACCCTAGTTATATACGTATACACATGACCTCTCTCCTTGGGATCTGTGGAAGCACTTGTCTGTAAGAGGCGGGAAGAGGAACAGTTCTAAAGACTTCTCCCTGCTTAATTATCTGTCCAGTGAGAATTATTAAAATTCTTTACGTAATTCTTACTTAGTGCTCATTAAGTTGAAATACACAAATGCTGGCTTGGAGAAGCTTTAAGAAAGGGAACTTCCTCTTGCCAACAGCTGAGAATTATGAAAAGCTGCCTGTTGACAGTAGCCAGATAGACCTTTCATTTTAAAAGCCACCGATTCCCATTTGAAATGATTTGATTTGATTTTCTCCCTTAAAATAGTCTTCCATCTCATCTCTTCCGGAGAGCCCACTTCCAGAAGCCACAGCCAGGCCCTTGGGAAAAGAAGTCAGCCCCAGAGAGAGGAGAAAGGGCTCTGGGGTGAGGGCGTTGGAGCAGTGCGCCCTCTGCTGGAAGCCAGTCCGAGGTCCATCTGAGAACATTCCCCCGAGCCTGCCTCCGGGAAAGCCAGAGATGCACATTGCCAGCAGTGGAGACCTCTAATAGGAGTGGCATCTCTTTCTCATCCCTGCTGGTGGAGATTAGAGGAGGGAAGTGAGAGGATGAGAGTGCTTCATTAAACCAGAACTCAAGTGCAGCTCTTCTCACAAAACATGTCTGTCAGCCTCAAGCCTGCCATGTAAAATGGCAACGGGGAATGATGAACACATTACAAATTTGTAGACCCTAAAATTAAACTCCACCTCATTTATTTCATATTTCAGCAGGCTGGGGATGGCTGGCATTACAGGCACACGGCTTTCCCGATAAGCTCTGTGGTTTCTTCCTTGGAGGAGGGACCTATACTCTGCTATATGGACACTGTCAGTCTCCCAAAGCCCCTTTTCTGTGTGGTGCTGCTAGGAACAGGGAGGCAGGAGGCACAGCTCCGCAAAGGGAAGTCGGGAATGGTAGCCCTGGGAGGGGAGAAAGTGGGAACATCACCACGGAAAGGCAAGGAGCTCATCTTCCCCGGTTTGTCTCTGTTGCATCATTTACATCCTTGCTAAAATGTGTGGTTGCAGACCACAAGCACCGGCACCAACTGGGAGCTTGTTAGGCGTGCAGGAGCCCAGGCCCCACCTAGAGCTACTGAATCAGAATCCGCATTTGAACAAGGTCCCCTGTGAGTCATAAGCGCTAAATAACAAGCAACACTGGAACAGGGAGCTTTACAGGAGGAAGGAAGCCTAGACACCACCTGCTCTCTTGGATAAGAAAACCAAGGCCTGCCGAAACCGGTTTGGCTCAGCAGATAGAGCATTAGCCTGCACACTAAAAGGTCCTGGGTTCGATTCCGGTCAAGGGCATGTACCTTGGTTGCAGGCACAACCCCATTAGGGAGTGTGCAAGAGGCAGCTGATCGATGACTCTCTCTCATCAATGTTTCTAACTCTCTGTATCTCTCTCCCTTCCTCTCTGTAAAAAATCAATAAAATATATTTAAAACAAAAACAAAAACCAAGGCCCAAAGAACAATACAGCTCCTTACACATCTAAAATGGAAATTGTACACAGGCCTAAATTTTGGTTTGTTATGAAGGCTGAAATACAGTGATCACAGGCCTTGGCAGTTAGCCTCCTCGTGGCTGTTACTACACCAACAGAATTTGAACCGTCCTCAGGCGGGAGGGACCCCATTTCCCAATCAGCTCCATACCACTGAAAATACTGGTCTAAATTGTGCAGGATTGACATAGAGATGAGATTCTGATATTCCTTCTACTCACATAATTATTGATGAAACACATGGGAAAAATAAATTGAATTATGTCATAATGTCCTAGGGAAACATAATTAAGTTGTAAAGCATCCCCACAAAATTCTAAAAGCCTTATATCATCTAGATAGTGACTTCTACTACATGATCAATAATGATATTAATTGAAGATAATTATTTTGATAGGATGGTGTGACTTTGGGGTTCCACTTATTCTTGATTTGATGTATGGATACAATGGTGAAGACTCAGTTGGTGCAAGAGCTAGATGTAAAAAACTCTTTGGAGGCCCCCAAAAGTTTTGTTATATTTATGCTGAATAATACTTGTGCAAGAGCAATGGAATAGTCCATTCACATGTTAAAATATGTACACAGAAAATAATTTAATAAAAAAATATGAAAGAAAAAAAAAGAATAGTCCATTAACCATTCTTCATTCTGTATGAAGCAACAAGGCATCTTCAGCAAGTAATAGGTAATATATAAAACATAAAGTCCAATATTCCTTGGACTTTTGAAATTCCAGGAGTTCCAGTACATTCTTTGTATGCATATGGGATGCTCAAGCACATGTGTGGCAGTTCAGGTCCAGGGAACTAAAGAAGCTGACCCAAAGTTCACAGTCACAGAAAGTTGGTGCGAGCATATCTTCCTTTGCAAATACTTAGTTCTGGTTATAAAGATTAGCCTTGGAATACATTTGGCAGGGCACTTTCTAAGCACAGTCAAAAACTGAGATTTCCAGTTGATTCTCTCTCTGCACATTCCCAAGACACCCTTAGTAAATGTGTACCTTCTGATTTTCATAAATGAGCATCATTAACAGAAAGTAAAGAGTGAGGCAGGGATGTAAATAAAAGTAATAATGCAAGGAATCATATAACCAACATGCCCAAGTATTTTTAAAGGCAACAATCAATGTATGTTTTTAACTTCCCTGAATAATCTACATTATTCTAGATAACTTGTTAGGTTGCTGTAACATTAAGAGGTAATATAGTTGAAAGAGTCACAATTAAGGTATTAGGAATGAAATAATTTCAATTTCATATTATATTATCAAAATTTCCTTAAATCATTATAACAGATCTTGCTGACATGATGTTACTATTAGAGAGGTCATAGATTTTTCCCCCCTCAATGAGGTAGAAAGTGCAGTATTTAACTTACTTGGAGGCTTGATACATACTGGAGTGGAATATTGCCTATCAAATTAATAGCTTGTCCTCTCCACTTATTCAGTCTGGAGTGTGTGTGTGTGTGTGTGTGTGTGTGTGTGTGTGTGGCAGGGTATTCCCTGTTCTGTGATACTAGGCTCTTGACAGCATGCACCTATTGGATTAAATGGGAAAAAATATAGGAAGTGTTTAGCAAGTGTTATTTACAAGAGCTAAGATTTAGAGAGAGCCCAAATGCCCAGCAATAGATGAATTGATTAAAAAATGAGCACATTTACACAATGGAATACTATGTAGCTGTAAAAAGGAAGGATCTCTTACCCTTTGAGACAGCATGGAAGGACATGGAGAGTATTATGATAAATAAAACAGGTCAGTCAGAGAAAGACAAGCATTACATGATCTCACTTATATGTGAAATCTAATGAACAAAATAAACTGATAAACAAACAAACAACAACAACAAAAAGATCCAGAGACACTGAAGCATGTAACAGACTGATGTATTTTGGAAGAAAGAGAGGTGGGGAGCAGGAATTAACCAATGAATTTATATGTTTATATGCATAGCCCATGGACAGACAATAGTTGGGGAAGGCCTGGGAAGGAGAAGGGTAAGAGGGTAAATGGGTGGTGGGGGGAGTGAAGGATAAGGGGGACATCTGAAATACTCTCAACAATAAAAGTAAAGGTTAAGGAGTCAATGTCACCTGCTTTGAATCTTGGATCTGCCACTTACCAACTATGGCTACAACAAGTAACATAACCTCTCTCTGCCTCAGTTTCTATATCTGTAAAATAAGGATAAAATCCAATGGGGCTGTTATAAGGATTTAGTTAATTAATGAGCATGAGGCAACTGGAACATGCACGAGATGTACTAAGTGCTCCATTTATAATATCTATTATTAGTATTGGCCTCATGATTTATTTAGGTTCACTTATTTGTGGTCATATTATAATTTATTAAAAAATAGTCTTTTTTAAACTCACCTGTCAGAGGATCTGAAAGCCAAGGTTTAGTCTCCAGATTAACATCAACTTTATTTTTTTTTCTAATCCTCAGCTGAAGTTATTTTCCCATTGATTTTCAGAGAGAGGGGAAGAGAGAGAGAAACATTCATTGATTGGTTGCCTCCTGCATGCGCCCTGACCAGGGCCTGGGTTGAGGAGGAACATACAAGTGAGGTACATGCCTTTAACCAGAATCAAACCCAGGACTCTTTGGCCCACAGGCTGATGCTCTATCCATTGAGCCAAACTGGCTAGGGTAAAATTTGCTTTCTTAATAAAAAAGTTTAGAAAAAGAAGAAGGTGCTCATGAGGACTTGAAAACACAAAGTTACCCATGTTATAATTTGGCAACACACACACACACACACACACACACACACACACACACACACACTTGGGCAGAGAAAAGCAACAGCCCAATGCCATAAAAGAAGTTAAATATGACCCAATATTTCAGTGAGAGATCTTAGCATTCAAGAGCAAAATAACCTGAGAACCAAATAATGCAGAAAGTAGCCCTGAGGTTCCTTTGTCTTTCCTCAGGTAAAATCAATTCTGTTATTATCCTCAGTTGGGTATAGAATGGCATAGAAACAGCATGGTTTCAGCCAGCATTGCCTCTCAGAGAGCAGGTTGCATGAGTAGTATTCCACATCATGATTTACTCAGCATTGTCAAAAGAGAAAAGGAGAGATCCTCTTAGGTAAGAAAATTTACTCTAAGAAACAACATATTTAAAAAATACAAGAGGGAAGAAAAATCAGGGCAAATTCATCAAGAGTTAAGTATGTGAGGCTGCTTCCATCCACAGATATAGAGTCCAATGACTAAAACCAACCACAGAAATATTGTCAGGACTAATGTCTTCCTCTCTGTTCTTTCACAGAGGGACTGAGTAGCCATATTTCCTATGCATGGGAGGGAGATGTACTACATCTATGATGCTGCACATCGGAGTGAAACAGAAAAATCTTCTAAAGAAAGTAAGCAGACTTGTGACTGTGGCATTGTGGAAACCATAAAACAGACTAACAATGATTGAAAGTAAGAAAATGACTTGTTCTTTCTTAAAACTACAACAATTAGGCAACTGAGTTAACTAACAGGACCCGAGAATACATAAGTGCTATTGTGTTTATTAACAAAGAGAGCAAGGAGACAACTTTTAGCCAGAATTAAAGGCAAATGATTCATCCCCATAGGTAGAGCCAAGATTTCTCAAATAAATTTGCTCCTGAAAGAAGTTGAAGTGAAACATATGAAGCAAAATGACAGGTGCTATTGTCTAAATGTAGGCAGTGATGGTATCCTATTCTACAGACCAAGCTGTGAGAAACAGAATGTAAGATAAAGCAAAAATATAGAAAAGGCCATTCAGTAATAGAAAGGTAAAATGCAGTGTGTATAGCAATACTGAGCATTGTACTGCTCTGTAGAACTGATTAATAGGGGAGAGGTGAAGAGAACCAAGTGGATTTGCAGAGACTAGGCTGTAGCAAGCTTTGTCCAAAGATTGTATAAAGTTCCTATTGGCCTTGAATCTGAAATAAGCTAAAACTAAAACCAACAACAGAAAAACCTACCTTCCATCGCGAAAGACCCTCTGATCTTTTGGTATATCTTAGTCAAGGAACTTAGCTTTACTCATAAACCATTTAAAAATAAAATTTAAAATAATCTTTGTATTCTCCTATGCAAAGTCATTCTGAATGGCACCTCTCTGTCTTTTGGGATGGGGTCAAGTGAGGGAACACATGCACTATATATTTTCTAGTGATGAAAAGCAGGATTGAGAAAGACCTAAACAACAATAACAACAATTTTATCCACAACAGCTAAGCTCTGAGAAAACACATAGCTTGACAAAGCCTAGAGGCCAGGGTCCAAGGTGAGCAAGAACAGGAGTCCAAAATGTGAGTTTGTCAGGTGGGAATCAAGAAGATGGGCATTTGTGTTTCCAAACTCTAAAGACTTTGCTCCAGAGTGTGTTCCATTGTGAAGGACATGATAACTTCCTCTAAGTAACTGGCAACAACATATAATATTTTGAAGGAATAGAGGAAAAAATAATCTAGCCTACAAGTACTAAGGAATCTCAAACCAAAGATAATCCTTAAGAAACACAGAAGTACAGGCAGCAGTTGACAATTGCTGTGGCTTGGGTAGACAGAAGGCACCTGTCTGTGGGCTTCTCTCTGATAATTACTGTTAAGACGAGGAGCCACCATTAAAGAGGCAATTAAGTGTGTAGCCTTCCGGGGCTATGAGAGCTTCCAGCCAAAGGGGCAGTGGTCCCCTCCTTTGTTTTAATTTGAGAGTCCTGAAACCACTTTTGTTGGAGGTGATCTTATGTGTTCTGTGAGAACTTTGAAGATCTTGATGCCAGATGAGATGTTTGTGTCTCTAGTGATGAAAAGGATGAGAAAAAGTAGCTCTTGACCTTGGCCAACATAGATATTTATGCCACAAATTCAGAAACAGAAGGCTCAAGGGCAGAAAGAAGCCAAAGGACTCCTGCAGCTATGTTTAAAGATCACTCCCACTGGGCGCTCCTGGGAGCAAATGATGACTAATTAGGCAGGCAAGAGAGAAAAATAAATAGAACCAGGAACAGGTATTTTTAGGAATGCAAATGCAACTCAAAAATCAGGAAACCTTAGCCAACAACAGTTCTCAAACCTCTCACCTGTGGCAAGAGTGGAGAAGGGACGATTTCTATGCAATAGGCAATCCAGGATTGGCCAAGAAGCAAGGGGAGCTGTGGTAGCTGTGGGAACATACACGACATACTACAGGGAGCCTCAGGCCCATCATCTACTTTCTTTCATTTTGAATTCCTTGGTGACCTGTGGTTTTGAGCGAAGAAGAAGAAGAAGAAGAAGAAGAAGAAGAAGAAGAAGAAGAAGAAGGAGAAGGAGAAGGAGAAGGAGAAGGAGAAGGAGAAGGAGAAGGAGAAGGAGAAGGAGAAGGAGAAGGAGGAGGAGGAGGAGGAGGAGGAGGAGGAGGAGGAGGAGGAGGAAGAAGAAGAAGAAGAAGAAGAAGGGGGAATAAACAGATATAGATATTTACATGTGTATTCACATGCTTATTATATTCTTTTTTATAAATGTCAATAAAGGCAGAATGAGAAGAATCTAATTTGCAGTTTAGTTTTCCAGCCTCAGTTGTCTCTCCAATGAATCCTCTTATATATGGAGCTGACTGGAGGGAGGGGTGGGATTGAATAACAAATTTATGTGATACAATCACATCATTTACAATCACATAATGGACCATATCCCAATTTTCAAAAGGCATAAAGTATCCTCATTAATACGATAAGTGCAGCAGTCAAATCAGCAGTGTGATTTTATCAGGGTTTTGACTGTACATGAATTAGAATGTAGCATGCACACAGAATTTCTAATGGGAAGGCTTTAACATTCACTGAATGTATTTCCTACTGTCATTTGCATCACATTAAAGTGGAATTCTACATAAAAGGATAAAGATAATATATCCTAAATTACAGTTTTCCATAGTTGTCATGTCCATACATAGAAAAATCTGATTCATAAGCTTGAACATGATCCTAAATCTGGAAAGACCCCACTGGTTCCCTATTTGTTGGTGGGTTTTATGTGGCTGTCAGAACTGGGCATAGTTCAGTCAGTAAGGCCACATTGTCAGCACAAAGCTAATGAAGATCACTGTGGGGTATGGGGGGAAGCTGGGTGCAGGCAGTTGGGTGGAGGATGGTTGTAGTCCCTGTCTCTTACTCTAGTATCTTATTAATACTGTGACTGCATTTTTCATCCTATACAATATTTCTAAAAAGTCTCTCATGTTTCTGAGAAGTAGATGTTGTTGATCTGAAAGCTTCTACCTTCAGCTTAGTTCACTTTAATAGAACATATGGATCTAGACAAATGCTGTAAAAGTTCAATTCTGTTTATTTCACCCTGAGTGAGTATGTGTGCATTGCTATACACATAGGATATGTATTAAATCCCTGCTTCATATCAAGCTTGTGTATGTCTACTTGTATGTTGAAATATGTCAGAAGGTAATCTCATGATAATAGAAAGTGTGCTTAGTGGTTTCTGTACACTGAGGCAAAAAAAGCAACTTGTCATTTCTCATTAACATCACAGAGAAGTCAGCTATTGGTGTGTAGTAGCTAATGCGGAATCCTGGGAATCTCAGAGTGTTTTGCATCCTCGAAGAGGCCAGGTTTCTCCTGCTAAGCTGATACCATGATGAGGAGTGAGGAGTGGTGAATGCCTACCTGCATACATACTGACTACCTAACCACTGGTTAGAGTGGCTGGTCATGCGTAGGGATTTGTACTCCAAATGACTTAACTCTGTTATCATTTTGGAGGCTAAATAGAGTATGCTACTATTCACCCAACTGAAAAATATGTATTGAACTTGGGGTAAAACAGTTCAAATTCACAACAAATCCTGCAAGTGCATTTTGCTCCTAGAAAAACCATTTTATGTATGCAAATGGCAGGGGCCCATGTGGAATGAATGGCTTTCAAAATGGCCAGCCTATCCAGTTTAATAATATTATCTTTAATAATTTGTCTAATCTCATCATCTTTGATAAAGATCAAAGATTGCATAGATTAGTTTTTGGCATTGATGGCTATATACTGTAGTAAATTCTGGTTCATTTCCCTACATATATATACATTACATATAACTGTCTTACACCATTATTAGGAAACGCCATGTCTATTGATATCTAGAAACAGTTTTTAAAAAAAACATTTATAATGTCCACAGACTTTTACCCTAGGTGTTCTTTTTCTCCCTCTCTCTGTTCCTCTCCTCTCCTTTTTCTCCTTCTCTCCTTTTTATATTTTTTGTATTTAACCTAAGAATTAGTGCAATGATTACTTTCCAAACATGGATACATAGTACCACTGTAGACTTCACAGTGGGCAGTCCACCTGCTGGAATCCTGGCCTAGCTGTTCACTGGTTGGGAGAGCACTAATTAGTTCCCTTACCTCTCTATGGGACAGTTTACTCACCTATAAATAACATTGAAATTATAATATTTCAATAATATTTTAATAATAATATTGAAATTATTGACTTACTGTTTCTATGAAACAGGATGATGCACATCAAGTAAATAGAGTAATTCCTGACACAATGAAAAGAGTACATACAAGTTTGATTTACCATACAAGAGGTTTTTCTTTGTTCTGGCCAAAAGCTAAGAGCATATATACACCCATTTTGAAGAATCAGATGCTATGAAACCTAATTTCAATTTGTTTTTCCATCCATTATAACTGTATAAATTCAGGTAAGCAAACCATTGTTTCTCCTCCAATAAAATTAGGATAAGTATCTTTGACTCCCCTTCTTGTTCCTACTGAGTCCCTATAGATGTTACTAAATTTCAGAAATTAAGAGAAGTAGATTAGAGCAAAGAGAGACCATCGTTTCTTTTATTATTTGACTAGAGGCCTGGTGCATGAGATTCATGCACTGGGGGAGGGGAAGTCCCTCAGCCTGGCCTGTGTCCTGTCTGTCTGGGACTCCTTGAAGAATGTCCATCTCGGGGGATATCCCCCAGGGATTGGGCCTAAGCTGGCAGTCAGACATCCCTCTCACAATCCAGGACCCATTGCTCCTTACTGCCCGCCTGCCATGGAGGTGGGAGAGGCTCCCACCACTGCTGCTAAGCTCACCAGCCATAAGCCTGGCTTCTGCCTGAGTGGCACTCCCACTGTGGGAGCACACTGACTACCAGGGGCAGCTCCTGCATTGAGAGTCTGCACCCTGGTGGTCAATGCAGTCATAGCGACCAGCCAGTCCACCATTCAATCGATTTGCATATTACTCTTTCATTATATAGGATTTTAATAAAATGCATATCTTTATGGTTAAAAATACAATGACTTTATATATATATATATATATATATATATATATATATATATATAGTGAAATGATGACTATAGTTGAGCTAATTAGCATATCTTCTCATATAGCTATCATTTTGTATGTGTGATGAGAGCACCTGAAATCTTCTCAGAGTATTGCCAGTATTCAATTTCTTATTTTTATTATAGTCATCATGCTGTACATTATATTCTATGTTTTTTTAGTGCTTATCAGGGATCAGAAAACAAAATTTATATAAAACCTTTTCTCACATCCATTGTCATTTTAATAATTTTATCAGAAACATGGTTACAAGTTGATCACTTGAGCTAGTATTTCTTTGACCTAAAAGGGGAAGATGTAAAGTTTTCTAATTCTAGCTTGCCTCCTACTTCACATTTAGCATAATACATATATAGTTTTATCTAATTTATACAGAGAAAAATATTTTATTGTGGTAATATGTCTGGGTAAATAATAGCCAAGTGGATTAATATTTCCCTGAACTGTCCATTTGCTGCATAATACTAGGTATATCTAAGGCACTATTTCCACCTATAAATGAAACCAAATAATCTATCTCTATGGAGTCAAATTTAGGCCTTTATCTTCTCCTTCCTTTTAAATGCATGTTGTTTGTTTTCCAGAGCCTGTTACCCATGCTTCTTTGTGTTCACATTTTCTGCTCATAAGAAAGGTTCTAGTATTTAACAGTGTATGGATGTGTTAAACTTATTATCAAATAATTTATAAAACTGTTCAACCTTTTCATTTTGCATTCTCTTGTCTTTCTTCCTGTCAACCCATATGTAGGTATAACATTAGTCTTCAATTAAACATATAGATCAGATGCTTTAAAACCTTAAAGATTTCGTGTATAAAAAAGTCTGATTTCATTTAAATCACTGAGGCATGATGCTCCAAGATGCTATTCATCATCATTGTTTCATCTCTTGTTTTATTGGAAAGAAATATCTAATTTGTAATATTTCTATCAAAATTGCTAAATAAAATGTCATTAATATTGCTTTCACATATTCTCTGGCTTTGTTCACAAAAGCATGGGGCAGCTATACAACTAATTTAACTAAATTTAGATTTGTAATAACTTCTCAAAATTTAACTAAATTTAGATTTGTATTAACTTCTCAAAATTTGATTGTTCAAGTTCATAAAATGTATATAAGTAAACAAAGTCATAGGTTTGATCCTGACAGACTAGAGAACTTATAGACTTCTCTTAAACAATTTAGAAAAGTAACAGGAAGGTTAAAAGTAAAAAAAAATAAATTAAAAAAAAGCTATACAACCACTTCACTCTTATGCTGCAACAATTTTCAAGGGGGCTGCTGCAAGAATTTTTATAACCTGCAATACCTGACATTTTAGTAAGGAACACTGACCTCTTTCCCTTAAATTATCGAATTTAAAAACATGATAAATAGTCAACACAACAATAGCTGTTCAGTGTAAATGAATCAAAATTATAATTTTTTTGTCAATAGGCAAAAAAAAATATTTTTTCATGTGCTATAGAATTTTAGTGATTAGTTTATGTGTGTCATGAGATGAAAAAGGTTGAAAATTGCTGATATATAGCTTTATTTTAATCTAATTTGGTTATATAACATTTGTATATTGATAAATAATTTGGGTTCTCTGGGCTTCAACAACTCTAAAACTGAGTTCTCTGATTATGCTTTTTTAAAATCTTTAAAAAAAGACTATCAATATAAGTATCCATTTTTCCTTTACATATTTTTTAAATTCACTCTCTCAATCTACCAATCTATTAATCTTTCTCAATTTGCATTGATTTACTCTAATGCTTCAGTTGCCCTTTGAGAAACTATTATTCAAAAGAAGATTTTTTTTATCCCATACATTGTATTGTCATTGTCTTCCTTCATTTACACATCTTGTCTGCTTTTCTCCTCCATCCTTTGATTTTTGACAGAATATGTATATAGTATATGCAGTAACCAGGCCTATGTATGATATGTCCATCTTTGTTCAGGGAGCTAATACACCCAGGAATGTCCTCTGAAGAGTAGATTGTGACTCTCCCCTGTCAGAACACTGGACACAGCACTTTCCCTTACCTAGTTTTTGGGATGCCCTGGGGAGCAGGAAGCAGGGCATCAGGCTATATTCATCCCATGCATACAATCCCATTCTTTCAAATAGCTCACATAATGTTTGCAGATGCGTTCATTGGAAAGAATTTCCAGAAATTTGCAGATTTTACATTCCCTCCAAGCCCCAGACCCCTTCTACACATGTGGAATTTCTGCAAAAGCATCAAAATGCTGAAGAATGTAAGCAGAACCTCATTTTCCTATTGCCCTACAAACTTCTGTCTTTCTAGACTATGCTAAACCCTGCAGCAATAAAATTCTATAGCCTGCTTATCCTGTCAATCAGTTCCCACTTAACAAATGTAAAAAAGTCTAGGGAAGTTTGTCCTCTGTTGAATTCTCAGCTTTCCCAGGTCATGAAACTGTCCTTCCTTTTATTGTAAATAGATTTGTGTTTTACTCAATTCCATATCCAAAAATCTATTTCACAGTTAGGTACACCATGAGGTATAATATCTTGAATGTATTTATTGTGGTGTTTTCTTTCTTACTCTCCCACAAGAGGAAATATAGAAGAGACCTGTTGTCATTACTTATTTTTATTCTTCCTGACTACATCCAAAGAATTTCTCAACTAGTCAAGTTGAAGCACATGTCTTCTCACAGAATTGCTACATATTCCTTTCTTCATCCAGTCAATTCCTCTTTTATTCAAGATCCTAGAGCACTGACACTGACACATTAATGTTCTCCTTGTGAGAATTAGCCAATCACATTCATTTACATCCACTTAATTGCTGCTGCTATTGTTTAGTCCGTTAACCTCCAGCTAGGGTGCAATTCGCGTGAACGCTGGGGAAGCACAACCATTTGATTAGTTCTGCAAAGTAGATTAAAATCTTCTGACTAATTGAAGACTGGCCATACCACTGCCTTCCTTCCTGCTCTAGGTTGAGCAAATGTCATGGCATTGAAGGAAGCTCCTAGTTGGAATTTGGAGGGCTTGACAGGACCTAGTAGCATTTTCTGAGCATGTCAGTATACAGGACACCGTGCTTGGCACTAGGCCAGCAATGATCACCAATCTGGTCTGGGCCCACAACCTGTAACTAGCCTTTTGATTGGCAGTTTGCTTTCCTCCTTTTCAGGAAGGAACACATGCACTCTGGACGAACTCCAACATGGTATGTGGCTAAAACATTAGTATCCCAAATTCGTAGGAATTTCACTTTGAAACATAAGCACTTATGAAACAGTTTGTCTAGTTTGGGAGGAAATGAGAATTAGGAATGTGACAGTCTCATTTGACTCAAGGCATAATGCCATGTTTGGCATAGCTAATTTACTCAAAACCTATCCTGGATGTGGATGGCAAGCGTGCTTTGGCAATGATGTTCTAGAACTTTCCTAGGCAACATGTCATCACTTTGTATATGTTCAGCTGAGATGTTTAAGATATTTAATTATGTTTTATATAAAGAACATGGAAAACTTCCATAACCGCTCCAAGAAATCTAAGAAATCATAGTAGGTAAAATTTCTTTATTGAAATGTTCCAATGTGGGTTCCGTCTACCTCTCCAACACATTTTCTGAAAGTATCCTAAAGTTCATCCACTAAAAATTGGTAACCCTTCCTCAAATAAAAAGCTTTTTTACAGCAAAAGAAACCATCAACAAGAAAGCCCACTGTATGGGAGAACATATTTGCAAATATTATCACTGATAAAGGTTTAATCTCCAACATCTACAGACAGCTTATACAACTTAATAAAAGGAAGATAAATGATCCAATTAAAAAATGGGCAATTGACCTAAATAGAATCTTTTCAAAAAAAGACAGAAGGAAGGCCAAGAGACACATGAAAACATGCTCAAAGTCACTAATTATCTGAGAGATGCAAATCAAAATGACAATGCGATACCATTTTACACCTGTCAGAATGGCCATCATCAACAAATCAACAAATGACAAGTGTTGGAGAGGTTGCAGAGAAAAAGGAACCCTCGTGCACTGCTGGTGGGAACGCAGACTGGTGCAACCACTGTGGAGAACAGTGTGGAATTTCCTCAAAAAACTGAAAAATTGAACTCCCATTTGACCCAGTAATCCCACTCCTAGGAATGTATCCTAAGAAATTAGAAATACCAATCAAAAAGAATATATGCGCCCCCTGTTAATAGCATCATAATTTACAATAGCTTTGGAAACAGCCTAGGTGCCTGTCAGAAGATGATTGGATCAGAAAACTATGGTACATCTACACAATGGAATACTATGCTGCCATAAAAAGGGAATTCTTATCATTTGCAGCAACCTGGGTGGAATTGGAGAACATTATGCTTAGTGAAATAAGCCAGTCAATGAAAGAAAAACACCACATGATCTCACACATTTATAGATAATAAAGTACATTATATACTGATGAACAAAAAGATAGATACAGAGAGAGTAAAGCAACAAACAGACTGTCAAATTACAACGGGGAGGGTAGGGAGATATGGGGGAGATAAGAGATCAACCAAAGGACTTATCTGCATGCATATAAGCATAACCAATGGATGAAAAACTCTGGGGAGGGAGGGCATATATGGGAGTCGGGGGTTTGGGGGCAATGGTAAGATATGTACACATATAATACCTTAATTAAAAAAATGGGGAAAAAAAAAGAAATCTAAAAAAACATGCCAAGCCTTTATATCAATTAAGTCACCTAATCATTTCAACCAGCATGTCAGGTCAGTCCCCTCATACTTCTTTTCTGTTGGACTGAGGCTCTGAAAGGCTGTGTGACCTGTGTGAGGTGAGACAGTAAGTAATAAAACAGTGACTTGAAATCTAGTTCTTTATCACTCCAAACCTACTTCTTTCCTTCTATGTCAGGAAGGTGTTCCCTAAGAAGGGAGAAATCTTGAGCTGCGACTTGAAGAAGGTGTAAGTGCTCACAGGAAGACAACATTTCTCACCAGATGTATGACATCAAAGGTCATACCCAAAGGTGGGTGTGACAGCAGCACAGAGAGGTTGGTAGAGGATGAGGAAAAGGATGACAGAAGCTGTTAAGACCATGTGAGGTCTTAAACCGGCACCCATGCTCCACCTGGGGAATTCCAGGCAGTTGATGAGAGGAGGGAAACACTGAGACTCACTAGAGATCTAGGAATTCTGAAACGCCAAGAACACGGTCACAGCCATAAGACTCTACACCTCACTTCCAAGATGTCCCCATTTTAAATGCCCTCCCCCTGAGAGATGATGATGAGCAATCAGAATTTGGAGCCACTGAACTATAGGGTTTGTGCAGATTGGAGTAAAGACATCCGAAATAAAAGGTTGGGACCAAACCACAGAGGACTTGGACTATGTGCCAATTGGTCTGCCATAGAATGTGATGATTTAAACTTTACCTGGATTAATTTATCACAGCACTGCCCTTTCCAGCTAAACCCTGCACCAGGGTGACAAAACATTACAAATATGTAAATGATAAATGATAAATAATAGTAGTATTAGACAAGCTCATAGTATAACTTTAAATTATAATGCTGTAAACATGGAATTTTAAAGTCAGGGAAAAGCTTAGCACTTTTTAAGTCAGTTACCCATATTAACAGACCCATGTATTTCTTCCCTAAAAGTAAGTATGACATGAATGGGAGACACCCTCATATTCTATGTGGAGCAGACTATGAGAGCTGGTTTCACAGGGATCGTTTTATTGGAGAAAGGTTTTGTGATTTGGGATGAAAGGTACAGCAAACACATAAGATGTTCTACCTATCATGTTGCTGTCATATTATTTATAAAGCAATGGTTCTCTTTTATGCACTGGCCGATCTGGGTAGTTCTATGGCTTTCTTTGGTGCATGATTTATTGTGTTAACTAATCCTGGGAAAAATCCATAGTAAAGAAGTACACAGATTGACCTCTATCCAGCCAGACTGTACTACAGGAAAGATATGTTCATCTGCAGAAAGCAATAGCTATATGAGAAACGCAATCACTGTTTGCCAGTTGTGCTTAGCTAAGTATGTTCTTTGCCCAAATTTTTAATTTCTAATTAAGATTGTAGGTAATATATTTTTCCCTCTCTTTCTCTCTCTCTCAATGGCATCTGTATCTCTCTTTTATTATATATAATGAATACACCAAGGGAACTCAGAGTTAAGTCCTGGCCTCAGAACTAGGAACATTCCCATCAAAGATGGTTTGTTAAATAATAAAGTAAGAAGGAAAAAAAGCTATTTGCTTCCTTTGTGGCTCTGACCCTCCCTTGGTCCTGCCAGGCCTGCCTGAGCATCAGCAGAGTTCAGTGGTAATTAAAGCAACAGTGTTGTGAAAAAAGTGTGAATTACTTTTACAGGCAGACTTGGATGTTGCTAGTGACTGACAAAGCACAGTGGGGGGCTCTGCTGGATATTAAAGAGTGATGGTAGTCCCTGTGTTGTAAGGTGGCTTTTCAGCACAATACAAAATTATGATTTTTCACAAGTTGATATCTCTGGAACCATTTGAGTTATCGGCTTAAGTTTAGATTTCCGCCCCCTTTGGCAAGGTTATGGAACAAAACTATGTCACATTTCATGAGATGTGGCATGGTAGTTGTAATGATGAAGAACTAAGGCCTATTTTCTTTCTTTCCTTCCCTTGGATTTTTAACTCTATTATGGAATTATGTCAACCTTGAAGACTGTTGAAAATAGCGAGGAAAAAGCTAGGAAGGATCATATGCTCAACCCGCTCTTGGCAAGTTATTTCAATGTCAACTACCTAGGTTTCCTGTTTCTGTCATTTTTTAAAAAAAGAAATAAGCTCAGCCCAGCACTTTGTTGACAATGCCAAGGAATGCCAACTCTGCACTCTCCGAGAGGGGTATAAATATCACATGCCTGGTGAGCTCCGCCAGACCCAGCCAGGAAACGTTCTGATCTTGTTCTTTATCGCTGAAAAATCTTGTTAAGCCAACTCCCACACAGGTATGATATAAATGTTCATTCTGCTCCTTATCCAGTGAGGAGAGAAAAAAATGTCTTTAGCCAAATCCAATAAACCGCTTTCTGCAGATGTGAAGCAGGAGAGTAAAACAGCTCAATAGTCTATTCATCACTTTTTACTACATAAACTAAAGACACTATTGGTATTCCTGAATCAGGTGCCTGACCTAGAGCACATGTGGAATTCTAGGTAATGACATCACTCCGAGACCGGCAGCCTGTCTTGGTATGAGACAGGGTACAATGGCACTGAAAGGCAGTGGGGGATATGTATGTAATGGATAGCCTGTGTCTATGATCTATGTCTCATGTAAATAAGAAAAAAAATCATAATGGATCATATGCAGATGCTCTGTATTGTTTTCACTTCTCTCCTTAAGTAAATAGATGGAGTTGATAAGTGCAATTCTTGCTCTTGGTGTATTTTCAGTCACCTCGGCTACATCAGACAGCAGTGGGATACATTGTGGGTTAGTGACACCCCGGAGCAGCAAGCAGTATGTTAAGGTGGATAACAGCACAGATACTGGAGTCTGATGTCCTCACTTACAGACAGTGTGACCCCAATTTATTTATGTGTAAAAAGGGTGTAATATCCATTCCCACCTTACTTTGAAGATTAAGTGAATTAAGGTACAAAAAATTGTTTAACAAAATGCCATAGGCATGGCCTATAGAAAGCAATTGATAAAAGCTGTTACCATCATCAGCATCATCGACAGCAGTCTTTGATTTGCCAAGCACTGGAGCAATACGGTGAAAGTCAGGCAAGACAAAATGATATTGAGGGGATGAAGCTTTGAGGCACCAAACAATGGACTGTTTAAATACACAACGACGATATAAACAGAATAACTGGGGTACTCTAGAGGACTTTCTTTCACCCCACTAGTGCAAAGTTTAATTAGTATGTAAATAGCATACTCATTTACAATTGACATGATGCCACTGCTTTTCATGCCAAGCTGTCAAGGCCTGAAACTGCAACATTCCTGACACTAAACATTCCTTGTAAAGGGATCCTTCCAAAAGTAACGGAACTAAAGGATTGAAAAGGTGGGAAATGTGGTAATTGCTTTTTTAAAAAAAGCAACTTCTCCATTCTTTATTTCAGAGAAAAGGGTCCAAACTGCTTTTGGGGAGAGATATACCCCATTACATTGGGCTGAGGGTAAATTCTGTAAAAGAAAAAAAGAAAAAAACACATACGAACCACCAACCCCAGAGTGATGAAAAGCAAAATGGGTAAGGAAAAAAATACCCTCAATTGACACAGCTATTTTCATCACATCAAATCAGCCATCTGTTCTTGACATAGTTTATTATCATTAGGAAGATTTTCTCAATTCAGACATGGTGATGAGGAAAGATGAAGAATTAACCAGATAAATAGCCAATTTGGAAAATTCAGGCTGAGACCCCTTTCCTCAATTTCCATCCCCCCTTTTCTCCCTGCTCCATCATCAAACTCCAATTATTCCAAGAAAAGCTTCAATGACATGATTAGACATGTTTATGGTGTGGCTGTTTTTCGCCCACCTGTACAGGCATAACAACTAACCACATGAGGTATCGAATGACACAAAGGTGATCGACATTGCACAAAAAATAATAATAATTTCCCATTGTTAAAAATCACCTTGTGAATTTAGAATGACAGGTGGCTATAATTAAGGGTGAAGGAATTTAAATAATTTGAATTGAAGTATAAGAATGCTGATGTTTTCCTTCTGGAATTTATTCATTAGAAATCCATCAATTTACCTTGGAATAAGTGGGTTTAGAGAATAAAATTTTCTATGAAATGATCATGGAGAAATTCCGACAGCTCTCTGTGGGATAATGTGGAAGGAATAAGTAAATGTTGGAAAACAATAATACAAAGAAAATATTTAAGTCATATGTTTAATATTGACTTCATAAAGTGAAGTTGGAAATTCACAAAAGTTAAGCACATAAATTTAGAGAAAATAGTTCAGATATGCTTGACAAATATCAACACAGCTACTTTTTAAAAAATTAGTCAAGCTGCTTATTTTATCTACAGGATGTCAAAAAAAACCCCACAAAAAACAAGTTTGACTGATTCTCCTTCAAATAGTTCACAAAATCATGATGTTTGATTTTTAAGACTCTAATCCACACATTTTTCATTATAATTAATATCATATCTTTTTGACTGAAATTTTAAACATATTAAGGGCAGTAACTATTGAAATTAAACCATAAAAATGCTTTCACAAAGTTACTTTCATCCTGACACCCAGAATATTTTGTGTGAATATGTCCTTTTTTTTTTATAATATTCCCGCGATCTTTTTATTCTTATCTTGTGCATCTCAATATCTGACTTGTTACTGATTGCCAAAAAAGTTACAACTCCTCATTACTCATAATCTATCAGAGTCATCATTGTTGTTAGACTTTTCTTTGTTGACACACTGTTGTCTATGCCATACAATCTTGATTTCTCATAACCCTTATGATCTTTTTCTTTATTCCTCAAAGCTAAATGTAGACATGATCACACCAACTCAATTCATCAATTAAACAAATAACGGTTAAGAACCTGCTGTGTTAAGTGCTGAAGATACAGTAGTGAGCCAAGAACACATGGTCCTTGCCCTCATGCAATTTAGGTTTCTAAACCAAAGGTCTGCAAACTTAAAGTCCTTGGGCCAAATGTAGCAAGTCTTAGCTACCATCAACCTCCCAATAGCTAAGACTTGAAAACGTGTTTGTTTGTTTTTTATAGCAAAGGTGGATATTTATTGAAAAACAAGTACAGTCTCCCATGTGGGGAGAGGGAAAGAGTCCCACAGAAAGGACTCCCCCATGTAGGGAGGGGAAAGGAGTCCCACTGAGTTTTTTCCCCCTAAGGCTTATAAAGTTTGCAGCTTCTGGTGCCTTGATATCCCCTCTGATTGGACTGGTTACTATAGTAACTCCTGAACTTAAAGGTCAAACACCACATGGGACATGTGAAGACCTCCTCCTGCATTCTTTTCTTACTGGCTTTCTTCCTTCTTCTTTATTTTGTAAATATAGACTTTTTTGGCTACTTCCAGGTCATATCTTTTTATTGAAACATAGTCAGGCAAATACATTTACATATTAGCTCTGGCTGGTTTTTTTTTGTTTGTTTGTTTGTTTTTCCTATACAATGAATTAGTTAAGTAGTTGCAACAGAGACCTTTGGCCCACAAAGCTTAAAATATTTACTCTCTGGCCCTTTACAGAAAAAGTTCGCTGACCCTGGGGGACTCCAGATCCATCTTCAACTGTTACAGCTCTCTATTCTTTCTCTTAGAGAGAGCAGTTTAGTTCTCTTGTGATTTTAATTACTTCTCTTACAGAAATGACTCCATAACCTTTACCTATAGTCATGCCTTCTCTTTTCAACTTCAGTCACCTGTTTCTAACTGCCGGCTTAAATTCCCCACCCACCCAGCCAGCAAATATGCCACCATTATTTCAAAACAGGTAAGACTGACTTAATCTTTTCCCCAAGCCAACTGTTTTCTACCGTCAAACTCCCAATATATTTGCTCCCAAAATCCAAGCAGCAAAAATTTGAAAAAAAAAAATACGTATTCTTTATACTTATCAAATAATTGTTTCTATTGCCACCACCTAGGCAGTAAATCCCAAAACTTCATATTTAGAATAATGAAATCAGCAAACAATCTGCCTGTAGTCAGTGTCTTATGGTTCCAGTGATCAGTATATTGTCAGTTTCCTTAACATGTCATTCAACATACATCATCACAATCCTCCATAGCTCTATATTACTAAAAACACCTGTGGCTGAGGCTCTCCCTGTGGGAATGCTTCAAAATGACTTCAGGTGGCCCACATAAACCACTGAATACTCTAAGAATTGACTGATACTGAGACTCCCACATAGAGGCACCACTATTTTTAAAATGTATATAGATGTCCTTCTAATAACAAATACAAATTTGCTTATTAAGATTACAATTTCATCTTACCTTTTTCTCATTTTCTAGTTTCCCAAGCAATTGATTTGAAAAGTGCAACAATCTTTTCTTCTGTATTTTATAATAAAAACATCCTCAACTGGCCATCAAATGCCTACTCTATCCTCAGGAAGCATCTATTATGGATTCACAATGGCACTATGGAAGCCTAGGACCTCAGCCTTGGGAGAGGAAAATGAAAGGGTAAAAATGTATAAATGCATCTCTCTCATTTCATTGCCTTCTCTCCCTCCTTGGATAAAAACTGTGGACTTGGAGGACTTTGTGGGACCATGGAAAACAGAAGGCTGCTTATGCCTAACTCAGTCTAGACTCAAAAGGACAGGAACACAAGGTTCCCGGATGTTGCTATACTGGCTCTTCTGAGCAGAAAGGGTGAGCAGATCAGGATCTGAACAGAAGCTTTCACAAATGGTGTGCATTTGCCAGCTTTGTCTTCTCCATCATATTTCCTAAAAACCTAAGAAAGGTGGCAGAAAAGTCAACATGAGTACAGATGCAAGACAGGCAGGAACCCACTAAGAACAAGTCCACATTCTTTGCCTGCACTGTCAGTTGCTTTCAGCTTAGCCCTTGTGCCCAGTTCCAGCTTAGTCTCCCGCCATCTCCCCATGGACCATCTGATAAGGGGTGGTGGTTCTCCTTCCTGGCCTGTGTATTACATCGCTGGATCTCTGCATGCAGAGCAGCGCTATCAACCAGCAAACCAAGAGAAGCACACCATTATTTGTATTGTCAACATCCCCTGGCTGCAGAGTAATGCTAATGCTCTTACTTTCACCAGGCTGATTTATGGAAACCACACCTCCTTGGACATCACAGAACAGGGAGGAAAGTAGAAAGGTATAGTAGGACAGGATATGGAGAAAGAACTATCATCTATTAGCTGTAAAACTATGAGTTAGTCAAGTTCCCAGAAATTCAGTCCCCTCTGTGGTAACTTGGAATCACAAGGACTATCTCATTTCAATCACAACGACTAAGGGAGATAAAGTATGTAACAGTCCAACATAGTACTTGAAACATAGCTGGCACCCAACAGGCATTCCTAGAAGAGCCAAGAACAGGTGAGAATTTGGGACAAAAGCAAGGTCCATCCCATTCTATCTGATTCAGTGTACATTTGAAGTATGGTCAACCTGAGATTACATTTCAAGGATATCAGTAGTAGGACAGGTTACTATGACCCAGTCAAAGAGAATTCTCTAATCTGAGAGTAATTAACCAGGAGTGAATTAACACTTATTGAGCTCCTATGGCACACCAGCCAGGTTAGCAAGACTTTTATATGTGTTTAATTTCACATTCACAACTGCTGTCTGATGTAGATATTAGTATTTCTCATGTTTATAACCTAAAAATGAATATCCCAGTTTTCATATAACCTCAACACTAGCAATATAATGTCTTACAATTAAATTGGCTAAAACAGAGAAAAGAAAAGAGAGGAAATGGGGTAAGGAGGGAATGTAAATAAATATTTTTTCTGCATCAAGGGAAAAGGGAAATCTGGCTGAAATTTTCAACAAGTACCTATCAGGCAGATTACACAATGCTTAAAATTCAACCAGTTCAGTGTCTTCCTTTCTTAGGTGCAAGTGCTATGGGGTAATTATTTTGGTTTACATAAGTATTACATTCTCCCTCCCCTGCCAGAACAGAATACACTGTCAAATCTTTTCTTCTCCCCATTAGTATATGGATCTTAAATGGATTTCCAAAGCATGAAATAAGAGGTATTGTGGAATTAACGCCAAGTTTTACTTTTACTCCTTGCTGATTCCATTTCTTAAATAAGAATGCAAATACATACCTCTATCTGGGAGTTAAAAGATGGTGGAACTAACCCCCCAGCCCCACTCCCAAAGATAAACTACTTATCTCCACTTTGAGATGCATCCTTAACTTTAATTGGACATTATTTTTATAAATCCATTTGCATGTAAACAGACAGAAGGACACATACCTTTCAATTTACTGCTGTAACAAATTACCACAAACTTACTTGCTTAAAGCAATACTTTCTTATCCAATGGTTCTATGCAAGTCTTCTGAGGCTAAAACCAAGAGGCCAGCCTTTCTCCTGGAGGTTCCAGAGAAGAATATTTTTCCCTTTCCCAGAGAAGAATATGCCATCAGCTGCCTGCAGGTCTGCACCCTTATTACTTGAGAAAAATTAGTCTCTCTCTAATCAGTATTAGGAATGTTTTTAAAAATATATATTTTATTGATTTTTTACAGAGAGGAAGGGAGAGGGAGAGAGAGCCAGAAATGTCGATGAGAGAGAAACATCAACCAGCCGCCGCCTACACACACCCCCCACTGGGCATGTGCCTGCAACCAATGTACATGCCCTTGACCGGAATCAAACCCGGGACCCCTCAGTCCACAGACCGATGCTCCACCGCTGAGCCAAAGCTGTTTCGGCAGGAATATTTTATGGCCAAAGCATTCCTAATTCTATCAACTAATAATAATGGAAATTCAAGGAGATGATTTAAGGTCAGCATCATATATCAATGTATTTTAAATTTAAATAGCAAAGAAATAGTTTAAATGTTATAACTACCTTTTATTTTATCCTGATAATTATCAAGATTAAGTTATCTCCTACAAGGAACTGGGACTTCACATGGGAATAAATATTTTAGCTTTTTAACACATTGGGCAAGTATTATAAATAAATAGTTCCAAAAGCAAAATTAATTTATGCCAGTTGAACAGAGAATAATATTAGTTTAACTCATTATGTTTCCAAGTAAACTAGAAGAATAAGAATGACTAAAAATTCTTTGTGTATAAATCTAAATATTTTTCCTGATTTGCAAGTCTATGCTAGACACTGAATGATTATTTTCATTTACATAGTATAAGCAATTCACTTTCTCATACATTTTCAAAGTCTACCTCCACAAGAGATAAGAATGATGTTGTTTTATATTAAAATTGATACAATTTCATGAATCATTTTCATTTACTGATGATTTATAAACTACTCCCCTTCTGGAAAAACCTCATTATTTTTGAAGTCTCTACTACACTCAAAAAAAAAAAAAAAATCCCAACTTAATAAGTATCCTACTAAGTTGTACCAATTTTCAAGTTATGGGTGATCTGGGCAAATCTTTTAATTGGTTTTGAATTGTGCAGTTTATCTCAGAACTACATAAACATTAAATAATTCACAGATTAAATGAAACCTTATAATGCAGCACACCAAAGTTGTTTAAGCAAGTTGTTTTTTCTTCTTCTGGATAATCAGATAATTATACATAACTAGTCATCATTACTTCAAACAAATTATGTTCTGTTGAAGCATGAAAGAGGTTTCCTGGCACTATTTTGAGTTCAACTAATCTGATTGACACAATAGGTGTCTGTCGGCAAAACCTGTTTATGGGTGTTGTGGTTTAGTTTATACGCCATGTGTAGTTGCTGCTCTGTAGTAAGCCTTTCTTAATTATATCATTTTTCAAATAAATATTTGTATCTTTTATTTTGAAAAATCACAGGTTCAGTAAACTTGGCAAATGCGTGTATATTTTGAATACAGAATGCTTTGTGTTTTATTCACTGCAGATTATCTGTAATAATGCACTGCTTCATGAGACAGCACTAGTGAAGAAAAAAGGTGAGCATTTGTTTGCTGTGCATTTAAGTACTTAATCAGAGGAGTCATTCTGCTTTCAGGCATTCTCTTTGTTTTTATATGTTTTATTGATTTTTTTACAGAGAGGAAGAGAGAAGGATAGAGAGTTAGAAACATCAATGAAAGAGAATCATCAATCAGCTGCCTCTTGCACACCCCCTACTGGGTATGTACCCGCAACCAAGGAACATGTCCTTGACTGGAATCGAACCCGGGTCCCTTCAGTCCCCAAGCCTACGCTCTATCCATTGAGCCAAACCGGTCTCGGCCGAACCCGAGACCTTTCAATCTGCAGGCCGATGCTCTATCCACTGAGCCAAACTGGTCCCGGCTGCTTTCAGGCATTCTTGTTTAACTCACTGGAGTCAAATGGTTGCTGCGCCATGCCAATCAAGAGCATTAGCATGGTTTGCATGGGGGAAGAGACTGTGTTTGGAGAAGGAGGACTTCTTGGGCTCTGTCTACAAAGGTTAAATAAAATGGAAACCTAAGGCATTTACCCAACTAACTCTGGCTAAAAGAAAAAAAAAAAGTGGGGCCAATTATTCAAATAGTTATAGATAGTAATGGCATTCAGTGGATAAGTATTGCACTCTTGTCTTCCCATTTTCCACAACTGGAATTGTTTTTTGTGTTTCTGTAGAATGAGGGGCACACCAGGAATAACCTTATGGAGCATTGCTTATGGGGCTGTCAGAGATAAAAGGACAGCAGGTCTTTGATCTCTCATTGCTTAGAGGACTTAGCACATCTAGGTAGAATAATGATAACCTACATCTACATAATGGAATATATACCTAAAAGATTAGCATCCTTTGGCAACTTAACGTTTTAAGAATAATACTCTGGACGTATAAACCAATTATTTTGTCTTTGGGCATGCTAAGTTATTAGACAATTAGACAATTGTGTTTTTATTATAATAAAATGAGGGACACACTATTCGAATTTCAGGGACAGATTATGCTCACCTTTTTTTGTGTTAGAAAGTTTCTACTCCCAGGATTTAAATATTGCAATAATTATATATATATATATATATATATATATATATATATATATACACACACACATACACACACACACACAATTTATATATGTCTCCAAAAGTGAAATAAAATTATGCCACCAGGAAAAAAATAGGGCAATTAAAAAATATAACACATATGAGAAAACATCATAAAGGAATTACAGACTAATGTGGATCATTCAACAAACATTTGTTGAACAATGCTAGGTTAATTTTTTATTTTTTATTTTACCTTCTAAATTTCATAAAGCACAATTATTAGATAACTGCTTTTACTGCCAGAATCAGTTATTAAAGTCTGTCTTTTCCCTGCTAATTTCAATGCCATTTGTTATAAATGAACTTCTCTTGCAAACATGGGCTTTATTTATGTAGATTTCTTATATATGTAAGTTTTTTCTTCTGTTCCATCAATCTATTTTGTACATCCCTGAGGCAATATCACCTACTTTAATTTATATACCTTTCTAATTTTTGATATTTGAAAAACAAAGCCCCCTCACTTTGTTTTTTGGCAGCAGTGTCTGTCATTTTAGAATTAGATTACAGGTTTAAAAATATTGTAGGAATTTCATTTTATGTTATATTTTTTATGTAACTATAGGTTGGTATACATATTATAATAGCTATATTAGTTTCAGGAATACAATATAGTGATTCTATAGTATTTTTACACTTTACAAGTGTATGAGATATCTTAAGTCATATCCTTTATGACAAATTGTTTTCCTGTGCTCAAAGTTGAGGTAAATATTCATATTGCTGTTGTCCTAGCACATTCTGTTAGCCCACGATTGGTTATACTGTGGAGCTGATGAAACTGAAGTTTTAGGATTCCTGACTTGCACATGCCTCTTCCAAATATATTTTTCCTCTCATGTGGAAAACCCTTACTTAGATAAAATAATTCCTCAATGAAATTAAACCCACTTTTGTACTTAATTTTTATTTATCATTTTACGTATTTTTCCAAGCGAGTTCCTCAAATTATATACATTGTTGGCCCATAAAATCTGAACCTGCCTTTCTTCTCACTTTATTGAAGAAAGAATACATATCTTCTCCTCACTTCTTTGACTTATCACTTCCCCCAACTTTCATTAACAAAAAAACAAAAAAAAAACAAAAAATCAATGTTTGAGCAGTTGTATTTGTAGAAAAATATCTTTCAAAATGGTTCTGACTTGTTAAAACCAGAGGGCAATGTTATCATTATACAAAACTCCTTGATGCTTTATCACCCTCTAAAATTAAAACTTTCTCTCTCTTTTAAACCCATTCTTAGAAGAAATAACTGATCACTATCATGGCTGAAATGTTGCAAGATGTGATAGCACTGGCGAGGTAAAAATGTATGTAATATTTGAATTCATTTTCCAATGCTGAGTGAATAATCCTACCACCATCACATAGTACCTTACAGTTCCAAAAGCATTTATGTACAGATGAATTTGCAAACTGAAGATTTATTCAAGTGCTTCATGTAGTTTGAAAACTATAAAAACACGAGTAACTGTTACCTTTAAAATAGTCTATGTATTCTGTATTGTTTTTACATTAAAATTATACTGTTACATATTGACTATGGCTGGCCATTTCTAGGAATTTTGGTATTTTTTGTCAAAGAAAAGCAGCCTATTTTAAGATTTTATTTTACATATTTTATTTTTATTTTGAGGGGAATCCAAATATCTACACCATGAACTTAAATTCCCATAGCTGCCAGAACTGACAGAGAATTAGCTAGGCAGAGCCAAGTTCACGCAAGACTGTCTACAGAGCTCTTATATCTAAAGACAAACCAAAATATTGAATAGTTCTTCTCAAAACAGCATGTATAAGTTGTGGCTGAAATAAGCCTGATGTAAGAAAGAATACAGATGGCAGTATAATCATAGGCTGGGTCTACATGATGCCAAACAACCCATTCGAAAGCGAAAAACTCAGTCGATCAGTTGGTGGTTTTGTCTACATGCCACCAGGCAACAGGCTTGACTGATTTCTTCACAAAACTGACTGAGCTATTGACTAGACTCGAGCAGATGTTTTATTCCTAACTAGATTCAATCTTTGTTGTCAAACCTATAACTTAAATAATTCCCTTTCTGAATGATGACTGCATTTCCTACATCAAAACAACCTGAAAGTGTTACACAGAGACCACTGACATTTTAAAATTCACTGTAGAGCTCAGTTTAATGTGTGTACTTGCCAAAGATTCGTGAAAAAATGACAAGAAATAGGGTCTTCCTACTTACATGCCTATCTTTAGTATTTCATTAATTCCTTTTGTACATTTACAACTCAAATACCCACTGGAAAGTAACCAAAATTCATATTAATTTCTTTCCTTCTTTACTCAACAATTTCTCTGGTATATGGAACCTGTGTGCTATGAACATACTACATCATTACCAAAATTTACAATGACTGCTTTTGACATATTTTCCAAATTCTAAAAAGAAAAAAAGGAAAGCCTAGCTGGTGTTGCTAAATGGTTGAGCATTGGCCTATGAACCAGGAGGTCACAGTTCGATTTCTGGTCAGGGCACATGCCTGGGTTGCAGGCTTGATCCCCTTGTTGCGTGTACAAGAGGCAGCCAATCCATGGTTCTCTCTCATCATAGATGTTTCTTTTTCTTTCTCTTTCTCTTCACTTCCTCTCTGAAATCATTAAAAACATATATATTTTTAAATAGGCCTCTTTCACGAAAAGATAGATCACAAAATGTGTCAAATATTTCATGATTACAAATAAAAAAATACTTTAAAGGTGAATTCCGTATGAGCAGAAATCTCATGTCTTTGTTCTCTGTTGAGCCCCAGCACCTATAACAGCTTGGGCTTCAGTAAATATTAAAGAAATAATTAGGTGCATTATAGTATACCATTTTTGTAGCCATTGATCATGTCTAGCTTAGTAAGAAGGGCTTGGTAGAATAAGTACAGTACTTCAACTCACTCCCCTTCTGTTCTATATATGTACTTCCCAAACTTCTATTGTCTAAAGCCAACTGGAAAATAGAAGTCAAGGAAATCTGTTAAGAATAGAGCTGGGTGGAGAAGGGTAGGAAGTGGACCTAGAGTGAGGCATATATAATATCTACTATCACTGGGAATAAAAAGCTTGGTAGAAATTATAGTTCTTACAATTTTCATGAATACAAACATAAAAATTACACATTCATGTATGTATATGTGTATAGTTTGATAGGTGATGGTAGATGAGATGGATAGATGAAAATGCTCAAAACCTGGAGTGAGGATAGTTGGTTTATTCCCACATCTCTTGAAGATGTACCAAATAATCTTTAAGTTTCTTTAAATTTCAACATGGCATTCAATGTGAATGCCTTGAAAGTCCATTTACTGTTAAAACACTAAAAACTTGTGCAATTTAATTAAAAACATAAAACATATTTTTGGAGAATTTAGAAAATACAGAAAACTGAAAATGAGAAGCACACATTTCATAAATGAGGCTTCTGGGAATTATACTGTTCTCAGCCTCACAGACAGTTGTGAGGAAGGAGGATGGTTTTCTGGATCCATCTCTAATCACTCCCCTTCTTTCTGATTTCTGCCCATCTTCTTTCCACTATTTTTGTATGCTGTCAGTTGTCTTTTTTTCATGCCCCACGAACACACAGAAGAATAAATGAGGGGAAGGCAAAGGACTCACTCTGGGAAATGTGTACTGCATCAGCATCAATACCTTCCAAAGAAAAGAGCATCTGTCCATCTTCTAAGACCACAGAAGCAGCTGCCTTATTCCAAGTCACCTGTGATTTCCTCTAGAGTACAATCTCTATGTACTCACTGCACAGGCCCTTTGGATTATTAACAGAAGGCTGATAGAGAAACTGTACTTTTATCTTTATAAATTATCTTTATTTCATTATGTTTTCAGCTAAGCACTAGATGGGGATTGACTTAGTCCCAAGATCTCTTTCTTGTTTGTGGGGATTTCTTTACTTTCACGTTAAAACCTGAAAAAGAAAAACTTTCCAAACTTATGTAAGGGGTGTGGAAACTATTTCTGCAAAGCTCTGAATTTTCAGAGCTTCCTTTTTTAATAAAATCCACCCAAATAGGAGAATTTAAAAAAAAATTATAAAGCATTTATTTTCAGGTTGGCTGAAATATTCTGTTTGGTTAAACAGAAGTAAACATAGCTATTCCCTACCACACAAAACCATAGCCCTCTCCTCTGGAAGCACCAATGTTTCCCTGACTATTAAAGAAGATAGATGCAAACACTTTTTCTATAAGAGGTAAGTCTTTTTTATATAGATTATGAGAGGCCTGGTGCACGAATTAATACACAGGTGGAGTCCCTCAGCCTGGCTGAAGATCGGGGATATTGGGAGGGACTGGACCGCTGGCTGGTGGGGAAGGACCTGTGGGAGGTTGGCCTGCCATGAGAGGTTGGCTGTGGGAGCACTGACCACCAGGGGGCAGCTCCTGCATTGTCTGATCCCTGGTGGTCAGTGAGTATCATAGCAACCCATTGACTGGTCATTCAGGCATTTGGCCATTCAGTCACTTAGGCATATATATATGTTAATAATATACACAGGTCAGGGCTATACATACAGAGCAAACACTCATGACTATCCTGAAATCATTTATTTGAATATCCCATTAAAACAGTATTCTAGGTATAATGGAAGAAAGCATTAGATCCCATTACAACTATCTTATTTATCCTCAAACTTACCTCATTGAAAAAAGAAACTTTAAAAGGCATTTACAGCAAGGACCCTGCCATACATACTCTTTGCTTAGTGTGAAAAGAACCAAATCGAGCTTTTTAAAAATCAAATGGGGGCAATTCTTGCTTTTACTTTTCCCAGGAATTTTATCCACCAGAGAAAACTGTTAATAGATATAGAAGGTCTCTATTGATTAATTCGGTGTGGCAGCTATGATGAGAACCACAGAAGACAAAAGAAGTGCCAATGCTTTCAGAACACAAGGACACATTATTGAGGCTACTGTCTGTGGCTTTCTCTCAACTGATGGGCAATTTCTACAGAAAACATGAAAAGCCTTCCCACCCGATGTGGAGCTAATGGATAACATAAGAGAACTGTAATTGACATCATAACTCTTTTTCCTCTTAATGTAAGGCTAGATCTTATTTAGTAATCCTCTACCACTTGAGACACAGGGTGAAGATTTTGTTTCTACAAAAGAATGAGCTGAGATATAATGTGATTTTAAGTTAGGGAATTTCTTAAGTTGTAGCATGAATATTTTGGCCAACTTGATACAGATAAATGAATGGAAAAGTGAAGCAATTAGCCTTAAAAGTCAAGAAAGCAAAAAGTTAAATGTCTTCACATCCATTGTAGGATGCTATCATAAACCATTGATGATTTGCTTTATTTTGCTGGTACCTTTATTTTGCATTTTGGCGACTCCTTTATTTAAATAATTGCCTTTATTTACCACTTTACATGTCTATGCAGGTAATTAGTTAATAAGCTTATATTAAGCACTTACTCTGTGTTATATCTAAATTTTTATGAGTAAAGACTCTATTTCAATATCTGCCAAGGTGCCAAACAACTAGATTTTAACAGAAAAAAAGCCCTAGCTCTGTGGTCAGCAAACTGTGGCTCACTAGCCACATGCAGCTCTTTGGCCCTTTGAGTGCGGCTCTTCCACAAAATACCACGGCCTGGGCAAGTCTATTTTGAAGAAGTAGCATTAGAAGAAGTTTAAGTTTAAAAAATGTGGCTCTCAAAATAAATTTCAATCATACTATTGATATTTGGCTCTGTTCACTAGTGAGTTTTCCACCACTGCCCTAGCTCATTTGGCTCAGTGATAGAGCATAGGCCTGCTGACTGAAGGGTCCTGGGTTCAATTGTGGTTGAGGACATGTGCCTCGGTTGCAGTCTCAATCCCTGGGCCCTGGGTTCCTATGGGAGGCAACCAATCGATGTGTCTCTCACATCAATGCTTCACTCTGTGTCTACCTCTCCCTTCCACTCTCTGTAAAATCAATGGAAAAATATCTTCTGGCCAAAACCAGTTTGGCTCAATGGATAGAGCATCAGCTTGGGGACTGAGAGGTCCCGGGTTCGATTCCGGTCCAGGGCATGTACCTTGGTTGCCGGATATCCCCAGTAGAAAGTGGGCAAGAGGCAGCTGAACGATGACTCTCTCTCATCGATGTTTCTAACTATCTCTCTCCCTTCCTCTCTGTACAAAATCAATAAAATATACATTAAACAAAAAGAAAAAGAAAAAAGAAAAATATCCTCTGGTGAGGATTAACAAAACAAAACAAAACAAACAAACAAACAAACAAACAAAAAAGCAAGTATTTCTAAAAAGCTTTGATAGTCATGACACATCCATTTTTTGTTTGTTTTTATTTGTTTGTTTTTATTTAAAAATAAAGCTCTTATCTCATGGCACAATCATCTTAGTTCTAAACTCAAAATGCACTGAAGAGAGTGGGGTGATTGGGTTAGGGCTTTGTTCCCTAAACCAGTAGTCGGCAAACTTATTAGTTAACAGATCCTGATATCAACGGCACAATTGAAATTACTTTTGAGAGCCAAAAACCGACTTCTGTGCATGGGCCACGAAGTTTCAATGGCACTGTAAGTGCATACCCTCATGTGGTATTTTGTGGAAGAGCCACACTCAATGGGCCAAAGAACTGCATGTAGCTCACGAGCTACAGTTTGTGCACCAATGACCTAAACCCTTTGGGAATCGTTTTAAAACTGTGGGTCTGCTCCTTGATCGCTGCTCTGTGGCTCTCTGCCTACAGGCTTCTGATGTGGACTCTGATGAACACTGGTCCCCTTCTCCTCATTGGGTAACCAGGACATGGCACAGGGAGTCACATGAAACTTCCTCATTTCCTGAGGCCTTGGGGGCCACCTCATTGGCTTCTTCCAAATTGTTATGTTGTCCTTAGCAACAGAGAAGACTGAGCATCAACAAAAGAAACACAGAAGATACAGATGAAGGCTGGCCCAGGGTATGGTCTCCTCCCTGTGTGACCAATAATGAAAGGATACCAACCTCTGTTCCCTAATAATAGAAACAGTGTCACCTAATCAGAGGTAGTCTTTAAACCTCACAGTTTCTCCCATATCAGCTCATATGTTTCTCAATTTTCACTACTTTGGATACTATCTATATCAAAGTATAATAAGACAGCAATTCAAGAGGACTATCCGTTTAAAAGATAAAGAAGAAAGAAAAAAAAACAGGCTTGGGGAGGGGGCACCGCTCAGCACCGCTCGGCATCAGGTCACTGAGCGTATTCATTATTTGTTCCCATTACCATGTTATGTCTTAATTACTCTGGTTTGGCTTCCCACCCGGGGTCACAGTGTCACAGCTGGTCTTCTGCCCATCCCTAATTAATAAAGCCTCATTTAGTATCCAAGTTTATTGTAATAAGACCTCTGTTGAGGGATACAGCAGAAATAGAGACAAAAAGACATACCAGGAATTATCAGAGTTGCTCTAACTGTCACCTTGCACCACAGAGGGCCTTGGTTCAGGCCTTCTCTGGGTTCCTTTTAACCTGGGAAGCATGTCTGTTTGATTTCACTTGGAATTTCTGGCGACCTTGGTTAGTGGTCAGATTCCACACATAGGAAGGGAAGTGAGAGAAGTTCCTAAACACTCTAAAACATGTCAGACTTTAAGAGACGGTTATTCATTCAGGCTCTTACCATTTAAATTACTATTATTTCAACAACACAAAAAGAGGAATGTCATGCTTTCATATGACAAGGCATAAAAGCAACAGGCGGTCATCAAATGGCATTACTTTGTTTCTGTGGCACTGCTCCTGCTGGTATTTCAGCAGATCAAATAGAGACAAATTAGGTGACAGCCTTTTCTAACTTGTTAAATATAATTCGTCAATAAAATTTTACAAATTAAGAAAGCTCACTTTAAAAATCTCAGCACTATATGTGTAAGTCTGTGTCTGTCTGTCTGTCTGTCTGTCTGTCTCTCTCTCTCTCTCTCTCTCTCTCTCACATACACACACACACACACACACACACACACACACAACCAATTCTATCTATTGAAATCCACATAGTTTTTGAGCACATCTGCATTTTACCAGGTGTCTCTATAATTAAAGCTTATTGTAAAGTGAGATATTATTGGTATACTTTATTACTTGTCCATGAGAGGCTGAACAAAGTAAGAGACATAAATGAATTCAGTTCTACAGTAGTTTATTTTAAACAAATGTCATTGCTTACACACACATACCTAATTATCACTTCTTACACTTTCTGCCAAATACCAAACCTATAGTTCATAAGCCACAGACACGACAGGCAGTAAATATATTCCCCCTAATTTAACATTTTATTGCAAAATACCCTCTGCACTACGTGGACCTATACTAAATCACACTCTACACCCTCAGCTTTAGTGGTGTTTACCAACTTCTCATTCCAAAAGGGAAACAGTACCAACTCCCTCTTTCTAGAGATCTACTGTAAGAAAAAATAAAAAAAAGGAAATGATTGCATGCAAGGAAGGGATTCCAAAGAATGGCACAGAGGGTTGACGGCAGCCACAACAAGGAGTAACAGCTTAAGCTAGGATACTTGGGTTTTTGGTGCTGTTCCAAAGATTCTGTATCCTGAATATCGGGGGATGCTGTGCACCTTTCTGACCATTTCAGAGGCTCCCACAAGCAGCCCCACAAACACTGACATTAAGACTAAGGCTCTCCCAGATGAACCGGGCAGTTGGTTTGATTGCATTTAGGCTATTGAGGCCCTTTGTACAATTTTTCTATTCAAGTCCATGGAGGTGAAGGCCAGCCCCTCCTTTGCACAATGGGGAAATTCACCCCGGAGAGGACTCCTGTACGGAGAGGTCGGTAGTGGGGCCTCCTCCCAGCTACAGGCAACGGTTCTACCATCCACCTAAAGGCACAGCTTCTCAGAGCTCAGCCCCAACAGGGGCTCCATCTCACTTAACCCAGGATTCTTCACAGGCACTTTACTGTCTTCCCACAGACATCATTCATTTGCATGGCAGACAATGGGACATGGCTAAGATGGACACAGCGGTCATGTTCCATTTGCCAGCATGAATTATCCCCAGATCCTGTCCTCTCGTCCTGGTGGGCTCCGAGTGCACTGTTTTGAAAGAGTCTGAAGCCATTAGAACAAAAAGCACTGGAAGGGCTTTGGGCTGCTAAAGGCTACATCTGGGCTCAGCAACATGCATACTAATAACATCATTACAGCCGAGTGGCTTGGAGAGCGTGTTTACTTTGTTGTGGTTGCTGTCACCTTCTAGGGCTGAATTGTTAATATGTGGTTTTAAATTCAAATAGCACACAGGGCTAATTTTCTTGTATTTGCCCAAAAAATTAGGTTACATAGTTCATCTAATTCTCCCTCCACTTTTTCATGTGTGGGTGGTACTCCTTGTAGAGAGTACTTCTTTTCCATGACATTGAACTTGAACCTGACTGACCTTTCTATAATGAGTGAATTGAAAACATCTCCCTTTGGAATGTGGCTTGTAGATACTGGCTACCCCAGTTTTTCTGCATTTGATGAATTAAAGGGGCAGAGTCCTTTTCACAGACCTACACCAGAGGAGTTACTAACAGAAAATAAAGAGAAAAGAAAGCAAAAGAGATAGAGAGGAAGGAAAGAGGGAAGGGATGTTTTAAAATCATTTGCAGAGGAACTCTTCTTAATAAACAACCCTCCACTAATTTTTAGCAAAAAATGATTGGGTGGAGGTTTCAGTTGTTTTGACTGTTTTTGGCTTCTTTTTTCTTCATTTAAATATTTAAGGAAGTCCCTGCCACTTTAAAGTTCTATGTGTTTTAACAAATACTTAAATAACAGATTCAGATAGTTGTCCCTCTCAACTCAGCTCAGGTATTCTGTCCTTCCTACTTGTTGTTCTTTTTCAGCTCAATCCCTCCATCCCCCCTATCAAAGTTAAAAGGAGAGACACTTGAGAGCAGACCTACTGAATAATCAGCTCGTGGATTTCTTCTCTTCTGTGTTCATAACCCATGGATTCATGCTTCTTCATTTTTTTTTTAAAGGGAGAAAGTACAGAATTGATGGAAGACAGCTGAAAACAGTCAGCAGCGGAAAGTCCAGCACTACCAGCATCTGATCTTAATCATAATATATCCTCTGTCTGGTTTGTCAAAATCTATCACTCCAGAACACCTTCAATGGACAGTAATTTGAGGTGTGGCTTATTAGATCACACGATCTTATGAATAATAAAAAGTTATGGAAAATTGCATCCAGGCCTGCGATCCAATTTTCAGCGGTGTCACCCACTTTATAGTAAGGCAGCATGTTTATGCATGATTTCTGTTTCATATGTATTGACTAGATCATTTTCTCTGTTGTCCTGAGAATTGATGACACACACTGTATTAAGAATGATGACCTCCACAAAGGGGATAACACTTCCTCTAGATTACACTATTGTCAAAACATATTGAAATTTTCTTTACACATGTTACTGCTGTATTTTTCTGCCTGAAAGACCCTGTTAAAGTGAAATCTTGTTGTATTTTTTTTCTTTCTTCTTTTTTTTTTTTTTTTTTTTTGCTAAATAAGATCCGAGGGACAGGTGTTGAATTTTTCTTTCCTCTTAATACTTTTGTGGAATGACCAATGAAAAATAATAACATCATCCTTCAAAACAATCCCTGTCAGGACTGTGTCAACCCTTCAGGGCAATTTTGATAACCTTTTTGGAGGAATTTGCAAGATATAACTTCCTTTTGCCTGCTTAACGGTATAGCTGTGTAGGAGCCAAGGAACTCCATTATGTATGGATTCTAATGTTTGGATGGATAATAGGCAGCTGAAGGAAATTCAAATGGCAAAAAGCTTCCCTGAAGATTGTTTTCTCTCCCCATCTCCCTGACAGAGTCTCACGGAGGGTGATGTGATTATTCCTCACAGCCCCCGCCCCCACAGACACATCTCCTTTTTGGGGGTCTACACGGAACTCAACTTGCAGTGATGCAACACCACTGCTGATATGTGAAAATAGCGTGCAATATTGCTTTCTTTCTTGCACCGGATCAACACGGGAACCCAGCTTCTGTCTTTGTGGCCAGTGACACCACACAACACACACTGGAATGTCTTAGGAGGGAGAAAAAATTGTGGGCCCAAAGAAAACGAGGGGATTGATCCTAGAAAAAAAAATTCTAATTATTTTTTTTAAATACCCAAAGATAGGTAATCAAACATTACTACAATATGGAACAAGTCATTTTTTAAATCAAACTGTGAATAGACATCAGGTGAAACCTTTCCTGTTTAAATGCATTTCCATTCCCTCCTTGATCATGATGCATTAATTATCCCAAGATGGTGAACAATGCAACATAAATGGGAAAAGACTGAATTGGAAATCAACACTTAAAGGGCTATATGTGTTGTGCAGAAAAAAAGAAAAAAAATTGGCCATATCAAAGACAAAATGTCACCAGGCATTAAGAATAGAAAACAGAGATGTGTGAGAGGGAATTTTACCTTTTAATGTCATTTACACGACTTTTGTATTGGAGCCCATTGAACTGACAGGAAATGAAGATAGTGCCTATCTGGCCTGAGATATGTGAGACGTGTAATTGAAATTAATTATATGTTCTTTACATTCTCCATTTCCCTTTTAGCCTTGGACAGGTGGGAATGCTTTAGCTCTTAAGTTACAGAGTCGGGTTCAAGCTCCGTAAATCCTTTTTAGTCAGCCCTCCGGCTTCCAGAGAGCCCCTCCGACTCCACCAGCTCGCTCTGGCCTGAAACATTCCTTCTCCACCTCACCCTGCTTAAGATCAACTGGCTCATCCCGCGCCCCCCCCCCCCAACCCGCCCCCAGGTCACCCTGGCTGGCTGCCCATCTGCACATTTATGTCTGCCTCTTGAGTGTTTTCAGAAGCCCATTAAAGTGTGCCTTGGCAGGCCAGACACCTTCACCTTGCCCTGAGACCCAAAGAGAGTGGGTTATTGAGTTCCCTCCTCAGACAGTCAAAGCCTGCATTCTTGAGGCCTGCAAGGAAGCTATGCCATTGCACAAAGTAAGATGTTAGGACTTGTAAACATGTCATACAATATTATAATACGCCTGTGGGGCACAGGGAAGTACAAAGGCTGGGCGGGCCTGGGGAGACAAAGGCTGGCCTTTCCAGGGAGCTGTCTTAAGACACATTATTTTTTGGAGGCAGCACAATATTGTCTTAACTTCCATAAAGGGGCTGCCTCCCATTCTTAAACCAGCTGGCCTCACAATGTTCTTTGAGTTGGCTGAGGCTGCAATGGCTAGAAAGTCAGAAAGAATGCCAAACTTTCATCTTCTCTGCATAAAGACAGGACACTTTGCCACCCCACCAACATACCACACACACACACACACACACACACACACACACACACACACACACACACACAGAAGAGCTCCTGTGTTCTCACTCCCCGCCCTAGTACTAAGACCCTGACAGACATGCTGAGTGCATTCAGAGTCAAAACAATTTGAGTAAAAGAGCAAAAGTTCTGCCTTGGCCTAGCTTCCTAACCTTCAGGCAGCTTGAAATAGACCTGCCTGGGCCCTTTTCCTACCAAAAATTATCCCTTCACTTTGCTTTTGCAACAACCAGAAAATCCTGTGATTTTGGACAATTATTTCTAACCCTGGCCTATTGTTTAAGGCAGAAATAGAGTAATGGGTTGAGTAATAAGCTCCACTTACAGCAACCATATTTCTTTGTCTTAGAGAGGAGATAGAAATTGCTGAATTGAATGAAGTATTAATAAAAGCAAAACTGGCCAAGATTTTACTACACAAAACTTCCTTTCTTCTTTCCTTCCTTCCTTCCTTCCTTCCTTCCTTCCTTCCTTCCTTCCTTCCTTCCTTCCCTCCCTCCTTCCCTCCCGTTCAATAATCTCAGTAGCATTTACCTGCTACAAGAAATCTGATAGAATTTACTTTACCACATGGTTCTGAACCGGAAGTACAGCTGTACATCAGAAAAGAGGGCAGTGGGGGAAGGGAAGGCTGATATTTCATAACACACAAAATGGCCAGGCCTGCTCTGGACAGAGGATAATGCAAACTAGCTTTGCTGGAAATGAGCTGCAAAATGCCTTCATTTTCTACTACAGTGAAACCCTGATAAAATCACAACTGTTAAGGTCATACAGTATATCAGGTGGAATCACAGTCTTTAGAACTCCATTATTAATGCAGACAACCTCACAATCAAAGAGGATGAGAGCACAGTTTCCAGATGCCAATGATTTGATCCTATCTTATTGGGCTGTTTACATTTCAATAATACCACTGTATAAATTTAAATAATACGAGCCACCAACAGATGGATCCCGGTGAAAAGCTGCGCCTTCTCGGAGACCCTAAATGGACACTATACGGTGCTTTACAATTTATTTGAGCAGAGCTCATATTTAAAAAGAAAAAAAAAATGGGGTAGGGAATAAAGAGAGAGAGAGAGACTCATTTCTCGTGCCATTATGGAAATAAAAGGGCCACCACTTTCGTTGGTGGCTGCCTGTGCCAAGGAAACATGCAGTCCGCTAACCTCCGATACAATGTACCCATAAGGTACCAAGCATCAAAGCATATTAAAAGATATTAACTGCATATTTGCTTATGAACAAGATAAAAAGCTGTAGGGCCTCCAGGTTCTCAAGCTGTGAGTGGAACAGCTTTGCAATTTGCCTGCAAAACTGCATTTTGATCTTAATGAATATAAAATGGCTGCCATTAAAAGTAAAACAGATTATTTCGGGTCTTCCAGGGCCCATAGCTCTTTGCCGGCCTTGGAGGGCCACTATGATCTTTCATTAAAATCTCACAGCAGGGCTCCCTCGCCAGCAAATCAAGCCTTGCAGTCTAGGAGATTGGCTACATTTAAAAGTAATTTTCAGAAATCTACACAGATTTTCAATTTGGTAATGAAAGCCATAAGAGAATGCAGGCGGCGATATTGTTACTGATCCAGCGCTCACATTCGTTAGAAATTAAACTGCCCCGTAACTATCACGCTGATGGCAGCGTGCCATTTCGGCTGCGTTCTAATCTCCGCTTGTTAATGAGTAGCATGTGCTAATTGTTGTCATCCTTACTGGGGAGCCAGTCCTCCCGAACAAACAGATTCTACCTGCTCCGAGGTGGAACCCTTCACTTTGTCGCCAAACACGTTGGGACGGAGTTGCTGCTGCTTTGTGGAGAGGGACAGTGAGCAGCATCCGCAAACGCAAGAGGGACTCAAATGAGATATCCGGTGCTTTTCTTTCACGTGGGCCTGTCCCTGTGTCAGTGAGTCAAGCCTAAGTTTTCCGAAGCCCTCCTGCAGGCAGACTGTTAATACTTTCATGTGACTCCCCCAAACAATCTAAACAAACTGTGGCCAATTATGGTAAAGTCAGTGGTAGTATAAAATGGGGCTTAGGGTGCTTAAAAGGATCTTACTGTGCCATCCAAAGGTGGGGAGGAGGGGTGGGCACACCTAAAGTCTGAAATGCCTCTGGCTTTTAAAAGAAAGTGTGCCCTAGCCTGTTTGGTTCAGTGGATAGAGCACATGTGTCAAACACAAGGCCCGCGGGCCAAATCTGTCCCTCCAGGCCTTGCAATGTGGCCCGTACCGCGCTGTCATCACTGCACTCCGCTGCATTTCCATCACAATGACAGTTTATGACTGTTCAGTAAACCATTCGGCCCGCGATTTAGGCTGGATTTTAGATTTTGGCCCCTTCTCTGATTGAGTTCGACACCCCTAGGATAGAGTGTCAGCCCGTGGACTGAAGGTCCAGGATTTAGTGCTGGTCAAGGGCATGTACCTCAGCTGTAGGCTCCTCCCAGGCCCAGACCCTGGTGCAGAAAGGGGGGTGAGGGAAGAGGGGTGTGGAGGCAACCAATAGGTGTGTTCCTCTTACATCAATATTTCTCTCTGTCTTTCCCTCTCTAAAAATCAAAGGAAAAACATCCTCTGGCAAGGCCTAAAAAAATAAAGTAAGTTTGCCAAAACCGGTTTGGCTCAGAGGTAGAGCGTCGGTCTGTGGACTTAAGGGTCCTGGGTTCGATTCCGGTCAAGGGCATGTACGTTGGTTGTGGGCACATCCCCGGTTGGGGGTGTGCAGGAGGCAGCTGGTCGATGTTTCTCTCTCATCAACGTTTCTGGCTCTCTATCTCTCTCCCTTCCTCTCTGTAAAAAATCAATAAAATATATTTAAAAAATAATAATAAAGTAAGTTTGACGCTTCAACTCCATTCCTAGATTCTCCAGTCTAGGAGGCTAAGGCCCAGTTATCCCAAGGTAAATAGTTCTATGGGAAAAATCACCTAGACCAGTGGTCGGCAAACTCATTAGTCAACAGAGCCAAATATCAACAGTACGATTGAAATTTCTTTTGAGAGCCAAATTCTTTAAACTTAAGCTATATAGGTAGGTACATTGTTATTAACTTAATTAGGGTACTCCTAAACTGGTCTTTGCTAAAAACTCAAGGGGCCAAAGAGCCGCATGTGGCTCGCGAGCTGAAGTTTGCCGACCACTGACCTAGACCCACAATTAAATAATGTGGTTCCTGGTGAGGAAGAGAACCAGAGAGGGGGAAACATCAACAAACACAGCATCTGGAGGAGTGGTGCAGGCAGACACCCAAATACAGAAAATGATACCAAACAATTATGAATGAAAAACCAATAATCAGAAAAAAAAATCACATCAGTATGCATCTTAAGGCAGTGTTTTTGCCTCTGCATTTTCTTATGCGTAATTTATTATAAGTGAGGAAAGTTACTTTTCTGAGGTTCTAAAAACAAACAAACAAAAATGTCAGATTATGCTTCCCTTTTGGAAATGCATTCAATAAATTTTCTTTATTTGGTAATTCTCTTTACCTGGCATCTTTAGGGCAAAGCACTTCCCCGCACTAAAAATGTGACGGACAACAAGAGCAGCTCTCCACTTCCTGGCTGACTGAATATAAATTCTTCCTGCTGCCAGAGGGAGTCTCCATTGGAAATAACAATTCTTGTTGGCACAGCACAGGTAGCCACAGAGCATTCATGCAAGAGGCAAAGATGAGTTTATTTTTCAGGGAACGAAGCAAGCATGTTGTGGTTCAGTGTAAGCATGTCTTAGCTCCTTCTAGCATACCAGAGTTTTTCGGTGTGGTTTTGTGTATGCCTGTGTGTGTGTGTGTGTGTGTGTGTGTGTGTGTGTGTGTGTGTGTTCAAGTACAATTTTAATTGGTTGGCATGTCTATGATTTTAAGGGAATGACATTGGGGCTCCTAATAAGCTGCCACTGCTAAAGTGCATTAGTTTTTGAAAACTCAGGTCAATTCCTTGTCTCCTTGGCCTCCGGAGACCAATAGATACAAACAACTTAGTAAGCAGTTTCTTTTCCTCTGTTCCACCTGTAGTTGCTATTCTAATTGCAGGAAGCATTCATGTAAAATGTTAGGGCTTTAAACGCCCAAAGTGACACTGAAGGAAATTTTGCTGAATCCTCCTGAACTCAGAAGTCTGAGACTTCTTTTATTTCACCTGTCGTCAGTTGTTCTACTATTCCTCTGAGAGTTTCTAGGTAAATTCTGACAATTGTATACTGTGAGGTTTCTTTTAACATTATTGTGGCCTCTGCTAAATTGTGGCCTGGGTGATGGCACATTATCAATTCTGACTCTTCAAGTATTAAAATATAACAGATATTAATATCCCTCTAATTACTGGAGTAGGGAAAAAGCTGCACTTTAGGTCAGAGAAGGTAATATAATTAGTCTTCAGGAAATCAAGTTAAGTTTTACTAGTTATAATAAAATGTAATTATTTATTTGCTTTGTTCCAGAAACATAGTTCTATGGAAAGAAGCATTGTCCTTGCTTTGTCACTTTGACTTTATTAATTCTGTTGGAAAACACATATTCACAATATCTATCTATCTCTCTATCTATCTATCTATATATATGGTGGAGGATTTTATTTAAAAATAAAGTGAAATATAAAGCATTTATAGCCTTTTAAAAGGACATAGCATTATTTTGAGAAACATTTTTATTGCATTTTGGACTTGTTTTTTTTGCCCTATTCTTTCATTGGAAACTGCAGATATGACATTTAAATTTCCTATTACAATTAGTTGTTATTTTATTTTATTTTATTTTATTTTATTGAATTTATTGAGGTGACATTGGTTAATAAAAATATATGTGTTTCTGGGATACAATTCTACAGTATGTGATCTGTCTACTGTATTGTGTGTTTATCACTTCAAGTCAAGTCTCCTTTGCTCACCATTTATCCCCTCTTCATCTTCTTCTACCTCTCCCCACACCCCCCTTCCCTTTGGCAAGCACCACACTGTTGTCTGTGTACATGAGTTTTTCTTTTCTTTTTTAGTATATTTTATTGATTTTTTACAGAGAGGAAGAGAGGAATAGAGAGTTAGAAACATCTATGAGAGAGAATCATCGATCAGCTGCCTCTTACACACCCCCTACTGGGGATGTGCCCGCAACCAAGGTACATGCCCTTGACCGGAATCGAACCTGGGACCTTTCAGTCCGCAGACTGACTCTCTGCCACTGAGCCAAACCGGTATAGGCGAGTTTTTCTTTTTTCCTCCCCTCCTCCCCTCCCCTCCCCTCCCCTCCCTTCCCCTCCTTTCTCCTCCCCTCCCCTCCCCTCCCTTCCCCTCCCCTCTCCTCTCCTCTCTCCTCTCCTTTCTTTTCCTTTATCCATTCACTCTCTCACCGAGCCCCAAACCTCCTTCCCTCTAACAGCTGTCAGTCTGTTCTCTGTATCCATTCATCTGTCACCACTTAGTTTGTTATTTTACTTTGTTCATTAAATTCCACATTTAAGTAAAATCATATGGTATTTGTATTTCTCTGTCTGGCTTATTTTATTTAGCATAATACTCTCAGGGTTCATCCATGCTGTTGCAAAATGTAAGATTTCTTTCTTTTCTATGGCTGAGTAGCATTCCATTGCGTAAATGTAGTGTAGCTTTTAGGAAACCATCAACAAAATGAAAAGACAACCTACTGAATGAGAGAACATATTTGCTGATATATATGATAAGGGCTTAATATCCAAAATTCGTAAGGAACTTATAAAATTTGACACCTAAATCAATCCAATTAAGAAATGAACAAAGGATTTGAATAGACATTTCTCCAAAGAGGACATACAGATGACCAATAGATATATGAAAAGATGCTCAATGTCACTAATCATCAGATGCAAATTAAAATCACAATGAGATATCACCTTATTCTATTATCATTAAATCAACAAAAAACAATTATTGGCAACAATGTGGAGAAAAGGGAACCCTCATGCACTGATGGTAGGAATGCAGATTGGTGCAGCCACTATGGAAAGCAGTAGGGAGTTACCTCAAAATATTAAAAATGGAACTGCCTGCCTTATGACCCATCAATTCCACTTCTGGGAATATATCCAAAGAAACCAAAAACACTAATTTAAAAGAATGTAGTATGCACCCCTATGTTCACTGCAGCATTATTTACAATCACCAAGATTTGAAAGCAACCTAAGTGCCATCAGTAGATGAGTATATAAAAAAAAAAGCTGTAGGACATTTACAATTAGTTTTTTAAACTAAATAGTAAGATACAAAATTTGGGTGGGGGATATGTTGTGGCTATTTAAAAGTTTGCATCTACTAAAATGTATACTTCTCTTAAACAAATGCCATTCTTAAATATAGAGGTCTATGTGAAAATTTAATGTCTATATAAAATGGAGCTTTTAAAAAAGTTTTAACGATTATACTGTTTTGATCAAGTAAATTTTTTTTTGTTTTGACAATGTAATATACTGTATTATATGTTAGACCTACTGACTGGCTTGAAATGCAACATTCTACTACATACTCATATGTTTGTATTGATTTAAATGCACCTCATCGTGTCAGCCTCCAAGTGATAAATGTGTTTAATTCCAAAAACTAATTGGTAAATTGTGTTAGAATTTGGAATTCATTTTTTTCATGAAAATAATACTTAAAGAACAGTTTGCTTCCAAGCCCAGCACATAAGAAACAAACGTGTTATCGTGTAACTGAACTAAAATTCAAATTGCCTTGGCCTATCATTTGTTGCAAAAAATAGGAAAGCATGAAAATATGAGATGAGTTAAGAAGGGACCAGCAGAAGAAGACATGAAAGGAGTGTGGTTTCCTTTTTCCCTTTCAGAGCTTGAGTACTTCCTTTTCCATACACACAGAAGCCTGGACCCAGGCCTAGGCTGGTTATCTATGACCCCACATTGCCCCAAATTCTGTTGTTCCTGAACCAAGGCTGTCCAAATCCACAAAGCTTTTATAATTCCCAAATCAACTACTTCTCTTCCATCCTCCTAGCCCCATAATCACATCCTAAATGCTATTAACTAAACGTTGGGAACAATAGGGAGTAGATAAGGAAACTGCAATGAATTTACAGGTAGGCACTTCTGCTTTGGGTTTGAACAAGGAAGCTCAGTGACTGAGTATTCTGTGCAACATGTGTATCTAACCTATGCAGTACATGAATTAATGGCAGCATTATCAGGCACACCACTCCTATAATAGAAGCATAGGACCCGCCCTCTGAGCCACTGCTCTGTGGAAGTGCACTGACCACCAGGGGCAGCTCCTGTGTTGAGTGTCTGCCCCCTGGTGGTCAATGAGTGTCACAGTGACTGGTTGACCAGTCGTTCTGGTCATTCTGCTGTTCAGTCGCTGGGCTTTTATTATATAGAATATGGAGCTCCTTCCACGGATGATCTGTGTGGTCTTCCCATATGGGCAGTGACAATCTCCCTCCCACTGCACACAATAAGGAGAATTTTCAGGATGATAATATTACAAGAGTTCTATTGGCTTCTCCAAGAATCAGAGGTGGAAGGAGGAAGTAGTTGGGTCTCTACCAAAGAGTTCATGGGTTCACATTTAGACCTTATGTGACAAAAAGGGATGAACTATTTTCCTAAGATATAAACACAAAATATGTGGACAGATTCCGTTCTCCTCTGTGATAACATATGGTAATCAATGCTGCCTCTGGGAGATAGAGTCACTGCTCACATATGGCTCTGAAGAGATGAGGAAGAAGCTGAAGGGCATGGACATCTATGCAGTAGTTGGGAACCCATGGGGAATTTTGGCAAACAAGAGGTGATGCTTAAGAGGACTTTTTCCCTATACTTCCTGATGGTAAGACAGTGTCAAGGGTCTTCTGCACAACACACACAGAAGTGGCCCTTTGAATATTGGGCCAATGCATATGGACAAAAATGTCATAGCTGAGCAAACCGTGCTTAAACTTGAATCCAAAAAGGCAAAAGCTAAGTGAAACTTCAAAACCTGGTACTGGGCTAGATCAAGGGATGTGATTTAGAGAGCATGAAATTGCAAACGTGTTGTCTGAGATTTTTCAGAAGAAAACAATAGCAAAGGTGGGCAGAAACCATATACTTGTCCTTTATGCTCACATATAACATTTACCAGACTAAAAATAATACATTGGATATGGAACTTTAATATAAAAGTTAAATATGACCCAGACCTCTATCATGTCATTGTGAGAAGTAGGGCTCTTATCCAGTAAGGGTTCCCAAATCATGTGTGGTCCTTCACCGGTGTTTTGTTTCTTTCTAATTTGGTTGAAACCAATAGTTTTGCACAAAGCAATAAAAATAAATTACTAGAAAAAGAAAAAAAAATAAAGGCATGTAAAATTCAAGCCTTGATTTTTTATTATTAGATTCAACATACATACAATTATTTTTGTCAAACTGCTTTAAAAGTTTTGACATGCTTACTTTCCATTTCTGTACTTATCCTTTAGCAAGCCAATAATAAACAGCTCACAGGCTGGCACTGCTCTGAGCCACATTTTGAATGGGTATAATTGGCCCAAAAAGAGTTTATAACATGGATGTGGTTTTAGTACTTTATATTAAGAAGACAGGGGCATGAATGGTGCTGATGCGGTATGATGATAGAATACATTTTGGTGAGGTTAAAAGAAGAGGAAACTCTTAACGGTATCGTTTCAGAAGAGGAATGGCTACCTGTTCCATGCCTTCCTAATGTAGATCCCCAAAGTAACACAGAGTGATGGGAAAACTTTCTCCCAAACAGTTGCCAGAATTCTCTTCCAAATGACAATTTTCTGGTAAGTTCCTGGCTTCCCTTCTGTCATTTACATCTTTAAGAAGGATGAGAGATAAATTTGAAGATTTTTATTTTGAATTTATTTTTACCAAGGAGGAAGATTTGGTTGGTGAACTAAAGTGATGAGAAAATTGGAAGAACGTAACCTGTCATCTTCAAGCCCGTTATATCCACACAAAATAGAATTCTGGACATGGGTATTTATCCAAGAATATAGAAAAAAAAGGGGGCGGGGACATCAAAATAGAGAAAATGTAGATATAATCCTATGGCAAAATAATTAATGAGAAAATAAGCCTATTTAAAAAAATTCTGACAAAATAATCACAGATTATTCCAAAGGGGTGTGTGTGTGTATGTATGTGTGTGTATATAAAAATAACATTTTTCTCCCTTTTAAAAACTATTCAATGCAGAACACAGACACACATACCCCAAATGGAAGGCTGAATAGACGATAAGGAACCAGTATAAAAAAGTGCTATAAGAATGTTGTTAGGCCAGTTAAAGCTTGACTATAGATTGAAAAAATGTCAAGGACAACAAAAGCTATGTTAAGTTCTGTAAAGAAGAACAAAAGGATAGGTACATTGATTGGGGTATAGAGCAAAATGTTAACATATGTCACAGGGAAAACAGTCTATTACACTCCTGTTTTGACTCTATGGTCTCTATCAGGAAGAATGATCTTTAAACTGAAGAGGGCAGAGCAAGCAGAGAGTGAACTGGGGCCCGAGGTAAGTCAAGATAGACTAAAATACAACCTAGTTGCTTCAAATGAGTTCAAGGCTCGAGACCAGATAAATGGTCTCTCCGGTTATTGAAAGAATCTAAAAACAAACAAACAAAAAACAAAAACAAAAATGAGAGTCCAGCAATATGATTGTGGAAGCCTAGTCAATGATTTTTTTTTTTTTTGAATTATGGTCTATTTCCCTCATTTACCCCTACCCCCTCTCATGGGAAGATACGGACACATATATAACACCTTAATCAATAAAGACGTTAAAGAAATTATGGTCTAATCACAGATGCCCAGGGATTATTATGGTCTTCACGAGGAAATACTTTTTTAAAAAATATGGTTTTATTGATTTTAGAGAGAAAGGGAAAGAGAGAGCGATAAATATCCAATCACTGCTTCCTGGCATGCCGGAGATTGAGCCCACAACTGAGGCATGTGCCCTGAATGGGAATCAAACTGGTAACCTTTTGGTTCATGGGTTGCTACTCAACCACTAAGCAACACTGGCCAGGCCATAAGGGAAAAGTTAATTTATAAAAACAGGAAAATACCTAGGACATATCTCTATCAAAACTCTAGAACTAATTATTTCACTCATGGGTTGTTTGTGCTTAATGAAAGAAGTAGTGATCTTCAATTAACAGAAGTTAATCTCTCCCTCCCTTCCACCCTCCTTCCCACCCTCTCTTCCCTACCAACATTATCCCTTTCTTCCATTCCCTCATTTCTTTCCACACCCCCACACCCCTGTTTTATAGAATGATTAGTCAAAGAATTCAGAGAAATGGCTCTCAGCATCATCAAGACATTTAACACATTATTGCATAACACAATAGTAGACAGAGGAGGTGGAGGAGAAGGAGAAGGAGGAGGAGAAGAAAGAAGAAGAGGGGGAGGAGAAGGGAAAGGAGGAGAAGGGAGATGGGGAGGAGAAGGAGGAGGAGGAGGAGGAGGAGGAGGAGGAGGAGGAGGAGGAGGATAAGAGGAAGAGTAAGATAAGAAGTAAAGAGGGGGCGGGGGAGGAAAAATGCCAGTGTAATTAGGGTGACTCAAAACTGGTTGAACAAATGTTTTCCAAAGAATGATTGCTAATTAATTGGGGGGCAACCTGGAGAGTCTCTAGTGGTATGTGTCTTTTAGACTTCATTTTACCCCCTTGTTCTTTCTTTTTTACATAGCTTTACTCCAAGGCTTGCCATATTCCATGAAATATATGCTCTTGTGTTTGTCTCAATCAGATTCAACAAATACATAGGCATTTGGTGCGCACTCTGTATGGATCAGATGGGCTCTGGCAATATGAGTTGGGTAAGATCCAGTGCTTTCCTTTAAGTAGCACAGAGCTTAACGGGAAACAGAGGAGAGAGTCAGCAGTAACAATGAAAGCAATACACAGAAAGGAGATGAACATTGGTTGTGTCCCAACCTTTTTTTCTAGCCACAATGCTAAGGGCTTCACTTATTCCATCAAATCCCTTCAGAAGCCCTATGAGGTAGCTTTGATTATCCAAAGGTACTGATGAACAAGAGGGAGCATGACCCAGAGAAAACCTCAAATCAGATATAGAGCCAGAATTCAAAGTCAGGTACTGGATTCCAACGCATATACTCTGGTATTCCTCACAGCAAAAGCACCCGGGTCAGGAACATGGTAGGCCTATGTCCAGCCAAGGGCAGCTTCCCTGAGTGTCCTGGTGTATCCAGGAGAACTCCCCAGAAGAGGGAGGCCTAGCCTGAGAGAGACACAGATGTAAGCCACAGAGTTTGGCTGGGTGTTGAGGAAGAAATTTTAGGCCAAAGGGAATGACCTGAAAAATCAGGGAGGCTTAAAAGGACAAGAGTGCATGTGGCTGCATTTTACGTGCATGTGCCAATAGGAGTCAGGTCACATAGAAAGACAAATAGAGAAGTGATAGCAGACTCATATTTTCTCTCTCATTCTCTCTCTCTTTCTCACACACACAGACACACACACAGGATAATTTTTTAAATTATGTATTATTAATATTTTTAATTACAAAATATGAATTTTCAGTGCATCATGTTCCCTTGCTACTTTATTTTTCGTGTTATCTTATTCCTTTCTATGTTCTCCTTCTTTCTACTTCAATTTTCCTCTATACATTCAACAGATGTACTTCAATTTATGCATGAAATGAGTTCTTGCAAAGTTATGTGATTTTTTTTCAGCAAATGAAATATTACATTAAAGATATGAGGGAAGTTCCCTTCGAAAGGAACCTTATGCCAAATAGCTTTCTAAAGCAAATAATGACCCTATAACCAATCTTGCTCTAAATCTAAATTTTCATATATCAGCTTTGACTAAGAAAAGATACATCTATACTTTATTTTTACATCTCTCTGCTAGCAGTACTGCAACATAATGGTATGCCAATTTGAAATACCATAATTTTTATACTTTTTTACTTCTCACAATGCAATCTTAGAAAATGTATTATTTTCTATGTCATACTCATGCCTGCTTTCGGTTCCTCCGTGGGTTAGTGTTTCCTTCCCCCTGAGGCTGGGCAGGTTGGCAGGAAGTGACAGAGTTAGATAATCATCCTGCATAAGGTAATTAGAATGTGCTGTGTCCATTACAAAGCCCTGTGTATGCATTTTTACAATAGACCTCTGAGGTATGAGGCATTTTCTTGACCGCTTTACAAGGTAAGTGAGGCTCGGAGAAGTTGAGGAGCTTTGACAGATGTCCAAGCTGTGCTCTAATCCCAGTCAGCCTGACCTCGGAGCCACTGAATACCTAAGATGGCATGTATCTTCTTATTATTAGAATAATGGAAGTTAAGGGAAAAAAAATTATTCTTATAGGAGGTGACAAAGCCTTTGTTGGATGTCGGTGGTAAAAAGAGAATTTTTATGGGAACTGGTTTAGGTTCTAGAAATTTCTCTCCTGACAGTTATCTGAACAAGATATATACTTGCTCAGGCCTTAGTTTTTCCATCTGTGAAATGGAATGCCTACGGTCTTCTCTGCCAGTTACATTAGCTTTCCTTGTCCTGCTAGAACACTATACATACTGTTTGCCCCCTCTTTTTCCCATTTGTTTTACCAGAAAGTGAATTCAGATTAACAATTGTATCACCAGGAAACGCTTTCACTGGCTAATTAAAAATTCAACTCTGTTAAAGAAGAAAATTGGAAGGGAAAATAAATCTGCTTTTTTGGCTGCTATGGGTCAGGATGCCAGCTCCAGGCAGCATTGTTCTTAAGCCAAATATCTTTTTAAAAAATATATTTTATTGATTTTTTATTTATTTTTTTACAGAGAGGAAGGGAGAGGGATAGAGAGTTAGAAATATCAATGAGAGAGAAACATCGACCAGCTGCCTCCTGCACACCCCTACCAGGGATGTGCCTGCAACCATTGTATTAATACATGCCCTTGACCGGAATCTAACCTGGGACCTTTCAGTCTGCAGGCCGACGCTCTATCCCCTGAGCCAAACTGATCAGCTCAAATAACTTTTAACAGTGGAAAACAACAACAACAACAACAACAACAGAATATGCAGCTATCAGCTTAGATCTAAGAGGAAAGATCCAGATCTTTCTGATGCAGACAGGCCACTGGTTTTGAAGAAGCATGAAGGTTTTCAGAGATGAAAGTCTGGGCTCACTCCTGGCTGTTCACTAAGTCAATGCCCTGGACAGCCAACCCTTCCCGAGATGCACACACTTTGTCCCCAGCACCTCCGAGCATATAGGCCTTCCCAACTCTACTATTAACCAGGAGAAAGAAAGGGCTTCTGATCGCCTCCCTTTTGCTTCTTTTCTTTTAGGATCAAGGTGACTTTTAAACAGCTGCAATAAAAATGATTCTTTTCCCTAAGCATCTTCTCGGTAATGTCTGTGAGAAAGCAGAGGGGCTAAAAGATACGTGACATTCACCAGTGCTGCCCCTAAAGCCACAGAATCCACATGAGCAATTTCTTCATTTGACCAAAATGAATGGTCATCACAAAAACAAATGTAACTTTGGTGTCCCTGATTTGGCTGAGACAGCTTAAGGGCTCAAACTTAATAGACTTCTTCTGACCGATTAGGATCTCAGCGCCGGCTGCATCATCCTGTCAGAGCCGATAGCTGAGTCCAAACCACAGGCACGGAGCTGCCCTTGATCCATGACCTTAGCATACAGAATAGCGGGATGCAGGATGGCATGCGACTCCCAGGGAAGGAACTTTGAAGACAGTATTCATTTTGCTTTGTGTTATTTTACAAAAGACAATTAGCATGAAGAATAGATTGATGCTTAAATAAAATGCCTAACAGGAAAAGCACATTTCTACATTCCAAAGGCCCGAGAAAAGCTGTGCCTAAGAAGGGATTAGCTACTATCAGATGATTTTATGACTGGATTAATGATGTTTCATATTCACTATATTTATTTAAAAAGTGGGGGGAAAGAATAGGAATCTTTTAAGGAGCAGATAAGTGATTTCTGTCAACCTTAGAAGCTAAAAGAAAATGTTTTGAAAGGACAGTAGTTATAATAGTGTATTTACTGATAAATCCTTAATTAGAATTTTTTCTTTAAAAAACAGCCCTATATTTCAGGTAAATTACTTTTAACTCAGTCTGTAGACTGTGAGAAATGTGTGTGTGTGTGTGTGTGTGTGTGTGTGTGAGAGAGTGAGAGAGAGAGAGAGAGAGAGAGAGAGAGAGAGAGAGAGAGAGAGAGACAGACACTCCTGCATAAATGCTTTATATTCCACCAGGTATTTTAAACCATTCTTATTTTAGGCAATTGTTTCTGTAATAGATACACTAAAGGTGATCATTTTATTTTATTGCTAGTCATTGCTGACTGAAATATTTTGCCAGATGAAAGTAATTACTATGACTATATTACTTTTCTAACCTGTTCTTGTGAATTGGATCTCAGGCACTTATAGTGTGACATTCTGTTACCCTGTTTTATACACACACAGTCTTATGATGATGTGCTATGGCCTTACTTATATCAAAACATACACCTGTTATGCACTCTCTCTCTCTATTATTATTATTATTATTTATTTATTTATTTATTTTACTGACTGTATCTTTAATCTCCAGGGGTTGCAGGAAAATGTTTACCTTGTGTAGAAATGTAAAGATAAGAAAAATTGAACAATGCTATAGCTAATGTCAGTATTACAGGCAAGAAAACAGAACAAATCACTTAGGTCAATGATAATAAATAAAAGCAACCCATATCATATCAAGACAGGGTAGAAGGAGAAGGATAGAAGGAAGAAAGGAAACTAGAAAAGATGGAAGGAAGAGATGGAGGAAGGTGGGAGAGATGAAGGAATCCACAGAGCAGAGGTAATACCCACAAATGCAATCCCACCAAGAATCTGCCAGCCAGTATTATTATACATGTGGCTGCTATTTACATATTGATATCATGTGCTGACTATCTCTTGTGCTCTAGAAATTAGCCCTGCAGACAGAAAGGCACTGCATTCAAGAGCTTTTATTTGGAAAACATAGTCAAAGGAAGATACTACTGAAAATGATAATGCCTGCTAGCTTTCTGTTCTGACCCACTGGTTAACCACCCTGCAAGTTTCAAGGGAAACTTCACGTCCTCACATTGCAGGCAGATAGAATGGTATCCTGGCCCCAGAAGCTTCCAGCACAGCAGGGGGGCATGTGAAATGGTAGGAGCTGAGTTCCAGAAATGATAAGAAAAGAGAGATCTTCTTGCTCCCTTGATTTTCCTTCACAAACTCCCCAATTCTGTCATCCTCCCATGACACCTGCCACCCCATGATCCTAGCCTGAGTCCACGAGTTTTCCTCAAAAGCCATTTGGCTCTCCATGGTATCGATTTGGAGAGGGATTTGGTATTGATCCCAGAAGAAGGTGGGAGTCAACTCATCCCGGCTGCCAAGTCCAGGGAAAAGCCATGCTTTCAACCACACACAGGAAGCATCTGTGGTCGGGACGTGAACCCTTTAGCACTGATGAGAGACAGCACTAGACATGGTTCGCATCTCTCAGGAGACAGATGGGACCTTGCCACCAAGTACGGTGGGTGTGATCCCACCTGAGATTCCCAGTATGTTGTGCTGTTTTTCTTCATTACTTTTAAACTTTTTAGTTTCTTTTTAATTGGGAGTATAGATCGTGTTGGCCCCGGTCAAAGTCCTCAAAAGAGGCTGGCTTATTGGAGTCTTGCCAAGAGTTCTAAGAGCTTTATTTGCTGCCCGAAGAAAAAACAAAACAATACAAAAAAAAAAAAAATCATCCACAAAATGACTAATAGAGATGCCAGCTCAGTCATTCTAAAAGAACTCCGTACTCTCCAGGCGTCCCCTACTGGGCCATACCTCCCAACCCCAAACCACACTGGCAAGCTGTGGCTGGGGGTGGGAGACTCTTTCTGAACCCCCACTGTTATGAGAAACAACGTTTCGTAGGTGATTCTATCACAAGGCTCCACCCACATCTGCTCGGTTCCACACCAAAACCACATGGAGTGGACAACTTCACAAGTGCATCAGTCAATCTGCAGGAATTAAGACCCCAAGCCACCTAGGTCTAAAATGAAGCTGCCTCACATCTGGTCACTCAGCAGCTCCTGCAGCTCCGGCTAATGGCAGAGCTCCGAGCAGCTGTAGCCAGAGTGTGTGTGTTCACGTTCTGGTGAGGGACTGGAGCTGGAGGTCTGAAGGGAGATCTGGGCATAGGAAGCAGCAGCGAGCCTGTCTCTGAAGCTGTGGATGGACAGCCTGAAGGATGGAGGGTGGAGAGGGCTGGGAGCATCCCCCCCCAAGGCCGAAGAAGGAAGCAAGGGGGGTGGGAAGTGGGACTGGGCTGCTGTAAGGCCAAGTGGGGCAGAGAGGTCACAGGCGTGGCTTGGAGAGGTGACTGCTGGCCACTGGAGATGAACGCAAGGCCAGTTTCAGTGGCATGGCAGGCGGAGGACTAATACAAAAAGGCAGAAGATGAAGTGGATGGGAAAGCATAGGATGGCACCGCGCTGTTTGACCTGCAGAGAAGTGGGAGGAGAAAGCTGAGAGGTACCCAGAAGAGGCAGCAGGGCCAAGGAAGGCAATGATCTAAGAGTGCAAAGTATCTGCACAGGAAAATAATTTTAGCCAGCACAGGCTTAATTTAAAGTGAAACACAGTTGCGTAACTACACCTTCAATATTTTTAAATACTTACACATGAAAAGATGTGATATGAATAGGAGGGGAATCTTTGGTGACACAAATAATTATAATAAATAACATTTGAAAGGTTATAATAAATAAGGTTTTTTGAGTTCACACAGTTCTTCGGATACCCTCTAAAAGTCCTATGAGATAGACCTTCCTGTTATTCCTAGTTTATAGGCACAAGCTTCCTGCCCGGGGATACAATTAGTGAGGGAAGGAAACTGTCTGGTGTGTACCCTCTCCCCCCACTTACCAGATTACTTCCACACCAAATTAATTCTAAAACAGAAGAAAAATGACTTACACTTACTTTTTTTTTTTACAAGACTTTTAATAAAAAGAGAACTTTTCTTGTCCATAAACAGGTTTCCATGTAGCTATTTCTCACAACCATTCACCTCAGCTTTATCTCAAGAGTGTGTAACCACCAGCAGCTCGCTTAGAATTACCCCTTTCTCTACCAACAATTCCAACTGCAAACGTCATGGTCACTCGATTTCCCTGTCTATTTATCACAAAGGACCGCAGGAGTGAAGGGGTTGCTAATATATAAATACCTCGTACCTATTCAGACTTGCTCTTCTATGAGATGCATGGAAAGGCAATTAATTTTCAAAGATAATAGTCTTCTCAACACATCTACACATCAAGACTGACATACACATCACTGGTCTGGTAGAATAATCATATCAACCTTTTTTTTTTTAATACCAAAAAAAAAAAAAAAAAAACCCACACAAAACCCTAAAGCAAGGTTTTTCTAAAGGATAATTAAGCAAACTAATATAGTACTAAGTGGAATACACAATAAGAATACGCACTGAAATATCTGCTGTGTGCCATGCAGAACTGGTGTTTTAGGAGATTAACAATTATGATCGCCAGTCCTCTTCTGATTCTATAATATCTCACACAATCTCTTTTAAATTACTTTATTAACCTTTCCTCTTAGCACAGAAGTGCCCGATTATAGATAATATTTCAAAATCATCTGAGTGCAAGTGTGTTTGATTTGCTCGGTAATTATTTGTCTACTTTATTACACTGGACGAGCACACAAGCTCCTTGACCAGCTTTATTTCAAGTCCAGTTAAGAAAAGGGTCATCCCATTTTGTGGATCACTCCCATTGGGCCCCGACGAACATGGCATTTTCCTATGGGAGATGGGGACGGAGCATGGAAAAGTGCATTTTAAACATGGAGAAATCACCCCCTCCCCTGTCAGGAAGCGTTTCAGGCCCTGGGCTTCATGGGAAGAATGTTGTTCATTCCTGAAAGGAAGGGGTTTCTTCCCTGCACCACTAGGATGCAGGGCACCGGAGTCTGAGCATGCAAATACCTGCTGATGAGGTCTAGAAGCCTACAACTCCCATCCCTCAGATGGCCTTTCCCAGGTCGCTGTCACCTGTCCCTTGATACTCATACCACACAGGACATCACTTCTGGTTTTTTTGAGGGATAGAGAGCTAGAAACATCGATGAGAGAGAAACATCGACCAGCTGCCTCTTGCACACCCCCTACCAGGGATGTGCCCCGCAACCAAGGTACATTCCCTTGACCAGAATCGAACCTGGGACCTTTCAGTTTGCAGACCGATGCTCTACCGCTGAGCCAAACCGGCTTTGGCTATCACTTCTGTTTTGATGGGCATCATGAATGCATTTCCAGCAGAAAGAATGTGGAGGGGCTAACCACAAGGAGAAGTCACACATCTCCTTCTCCCTCGGAGTCTGGAGGGAAGTGGACCATCTGCATACCACACTGGGTTCTGCGGAGGGAAAGTTGGCTTGTTCCAACTCTACTTCTCAGGGACAGATGAACCTGATGCCTACGTGTTTTTAGAGATGCGAGTGTGCTAGGAAGAAAGGCCGCTGCCAGAGTCAAAGCACCAAGCCAGAGGACACTGTCGATTGTCTGCCACCAACAAATTCTGAAATCTCCATATGGAGCTGCATTCCAGGGGAGGGGGCTCTATGCGTAATAGGAGGTACGCTGGTCAGCTCAGTCACCCGTGGAATGACAGTGGAGGGTGTGGATGCCAGGATTGTAGACCCAAACCGAGCATAAAAAAAACACAAAAAAACAAAAAAAAAACACAAAGTAAAACCCAGTGTCAGCACAAAGTTGACAGCGAATGATTATAACAGCTTCGGAGCTTGAAAAAGAGTGTAAATAACTAGGATCCCCTGCGGGCTCGCTCAGCCTGCATACATAACAACCGTGATGGACAGCCTCTGTGGTAAAGCCGGGGGAGACGAGGCACCGGGAAGATGCAAAAATTCCGCCAGCAAAGGGCCTTAACTGTCACCTTTCTGACTAAATCAGCTGCTTTCATCCAGAGAGAAACAGAGCGGCGGGCTAGGCCTTTGGAAGGCCGATTGCCCCTTCGCCTGGGAAGCGGGCGTGTTAATTACCGGCCTCTCCGTGGTGATCCGGGCACTGCTACCCCAGCTCTGGCACTTCAGGAACTCTCTTCCCCCTGATCTTTCATCTTTGGCGCTTTTCGTTCACAAAAGACTGTTATTCAGAATAGCCTACGCTTATTTATAGCATGCAAAAAAGAAAGGCAAAAAGGGACAAGCCGCCATCCCCAGGTGAATAGCGTTGATTCTGAACTTAATTTTCTTTGCTTTTTGTGTGCTTCATGCACACCAATGGTGTCACAGGCCTACCTCACACCCAACACGGAATGGTTTCAAGTACTGGGAAATGAGAAGTGCATCTGGGCATGGCTTACAGCCTGGGACAGACTCTGCTTTGAGAGTACTAGGTGGGGTAGTTCTGCACACACCTAGCTAGCACTCCACAGGCTTGTAATTCATTTACAAGATAATTAATCAATTAGCAAATGAGTCCTCTCCCCTTGGTTATTTATGCGCTGCAGAAGCATTGCAGCTCCAAGTGGAAAGGCAGGCCACTTGTATTGAAACTTTGCCCTTCAAACACATTGGTCTTATTTATCTGAATTGAACAGATGCTTTGCAATGCCAGCCCATTGTTGCTGGCCTGTTTGCTATTAGAACCTGAGCAAGATTTAAGCTAAACAGAAGAGCATAAATATGACATCCTATAGACATTCATGATGATCAACGGTGCCATATCATCGTCAGCCATTGCTACTTATTCACATAGGAAAAGTGGTTGGAAATACACTTGACATTGCTAAAAGGGGAACTCTAGTCACCAGGAGGAAAGGTGAAGATGGAACTTTACACAGTTACTGGCTCTAGAGTACAACTCTGGGGTCTTAAAATACAATTAACTCGTTGCAATATATACATTATGCTTACGGGCTCAATAATTCCCATTTCTTTCAGAGCTCCATCTTATAGCAGGCGCATGTTTGGAAAGCCAAGATAGTAGGCAGCATTTGCTTAGCGACCAGGGTGTTCAGAGAGTGTCCCCAGAGAACCATCACTAGGGAGGAGGTCTGAGCAACAATAAAACTCCCATCAGGCCCCACTCCAATCGGAGGCTGGTCCAGATAAGTTATGGTGGTGAAATCCCTTTACCTCTCAGGGTCTCTGATGCCTCCACTGAAAAACACACACATTGAACTCTGCGGCTTATGTTTGGTTCCTTGCACAGCTATTGTATTATGAATCTCTGCATCCTTCCATATTAACACTGCTGCCAGGTGGAATAACAGAAAACATCTTCCCTCGAGCCAGGGCATGGGTCTACTAATATTTTTAAAGCAAAGAGGAAGGTCCCCTGATTCATACAAACGTTTCAGCGGCCAAATGAGCAGGAAGTCTGTTTCTGTCGCTGTGTTTTTAAGTCAAGAATTATGTATGAAATTACTCCCAAGCACAGGAACAACACAGGCCTTGTGGGTCCGTTTGCACAGGTGGGAAAATGTAAGACTGAACCCCAGGTGAGCACGTGGTAGGAAAAGTCTGTCATCCCTTCCTTCCATGGAGAAGGTCTGGGACAGGGGCAGAGACCCACGTAGTCAGTTGCTAAGGCTTTAATAATAAAACAGCTCCCAGGAAAACTTCCCTGGCCCTTTGCTCTGTGGAGAAAGGACTTAAGAATAAAAAAGCATTTGAATGTTTTAAGGGGAACAGTGCAACATAGTAAATGAGAAAATTAGAGAAAGGTCATTATAATACAAATGAATACCCTGAAAAACAAAACAAACTTGCCCCAACCCTTTACGGTTCTTTTTTATCTTTAAAAAAAAAAAAAAAAAAAAAAAAAAGGTCAAATGTGTGCAGAAAAGCAAACTCTACTTAGCCATGCTGAGCAAAGCTGGATTTGTTCTCTCACAGGAATGAAAAGCACAACAGTGAATCTTGGCGGCATTATTTCTTAGCAGAATTAGCATAACCCAGCACATCAGAGTATTAAAATTTAAAAAGGATTTCAAACTGTCCTCATATCATCAGCAGAGTCATGTCACAGATTTTTTTTTATTGGTTCAGCAGGCTAGGTGTAATTGTATCAATATTTTAATGCTTGATGCATATTGCCTGTGATACATTGCTTGCATAAATAAAAAGCACCAATATTCAATTGCCAATGAAATAATCACACGCTCTAGATCTTTATTATATCATGCATTATTTAATTACAATAATCAGAGTCCTTCTGAAGGTAAAACAAGATTAAAAAGGTTTTGTTTTATTGGATCTATATATTTGATTTAAACTTTACATGTTAGCTTTACATTAAGAATTTATAAGGCATCAGTTCAAATGGTACTATTATAAGAGTTTATTTCTTTTATAATTAGTACAGTAGCCTTAAAGTCCTTTGACTAACTAAGATAATATTTCAGTATTTTAATGAGCTTTTTAAGTGTAATTGATGTAACAATCATTGAATTACACATTTCTACCTGAAGAATAATGAAGGAAACATTTTAATGAGAAATTTAATCATTATTAGCAAATGATCTACTAAACTGCCATTTGCTGACATTTAAAAGCTTAATGGCAGAAAACTGTATTTTCCTACATCTGCATCAACATCGACGGTGATTACTTTCCTGTTACTCTGATTTCCCAGGTTAACTTTCTACCTGCCACTAATTTATTTATAAATTTGAGAAAACTTTCTGTAACCCACAGTTGTCAGACCCTTCCAGAAAGTGTGGGGCTTGACACTTAGAGGGATAATTTAAATAAATTAGCCCCTTTTCCAGCCTTCAGCAGTTTTCAGCATAAAAGGGTTCTTTCTTGTGAGTACTCATGCTTGCATCAGCTTGATTTTGATGAATGCCCTGCGAATTCCCTGATAGTACCTCAGACAGAGAGATCTTAGACTGATGTCAACAAGGTTTTTTTTTTTTTTTTTTAAAGCTTCCTCATTTCAAGAACACATCAGCATTTGGGGGACGATAGACATGAGCAAGAGAAGCCTACTCCTATGCTGCTATGCAGCTTTGCCAGCTCTGTGCTTGGGTTTTACTCCCGGGCGTAGAGAAATGCCCATGCCCTAGGTGAGAGGTTAGGATGGAGACATCCAGTGAAGCCCCGAACAATGTGTCTGAGGGCATGAAAAGAACCACAAGATAATACCAGGTAGGCATGATCTGTGTGATCCTTGCAAGGTCAGGAGAATTAGAAGCTCAGCCTTCAAACTCAAGTACGGGAGCGCGCTAACTTGGAGTCAGTATGAAGGTTGGCACAGGCATAGCACCTGGGCAAAGCCTAACGCATAGGAGTTGACTGCATTCCCCACGATCCTCAGATTTTTACCAGGTGTCCAGGTGCCCTGCTAGCTTCATAAGGAGCAATCACTTCCACAACTCCTGAAGGAGTGCTGCTTGTCTTGCTGTGTGATATGTAGGATGTGAAAAGTCAATCTGGAGGACAGAAGGGGATTTAGACACAAACACAAATACACTCTTATGTATCAAGTGTTCAGTGAGACCTTATTTATTTTTAAGTTTGGGTTCTGGTTTAGAGTCCTGGGAGTGAGTGGACAGAGGGAGGAAAGAGAAAATGCAACCATTAAACTCACACCAGTTTCCTGAAGATCACCAAGGTGCAGACATACTACGTTTACCCTAGCTGTTAGTGTTTTCTATCACAGAATTCTCATGACTCTTATTTTTTCTGTCTCTTAAAGAACTTGCCCCTTTTCGCTTTGCATGCTACAATAGCATGGACTACATATTGGTGTCCCTCCAACTCTTCAAATGTATATGTTGAAATCCTACCCTCCTCCAATGTGATGGTATCAGGAGGTAGGGATTTTGGGGGGTGATTAGGTCTTAGGGTGCAGCCCTCATGAATGGCATTTGGTGTCCTTATAAAAGAGACCCCAAAGAGCATCTTCCCCTCTTTCCCCTGCTGTGAGGATCCAATGAAAAGACAGAAGTGTGGAATCTTGAAGCGGATGCTCCCCAGAACCCAGTCATGCTGGCATCCTGATCTAGGATTCTAGCTTCAGAACTGTGACAAATAAATGCCTGCTGAGTATAAGTTACCCAATCAATACATGCTTTCAAAAAGAGCTTTAGAATTAAAAAAATATCATTTTTATTTTCCTGACAGTTGAGGGAGAGCTTCTGTACCTGACTTTCACCAGCATGTCTTCAGCAGCTGGGTGGAAGATGTAGCCCTACCAGGCTGTGCTGGGCACTGCCCCTGGGTGCCCAATGCCAGGTTTGCCTGCTGCTCACCAATGAGCAGACAATGAAAATGTTAGTAAATGACCTACAAGGTGTTGGAGCACTCAAGGAACTATTGCTAAAACATGTTTCAAGGAAAGGGCTGAGAAGCAATAAATATAAATACATCGGCTTCTTTTTTTATTTGGTTGGCCATGACACAGCGAGTGATCATTGATATTGTTTATGAAGGAAGACTCATTGCCAAACTCCAAAAAACAAGGCTGACATACTGCATCAGATTATATTTTAAAGGATATTTGCCAATTGTTTGATCTTGCAATGAAAAACAAAAAGTTGCAATGGACCACTAATAAAGTAGATCTCTTTGGCTAAATCCAGTATGACAGTTGCCTACTAAGGTGGCCTATGTGTCACATCTAAGGGGTGACACTGGCATTTCTTTATTTTATTAAATATTTTTGACATTTAGTCTGTAAGATTTGGGTGCCATTTGTTCATAACTATAATATGTGTTTATGGAGATACAGGATTATTTTTGGACAATTTTCAAGTAATAATTTAGATTTAAGTAATCATAATTTTTCCAATCTCCTATATCAGAGGGAAATAAAGATGCAAAATCAAGGGAAATATTAATGACTATCTGGCTGGAAATATGAAAGATATTTTTAGAGAAACTGGGTCAGGAATAGTGGTTAGAAATTTTTTACCCAAATATTATTAGGGTGGTATTATTCAGTTGTGGTGATACCACATACTGAAGTATCATAAGCATTCCCATGTGGGTCACTAGATTTCTATCAGTATGCAACATTCTTTGTTACAACTGAATTATAATAATATCTGTCTGACAGAACAATTTCACTAAACTACACTCAGGATAGGAAGAGAAATTCAACTTGCTTAAAGGTAGAAATAAAGAAAGAATGGAGGGAAGAAATCCAATTCAGGCTTCAGATCTACTTCCAAGAAAAAAGGAGGAAGGAAAAAAGAGCAAGAGAGAGAGAAGCAAACTATAATGTACAGCCCTAAGCCAATGCAGAGGAAATTGGAGTATGTTCTAGGTGTGGGAGAACTTTGCTTCCTTAGAGCATAATGGCCAAGACAACTTAAAGCAAGAAGAAGCTATAGTCAAACAGCAGCACACTGATAGAGGGTACCACATGAATTGTATCCTAGTTTGTGGAAGCAATTTCACCCCTTCAAGAGTGCCATCTAGCCAAAACTGGTTTGGCTCAGTAGATAGAGCATTGGCCTGTGGACTGAAGGGTACCAGGTTCGATTCTGGTCAAGGGCATGTAGGGGGTGTGCAGGAGGCAGCTGATCTCAATGTTGCTCTCTCATCGATGTTTCTAATTCTCTCTCTCCCTTCCTCTCTGTAAAAAAATCAATAAAATATATTTAAAAAGAGTGCCATCTAAGAGTCTAGTATTCAAAAGAGTGCCATCATGCAAAAGGGCAGAGATTTGGAAATAGCAGAAAACTATAACAAGAATGAATTCAAATGAAAAGTACTATTTAAACAAAATCATCAGTATTCCAATAAATACTTAAAGATTATCTTTTCCCTAATTACCTAGGTTCTATCCATCCTATTGTAATCCCAAATACTCTCTCTCTCCCAGTTAGCAAAGGAGATATAAACAAATGCTACTCAAAAAATGCATTTCTAAAAGGATACATCTAAAAGTTGGGGAGCAGGAGATGAAAACCACAGAGGAGGTTAACAATGTCCGCTCAGGGCAGCGTCATGTTGCTGCCAACAAAGGTGGTCAGTGACAAGTTTGCCCCACAGCTGCGAGGGCCTGATCCCCATTCAGGAGATCCTACCAATCATATAAAAGCTTATAAAGAAGATCAGAAAGCAGGTTCAATGAGGTGAACCTCCCCTTCTTTTGCTATCATTCAAGGACATTTTTTTTTTTCATAAAAAATATGAAAGCCCTCTATGCATGCAATCCTGGTAAATATGAATCCAATTCAGGCTTCAGATCTACTTCCAAGTGCATCATTCTTAGTTTTGATTATTTGAAACATGTATGCACCTATACTTCCCACACATGCAACCTAAATGCATGAAAATTTGCCTGGGATACACATAACAAATTCTTATTTTGAGGTAAACTATTCATTTATAAGTAAAAGAATCATGATTAGGACTTTCCTCATTCTTTAGCTTAATTTTTTATTGTTCTCCTTATCAAAATTATTATTTCCTATCCACTTCATTTCTGCCTTCTCATGTCCTTCTTTTTTCCCTCAAGGCAAGCCCAAGGCCTACCTCCTCTGTGAAAGATTTTGATCATCCACACTGGAAAAGAACTTTCCTTCCTTGTGTGCTTTGGACAATTTTTACATATTACACACGATACACAATTTACTGCCTAGTGTCAATCATTTTTTAAAAATATGAATACTTTTGTACAACTAGATTATAAGATCCTAGTGGGGAGAGTCATGCTATACAGGCAAACCTCAGGCTTCAAGAAGTCAGCAGCAGTGATAACAAAAATGTTTAACCTGGACAGTGCACCCCTTGGCAAAGGGCACAGGGAATGTTGATATAGGAGTTGCTTGGCAGCCACTTTTGCTTGGCATCAGCTATCAATAGGAGATGCCTTCAAGGGGCGAGATCATCCCATGTTGGTGCTTCTGGTGTCCACAATAGTCACCCAAACCTCAGACAAGGGGAGAATCAAATCCTTCATCCGCAGACATGAGAACCATCATTGTTGCCGGCACCAGTGAAGAGCCACCCTTTTAGCAGTGGCAGAAGACAATCACAGAAGCATAAGGGGAATGAGGAGAAGAAAAAGACATCTTATGCTAAGAGGACTAATTTGAGAAGTGTAGATTGAGATGCTCCCTGGACATCCCCAGCACCAGACACGTGCAGAAGCCTGGAATGATCATAAAGCATACAGGGAAGGGATCGGGAACATAGCCTTTGGTGATGGTTCCTGTGGTTCTGATCTTTCCCAGGGCAGTCAAGCCTCCTGAGCCCTGAGTTACATTTGCTGGAAGAACAGCAAGCTTGAAAATGTGTGAAGACACTGCTCTGCTGGTCCTGAAGTGAAAACATTAATTTGGAGCTAAAAAAAAGTCCTTTTTTTTTTTCCCTTCCTCAAACCTGACATCCATTTCAAGGTTAACAACCTAAAGCCTTTCAAAACATGGTGTGAGAACTTAATGCTGTCTTTTGTAATCGCTGAAATTTTTATTGAAAATGTTTGGTCCTAGGATCTGTAGATCAGTCACACAAAAGTGAGCAACACATTTAAAAGGCAAATGATCCTGAGAAATGTCAGGCCCTGGAACAATTTGGGAGCTGTAGGTTGACAAAACCAGACAAAAATAGGCACTGCATATAATCAGTAAAACTCCTCACTAAGTCCTCAAAACTTTATACATGATTTTTGGAGCCCCGGATTTAGATGTTTATATCTTTCATAAAGCCCATGGGTCTGTTAAGAAAAATGTATACCTATTTTTATGGCCTGACTTTTTATTAAAGGATCATAATATACGGGTGTTTTATATACAGCTTTAGCCCTAAGTGTTGCAAAATGTGTAGCTGAACTTGCCGGGGGTGGGGGTGTTGCATTATCAGGACAGATTCTCTAGAAGATTTTCTTGCACCCCCTGTTTCTGTCAGGGACCACCAACTGCTTGTTCCTAACAAACACACGTAGGTCACTGAGGTGGAGATAGCTTCTGGCCCATCAGTAATCATAGTTCACAAAATTCAGACGTCGGGTCCCAGATCTTATTTCCCAAGAAGATGCCCTTCAGTGAGCCAGGAGAGTGTTAACCAGTCACTGCTTCTAACCCACATGACATAAAAGGGGCCACATTTAACCTCTGCCTGAAAAAGCTGAAATGCCAGCCAGTAATAATGGTGTTAAAAACACTAAATATCAGGCCACGAACAGTGATCCTTACGCAGTGACAACAAATGAGATGATGCCTACAATTTCCACTAACATAGGCTTTGGGGGAGTTTTCAGGCAGTGGGATAGGGAAGAAGGCCCATGCAAGATCCAGTGGATTCCTCAGTGGAAGAGTCAGAGCTGAGTATGGGGTCCATGCAGGCAGCAACAGGGTATCAGAGCAAATAAGACTGTACTGAGTAAGAACCTTGGACATCTGCAGAGGCCTATAGCAGAGCATGTATAAACACAAGCCTGTTTCACTACCCCAGGCTGGAAAAAGCAGCAGCACACAGGGTTAGAGAAATCACTGCCTGTTGCTCTCACAGGGCTGGGAAAGGGCTTATGCCCAGCAGCAAGACCAAAAACCTCATAATTCCCAGAGCACTGTGAAGATGTACAGAAGTTTCTTGCCTCAATGGTGGGAAATAACTAGCCCGGGATTAAACACTGCTCTGTACTCAGTTAATTTTTTTTTTAAAGTAAGACCCTCCAAAACTCAACTTTCAAGGTAACTTAGTTGTGTCCCAGAACAAAAGAAAAAAATATTTATGGAAGTACAAAAATAACTAGCATCAAACAGAGTAAAAGATTACCAAATATGCAAAGAATCAGAAAAATGAAATGTTAATGATCAGTGAAATCAATAAATTAAAATGAAGCCAATATAGATAGACACAGATGTTAATATTAGAAGGCAAGAATATTAAAATGGTTATTATAATTATATTCTATTTATTCAAAGAACTCAGAAGAAACATGAAGGATAATACCAAACACTCCTAAGAGATGATAATTAACCTGGATGGCATTAACAGCATAGTAGTCATTGTAGGAGAAAAGATTAGTAAATTTGAATATATGGCAATAGAACTCTCTCTTTCTCATATATATTTTATATATAAATGAAATGACTGGAAGGGAGAAGAGATATATAATTAAAGAATACATAGATTCATTTGGGTGGGTTTGGAGGGTGAAGGGGAGGTGAGGGAGAGCAGGAAACTTAGGGGGTCTCCTAGTTGACTCTGTGTTTAAAAAGTTGTTAAAAGATGATGTCATTTACTATTATGAGTTCAGTTTCCAATAGTGAATATAAAGTTCTCTGGTAATATTAAGGATGAGATGTCCAAAAAATTGCTAGAAATTGGGTCTAAAGTTCAGGAAAGAGGTGATGCTGATGACCAAGAACTGAGCACTGTCCTGTACTGTATGAAATCTCCAAGGAGCTTGATATAAGGTACCAAGCACACTGAAGACTTTAACACAGACTAACACTCAGCATTCAGCAGTTTCATGGGAACTAGTTGGTATTGCACATGAGGAAATAAGATGTATCTTAACATAAAATGTAAATGATTTACTGCACTTGCACCTGAATAAGAGGAGCAAAGATTTACCAATCTAAGGGTGAACTCCTACAGAGGCAGTATCCCAGGCCCAAAGGAAGTGGACATGGAGGTTAGGATCTGTTCAATCCCAAGAAGCACAGAATTGTGACACTTGATGCAAGGGGGACTTCCCAGCCCAGGTTCTCATTTTTTTTTTCTTTCACAGGAATACCTATTAGAATATATATTTATCCCACTGAAAACCAGGTTTCTATTTCAGATTTGGGGCATCTCCCCAATGTGTGAGAGGTTCCCACTATATATATCTTTCAAAGGCAATGGTGTACATGGGAACTCTGCACTTTCCCTTCAATTTTACTGTGAATCTAAAATGCCTCTAAAAAAACAAAGCCTTTAAAAAAGTTAATAACTGGAAGCATGATAGCATCCTGCTTTGGATATTACCCCCAAAGCCCAATGGTTTTAAAAATAAGCAATTCATATTATTAATTAAGAAAATATAGGTGGTATGATAATGTTAATGTGCCAACAAATAAGGGTGATTTTTAACATCTCTTACAGAAAAGACCTGAACTACTACAGAGGTCTGTTAATTCACAGCAATTCAAGCAGTGCACCATACAAACCAGGAATAATAAAACATCCTATAACAAAAACTTAGCGTCCCATATAAATGGCTAGGGGGAGTGACATGATGGAAATGTCCATTCAAATAGAGAACCCTGATTAATTTTCTTCTATAGTTGGAACCACAGTCACCAAAATAAGCTCACTGATGTAGCTGTGGTGACATATGAGTTGGAAAGCATGGCGTGTACAAAGGTGAGTAATAAAAGTGAAGCAAACGAGCAAATATATATCAAAAGTGACTGAAATTATGTGTTTTCATTGTTAGGAGGTGTAGCGAAATCCTCTCCCGGTGAATTCCAATTCAGCATTTCCTTGATATATCTTTTATAATTTTCACTCTAATTATAATGAAAATCATTTTTCAATGTAATTTTGCAATAAAAATGGTTTTTTTTTTCTCTCTCCTCATTACATAAGAACACGATCTTCTGGAGTCACTGAGCTGGCTTACAATTTGCACACTGTAGCTTTCCTTTCTTACCATTTAATCTCTTCATAGTCTACAGATGTCAAGAGGTTCAGATTAAGCTTGTTAAAGATCCGCTTCACTCGAACTCGCTGATGATTATTTATTTAGCAGTTTTATGTAACCCTGTCATTGATAAGCACTCTATTAATTTGCCCAGGGACAAATCAACACTAGTTATTTTTCTACCGGCTATTAGACTCGGTACCGCTGTTTGTTACAAACCACTTGCCAGTTAATTATAAATTATGGGTCCTCTTTGCCTATATTAATTGATATCTCTTCAGCCTTTGTAATACCAGACAAATAAATTGAAGGCAAGATTTATTAAGCAGTGTATGTCTTGTGTCTCTTGATTAGTATTCTTTACTTTTAAAACATTTATACTTGTTTATACAGATTTGACAGACCAATGCATTAGAGAAATAATCTTTGGGGTGTACTGTAATAAAGAAAGAAAAAGATTTAATAGGCTTCCTACAAATTTATTCCAAATGACCCACAATTCATTGTGAGCAGTGTCTAATATGCCTTTTGACTTTGTGCTACAGACTGGTGAAGGCGGCTTCCCAATTATGCAAAAGCTAATATTCAAATAGTTTTACAGTCTATGCATGCAGTTACTATAAGATAAACAGATATGATGTGCATACACTTAAAAATCATACCACTTTACACATGCACTATCCAATGTCTCTTCCCTTCACCTTTTGCATATGTGCATTTTATTATACATGCTTCTGCATAAATGCAGAACCTCTTTTCCCCCTTTATTTTTGTTATTTAAACAATCTGTAGGAGTAATACGCAGTGACAAAACAATGAGCTTTAGCCATTTTTAATTTTTAGCAGCATGAATTATAGATGGCAATCGCCACAGGACATGCACCTTTCCATGTGCAGCCCACAGAGGAGCTGGAGTCAGAATTTAGGCCAGGTAGGAAGAAAAAACAAGTTTATAAAAGAAAATCTTCATTTGTTAGCTCCCTGGACAGTATGGAGCATTGAAGAATTGCAAATTTAATGGGAAGTATTACCCCAGAGGGTTATGGGATTATATTCTGATTTTCAGAGCTAGCTATCTGCCAAAAGATCCAGATCTCTGAAATCCTAATTTCGTATATAATTTCTCCATTTAATTAGCAGTTTGGAACCGAGTTGTGTTTGTGGTGCCTTGGATTCCTACTCCTTCTCCATCTGACATAAATCTAGCAAATGGACAATTAGCTCATTGGGGTGGGTGGATTGTTTTTCCATTAGTTCTCACAGGAAAGGAGATATATATTGGTCAAGAAGATCTATTACTATTTTCAACACACACATAATTGAATCCCTTCTCCAGTATATTCGTGTTTGACGATTTAAAGACTCCCCAATTAGAATTTAGAGGAAGCCTTTGGAGTAAAATTAGCCAGCTCATTCAGAAAACATGCACTCTGCTAATGTGATGGCAACTGACCTTGAGCCACTTTTTAATAATGAGATTTCAAGAATCATCTTCTCCTATCTACCATGCTACCTTTTGTTAGCTGTTTCTGGGCACACCTCCCAGTGGATGTCATGAGTGATAGAATTTTCCTGATAGCCTTGATTCATTGGATTATGCAGAAAATATGCTATTAATCATCCCGCACCAATTTATTATTTTGTCTGTATAGCCTCCATGTTATCCCTCCTACCACTTACTATCTCATTGCTGGAAATCTCTCTCCCCTGTGGTCAAATAAGATCCAAGAGAAGTAAGGTTTAAGTTATTAGTTACAACGTAAAATTACTTTGATTAGCTGTGGATTGGAGTTGACACTAACCTCTCAAATAAATCATTTCTGATTATTCTCATTTCACATATTCACATTACTTTTGAACCCAATTACATGGTTAATCCATTATTTCCTGAACTACAGTGTACATTTTTAATACCTCATGTTATTTTACCATAACCCAGTTGTTCTCAACTGGGGGCAATTTTACTCTGCAGAGAACATTTGGCAATATCTAGAGACACTTAAGGTTGTCACAAATGGGGGGAGGGAAGGGACTGCTACTGGTATCTAATGAGTAGAGGACAGAGATAATACCAAACATCTTACAATGCAAAGGACAGCTCCACTACAAAGAGTTTACTGGTCCCAAATGTTAATCATTAAAAGGATGAGAAATCCTTTTATAACGCCTCCATAGAAACCTTTTCTTTATCAAAGGGGCATTAATAAACAGAACAACATTTTTTTGGGGGGAAGATTATAAAACGTAATTATGACTACATTTATCTTATTCCAGGTGGCCCACAGAAGTTGCCTCATGTGCCCACTGATATGGTAGCCAGAAGGAGGTGTTCGGGCAACATTGGGCCTGAAATGAATCGTGTACTCTTGGCAACTGAAGTGACTCTTTTGTGAGGCCTGCCATGTATTACATCATAAAATAAATTCAAGGCAAATGTTAAATTCAGTTCAATTCAACTCAAATAATTGAAGTGGGAGCTCTGAGTGGTCAGTGGGAGAAGGTCTGAATTATACTAGCACAGTCTGTTGAGGCACTCTGGTCATGGAGTAACATGAAGAAGAGGAAGCACAGGTGGATAAAGGGCATGAAGTGTATCTTAGCACACCTGGGAAAACACAAAGATTCACTAGCCTGAGATACAAATCTTGACATTCAACAAAGGTTTGCTGACATCCAGTGGGTATAAAGTATCAAGTCCTATAACAGTTATCTTCAAACCTTTGTCTCTCTACCCTAAAATATGCTTAGCATATAATAACGTATAATGATATTTGATGTCATCTGACTATTGATGTCATCTGACTATTGATGACAGATATATATTAGCAAAAGCAATTTCTCATTAAAATATGCATCGATGTTTCATGTTATCAAACAGCATCTAATATTCTAATATTATTGAATATGATCTTTCCACACCTTCAATGCACATGCCGTACTTTGGAGATAGCTACACTGGGAGATACACATTTAATTCTGTGCATGAACCCCCACTAGAAGATAATCTTCTTGAGACTGGTGATGATATCATTTTTCTTTTTCTTTGTGTTGCTAGTGCTCAGAACAAAACAGGGATTCAATGACTGCTTTATTTAATGAGTAAATGGAGTTGGCCTAGGACAAGCTGATCTGGTAGGATGGAATACAATGGGTGCAGACATAACTACATGGCTAGGCAGAATTACAATGTAGTAGGGACTAAGAAAATCAGTCTTGCTTGTGTCATAGACTTTTTCAAGGTCTGCTCTGAAGCTTTGCCAATGAGCCCACAAAATTTCCTTTTATAAACATTTCTCATTCCTAGGCGGTCCTTGGAAAAATATGACTATATTTCCTCTGGTAAGAGTGCTCAATTAAGCTTTATGAGGTCCACTTAAGCTGATTCCATGCTACTTATAAATCTAATGTTGAACCCCACTGGATTTCTAGATTTTTCCGGAATCAGAAGCAGGCCATCCAATTAGGAACCACATAAACCCTTCTCACTCCCAAGGGGGTTTTACTGGTTATTTAAGATAGTCTGCATTCTTTTTCTTATTCTTTCTTAAACTAATAACTTTCCCCCCAACCCCAATCAATCTGCAGCCATGGTTGACATATCTCAGGATACATTTATCCCACCAAAATTTTGGCCACCATCTTAGCACTTTACTTTTAAGGTCTTTGGAAAAACTCCATGTCCTTTGGTACTGTTTTGGCTATTGGAGTTTATAAACAAGCAGATGAGGCTGGAAGGTGAATATCATCTCATTTTGGATGAACAGAAGATTTTCTGCATAGTGAGAAATAGTCATCAGCACCCTATGTCTGCAACAAAATGGTTTTACTGATTTATTAATTGCTTTAACTCTCAAGTATCTTTGTAATATGGAAACTCCATATTCATTATTAATACTGAAGGGGTATAGGTAAACTATTGAATAATTAGTTTTCTATTAACTGAAAATAAGTTGAAGGCCTAACCTTTTACTAACAAACCTTTTAAATGTCTCCCTTACCTTCAATGACCAAACCCATTATATACCATATTTCCTCTTTCCTTTATTTTATTTATACTTTTGAGATTTTCATTGAGCACCTACTATGTTCAAGTCAAGATTCCATAGACTCAGCCATTCCTGGGAAATTGCTTCTTAAAGATGTCTGAATCCACAGATATTATCCTGTCAAAAACCTTTGTATGATTTGCTGAATATGACTATTGATGAATTATAAAATTATATCACAAAAAATTAGCTGAATTATTTATTTAACAAATGCTAATATAAATTGAATTTCTATCACATTCTATATAATAACCCTCTAAAAGAAGATGCTAGTACTATTGTTATCTGTTATCTCCATCTTAAAGGTTAGGAAAATGTGGAGATCTTAAATGTCTTGCTGTAGTAGGTTACAAGGTACGGTATATGAAGGAAAGGTAAACTAAGGAGCAGAATTAGCACTTATTTAGACCTAGGTATAATATCAAATTCATTATTACTTGAAAAGCTGGTCCACTTTAAAAACCAATGTATGTCTGATGGGGTTTTAGAGTTTGACTGCAGAATTCTCTGAAAGGGGCTTGTTTGGTATGTAATTAACATGACAAAAGAGAGAAAGACACAAGTTTAGCAAAAAACTCACTTTGAGTGAATACATTTCTCTTTTTCCTTTTTCAAATGAGAAATGCTGGATAAAAGGCACATAAAGTAACTGCTGACTGAGTGCAGCTCTTGAGTTAAGGACTTGTGCTGTGAAAATTCTACTTTGTCTAACAAACACTATCAAAAAGGAACCTTGAAAGGAGAACATTTGGTTTTCTCATTTTCAAAAACAATAACAAAACCCCCAGTTCTGACACCATGACTCCCCTGTCAGTGATGACAGGCACATGTGATCAGGAAAATAGCCCACTCTGTGAATGGGCTCTCTCATCCCAGGAGCTGAGTTTAACCGGGGTGCTGAATGGATGCATGGACAACACTAACTGAGGCTCCTGTGGATGGTAGGTGCAGATGAGTAATCCTCCGCATGTCAATCAATTCCAAACTCCTCCCACAGCGAGTGCAGGAATTTAATGTCAAAGCCTCTTGACACAAAATCAAATTGAATGCATGACTATACACTCATCTCAGCATTGTAAAAAAAAAAAAAAAAGTTTAACTGAGTTTTTAGAGAGTGGAAGGAAGAGTGAGAGATGGAGAGAGAGAGAGAGAGAGAGAGAGAGAGAGAGAGAGAGAGAGAGAGAGAGAGAGAGAGAGAGAGAGAGAGAGAGAGAGAAAGAAACATGGATGTGACAGAGAAACACTGATTGGTTGCCATACTTGCCACAACCAGTGACTGAGTATGCACCCCATCTGGGAATCAAACTAGCCAGCCACCTTTTAGTTCACTGGACGATGCTCCAACCAAGTGAGCCACACTGGCCAGGGCCATCCCATCACTTTTCAGTCATAGTTACATTCAAGAAGAAATCCAGCAGTGAGTAGTACAAATATGATTAGGAGGAGATTGCAGTTGCTTCGAAGGGGCTATAGTTCAAAGACAGAGACCTTGGATTGGGACAGAACACTCTGCAAATGGGAGCGGAAATCTCCTGGCTGTGCAATATTGGGTAATTATACCTCTCTGAACAACTGTGTTTCCTCTTAAAAAGTAAATGTATTCCTATATTGTGGAATTTGAGCACATAAAATTAGAAAACAAGGTAGCACATTACTTGGCCTATAGTAGAGGATGAAATAAAATGTGAATTTTATTATTGCATTAGTCCAGATCTTCCAAGAAACAGATACCAAGATGGATTTAATATGCAAGAAGTTCATTAGAGCAAACACCTGTGAAATGAAGTGGAAGAGGGAGGCAGGAGAGGCTGGGAGAGCCTTCAGGCTCTGAGTGAAAGAGAGAGGGAAGGACTGAGCCAAAGAATCTTAACTGCCATGCCTTTATTTCTAAGGAAAGTCTGGCAAGGCTGTTGTGCAGTCCTCCAGCCAAATCTGCCCATCAGAGAACCCTGACTCCTAGAAATGAGGCTGCCTCGGTCATGGTGCCGGGCTCACTTGTAGACTGGAAACACCGCAGGGGAGGCACAGACACACCCTGACGCATCTCCAATGTCCTGACTGAGGCCCTGGGTCAGTCAGGTCTCTTATAGTCAAAAAGGCCTGCTCTCCTGGTGGCAAGTATTAATCAATGCAAATACTCAGCAAATCACATGTTATTGCTCAGGAAAGGCAAAGGGGGGCCAAAAAATAGAATAACCGTACACACAGAATAGTAATACAAAGTCAGGGCATCTTAGGTTATAGATTTTTTTAAATATGCAAATGAGGTCATAGGGAAGCAAAGGCATCCCATTTCAAATTCTAAGATGATTCTTGCTCTGATTAAAAGCAAGTTAGGGAAGCAAACAACTTAAAAACTGCTTTTAATCAATCCTTTCCTACTTAGATGTGACTTTCATGAAAGACTAGATTCTAGATTTCTTTACATGTAGAGGCGGCCTTGGCTGGAAAGAACTCTTAAGAGGGGTCTATCTCTCCCACCACTGCTGGGTGCCTGGAACGCTCTTGGGCTCTACCATTCATCTTGTTCACCTGCCCACCCTCCATCGCCATTCTTTCCTTTTTCTTAGGATTACATGATTAAGTGTGTGTGTGTGTGTGTGTGTGTGTGTGTGTGTGTGTTTTCTTGCTTCTTTCTGGCTTTGCATCCCTTTAAGGATCCAAGGAAAGCCAGTGATCTTCTCCAGCACCTTCAAAATATACACACACACATCCATGCAAAACAAGGCACAGGATTCCAGAGGGCTGGTGGACCCTCCAACACCCATCTATGCAAGGCTTAACATCACTTAGAGTTACTACATTTATAAAACTGTTACATGATTTTAAACTATCTTACCATTCTTATACTGTATTCTTATGTCAATTAAGACCACCAACCATGATGATGTCTTGCTTTTTGAGTTCAAAAATCTCAGCATGCCTCAAGGCATCATTCAGCCAAGCTATAGTGGATGGAGACACCCTATGTGGATATACTTTCAAAAACATAAGCACACTGCTTCTTTGGCTGAGGAGCTCCTTCTTATTCCTTTGTTTCCCCATACAAAGGTATGAAATTTGGGATGGGGATGGGGCACACGCTTATTTAAATCCAATTAGGTTTGAAGGTCCTTCCTTTTAGTATATTTTAGTTGAACATTACACTACAATTCTAGCACTTATGGGTGGTTCTTACCTCCCATTTGGCTCTTTCCCTTGGTTAAGTGTTTGTGTTTTAGACCATTCATCTCCTCTTGGTAAAGGAACATGCTTTGTCTCACTTTTCTGTATCTCATCAATACATCAGTATTTCCAGAAGGAATTATAAATTAAATGGACAACATTGAGGGGGAAATGGGCAGACCCTAATGAAAACTCGGTCACCACTCTGAATTCACTGGAGCCTAAATTTTCTCAAGCAGAAGCCGTGTGAATCCCGCCTTGCATCACACCTGGTACTGGACCCACACAGGGCCTGTGCACAAGGGGCTGACCTCGTGATGTTGCAGGGAGCCAACTCTTCTTTCCAGCAGTGACTGCCTCCAATTACTCTGTCTCCCAAGTGCCTGCCCAGCCTTGTCGCCTTAACTCCTCATTTTCCTTTCTTTCGAGGGTTACAGCCAACACATCAACCTGGCAGGTGTTGCACTAAAGGACACGGTACATGACAGAGGTCTGGAAGAATGTATTTCCTCCAAAGCCAGTGACCAATTAGTTGCTTGCCATGGACTGTAATTTTACTGCTACGAGTGCTGTGTTCTTGTGGCTTGGTGATAGACACACTGTTTATTTCCCACTTTACTGTCTTGGCCGAGGCTCAGAGTCCTGCCCAGCGGCCTTTAATGTGGCTCCCAGAGAGCTTGTGACAGGGGACCAGATAAAAGGTGTGCGTGACCGGCAAAAAGGCAACCCTGAGCAAACTTCTCTGGGGTGCAAAGTAAAGAGAAGGGTTCTTTTCCTTCCTCGCCTTTCATTCCAATGTTTCTAAATGAAATCGTGGACAACACCAAGTCCGTGAGGGGAAAGCTCAAAGATCTCAGTAGTGTGGCTGAAGACTCCAGGAGGGTTATTAAGCTGTTCACAATATGAGCATCTGATGAGCATCCGAGGCATTCACCACTGGCTCAGTAATTGTCTCCTCATTGAGGAGCCACTGCCCCTCTCCCCCCCACCCAACTTTTATGATTCATCATATTTATTTTTTGTTTCCTCAAGCAATGTCTTTTATTAGTTGCACACCCACTGCAGGAATTTAATTTCTGCTGGAGAACAACAAAGCAGTTGATTATTATTATGGAGAATCTGGTACAACATCGAGTGAAATAAAATCTATAAGGCATTAAAATGACAGATTAGGAAAGGAGCCGTGTTCATTTACAAGTGTTAGAACATCATGCTAATGCCTCGCAAGCACCACATAAAATGAAAATCAACGCTTTCATGCTGCTTTACGGACGCACCAATGCCGCGAAGCTCCCAGGAACAGAAGCCAGAATGTGTGAAGGAGATATGGTCCTTCTGTAGTGGGCTCACAGGCTCATTCTCCGCAAAGCCCACATAAAAACACGCCTCTCCTGTGCACAGCCAGAAGCTCTCCAAGCTCATCCTTTGGCCTTTCCAGTCTAAACAAGGCTAATTCTGTAAGATCTAAAGCTTTGATAGGCACCTCATTGTTCTTAATGGAGGGGAATACTTCCCTTATTAGGCAACCTCTACTTTTTCTATCCCAACTGGAAATCAGAGAGAGAGGGGGGGGGGGAGGGAGAAGAGAGAGAGAGAGAGAGAGAGAGAGAGAGAGAGAGAGAGAGAGAGAAAGAGAGAGAGAGAGAGAGAGAGAGAGAGAGAGAGAGAGAGAGAGAGAGGGAGAGAGAGGGAGGGAGAAGGGAATAAGGACCCCTGGAACCAGCAATGCAGGGTTATCATCTCACACAATAAAGCCCCGATAATTTATATGTGCTTTAATCACTCCATGCCTATAAACTCTTATTTTAGACATAATATTTATGCTTTTCTATCAGGTGTTAGACTCCAAGGCAGATAAGAAGACACACATACTTTAAGAACGCCAGAGAATATTGGGGTGAAACTTCTAAAACATAAGTGTTTGTTTTCCTGATAAGAGACATAAACATATAATAAAATGTCTTAATCTCCAAGGCCGCCACACCTTAGGGTATCTTTATAAGGGAACAGAACAAATAAGTTCTGTTGATAATATTGACATATGCTTCCATAAAGGACTAAATGCCTTTCATCTTTCTCTTTCCTTCCTGAAAGGGAAATACAGAAGACAGTTTATAGGAAATTCTATCAAAACAGTAAAGATGTTTAAAAAGGGTCTTGACAAGGAAGTCACAAAATCTCACATATGTAGAATATATTTTCTGACGATTCCGAATTTAAAAATGTGTTGCTCGTATATGTTATACATATGAATGTGTCTATTTGAGAAAATAAATATATACCATACAATGTATATCTAAAAATATAGACATATAATGCACTTTACTATAAATTACGATCTGTGTAATAATCCCTATGCCAGATGAACAGATAACAATTTGTATTAGTAAATGTGAAGATTTCAGATTGATTCAGTATTTGATTCTGAGGAAGAAATAGCGGAAGTTAGAGCTTTCTTTCCTTGAAGCACTGATGGAGAATATTGAAAAGTCTGATTTCTTGGGCTCTCTCATCGGTGGCATTTAAATAATGAAAATCCTTAAAGGCGCTCTCTTTGAGTAGCTTCTCTTAATAAAGTAGCCAACAATGGCCAAGATCTCAGGCACCATCTGAGTGCTATACCCATTCCCCTGGTCACACCGTGTGATACTCTAATGCTCACGTGGCCATAACTAGTACCTGTGTGATATTTTCATCTTTTATGTTCAAAAAAGCATTAGGACAGCTCTAACCAGTTTGGCTCAGTGGATAGAGCATTGGCCTGCGGACTGAAGGGTCCCAGGTTTGATTATGGTCAAGGCATGTACCTAGGTTGCGGGCACATCCTCAGTGGAGTTGTTCAGGAGGTAGCTGATCTATGTTTCTCTGGCGTTGATGTTTCTAACTGCTCATCCCTCTCCCTACCTCTCTGTAAAAAAATTAATAAAATATATTTTTTAAAATATTTTTTAAAAAGCACTGGGATAAAAAGTGAATGAGAATGGAAACCCAACTTGCTATATAATTTATAAAAATTTAGAAAGATAATTCACCAGCCAATTTTGTTATTTTCGTTATTAAAAGCGAATTTCTCATGAGGAAGCTTGGTCACTGAGTTGTGAATGGGGGGAAGGAGAAGGGGACTGGTGGCAGGACACATGTCTTCCCAGGCCTGGTTATGTGATCTTGGGCAACCCACATTCACCTCTGGGGACTGCAGGATCCTGTAAGGATGGGTCTGTGACCAATGCCCAGCCTTGGACACCTTACACGGTGTTATGAGATTAAGATCTTCTGATGTCAGGAGAGCTCCATATAAAGTAAGGTGGTATTCCTGTCAAATACCTGGCTATGATTTTTCACTGTCCTCATATCAAATATCTTCTGTTGTGACCTGTGACTTCTAGAACTCCTATGAATCCCCTCACTTTGAAGAAAAGAATGAAATTATAAAAGCTTTGAACCTGTATGTAAGTGTCTGTGGAGCTAATGATGCAATATAGCCTATATCAGTGGTCAGCAAACCTTGGCTCGTGAGCTACATGCACCTCTTTGGCCCCTTGAGTATGGCTCTTCCACAAAATACCACATGCGGGCACGCACGTACAGTGCAACTGAAACTCCGTGGCTCATGTGCAGAAGTCGGTTCTCGTCCTGGGCGAGTCTATTTTGAAGAAGTGGCATTAGAACACTTAAAGGGCCAAAGAGTCACATGTGGCTCGCAAGATGCGGTTTGCCAACCACTGTCCTACATGATGGGACAAAGAATGAGCTGGCCAACAAGTCATGAGTATTAGAATACTAGCCTGACTGAATGAAAGGGAAGGAATACAAATGTGAAAGGACATCAAATGGGAAGTACATACAGATTCAGGCATATGGTTGCACCTAAAGATTTAATAAAGAATCAGCCATCCCCTGAGGAGCATAGAAGGGGGAAAAAAGAGAAAACACATAAAATCGAGCCCTGGCCTTCTCCCCACTGACTGGCTGCTAATTTTTTGAACTTCACCCAGGTTGTGTATCCAACAGACCGCATGGTGATTGCTAAATTGCTCAATGACCACAAGCTACAACCATGAGGAAAATATTCATGAAAATTAACATCCCATTTAATACTTACCACATTTCCAGCCAACGCTTTGTGTACCAGAAAGTCCTCGAACTGGCTCCAAAACTTTTCAATTCCTGACAAATGCACTGGCCCCTCTCCAAGGAGCTGGGCAGCAATCTGTGCTCTGTGCTGGTGTGTGGTAGCAGCAGTATCGCTGGTTGGACAGCCAGGGCATGGAGGCGTTCTTCTCCAGAAAGAACAAACTGAAGACCAGTGGTCTCGGGGACTCACTGAAGCACCAAAAACCCTCACTCTCAGCCTTGCAGGGGGCGTGATCTTAACTGCTTCCTATTTGCCCCCACAAAATGATAGACATATAAAAGTTAGAACTTTGAAATAGCAACAACTATCTAATTAATTTTGTTTTCACTGGAAAAGAAAATTCATGTTTCTTTTTAGAATATAAGGGCATCGTTGAGAGCAAAGATTCTAAAATGTGACCTTTCGGGACTTTCCTAAAAGCAAAAATGAGCATATTAAACGAAATAAACACAATAAAATTTATTTTCAGGAGCTTGTTCATACCCTCTTATTTGTTTGTCTTTCCTACATTCCGTATAGCTCACATACTTTAATCATAACTCTGCCAATAGCTTCAAAAACTGTCCTTATGCTGTTGATGTTACATTGGCATGAATCATACCTACAGGTGTAACCACCACATACCCCTCGGCCCCCTCCCATTCACACATGCTTACTTCCCTTAGAGATGCTAAGGGAACGTAGTTATTTGCATTCTCAAATACTTTTTAAAATTTCATTACACACATGTTCTCATGAAATAATTGGTTTTATAGAAGGCTGAATGCATCCAAGATCTATTTAACTCAAAGCCTAATTTTCTTTAGGCTGCATTATGTTCACTCAGGTTTGCATAAGTGATTATTTTCAATGGCACCACCACAACTTAAAGTGTGGGCGGGTGTTGCAAACCTCTCCACATCCCCTCTTGAGCCTACTCAGTGTTTTAGCACACACAGTGTATTTGCTCCATACATGATGATGATGATGATGATGATGATGATGCAACAACCTGTGCTGGGAATCCGACCTATGCAGGCTTAATAATGTCTACATTTGTAAAGCAGAAAAGTCTAATCAGTGTTAAAACTAGAATAGTTCAGCCACCCACCCTCCCTTCCCAAGAATGGCATAGCTATAAAAAGATTCTATCAGAGGAAGAACTGTGTTTCACTGCCATCCCTGGAATGTCCGTGACTAAGACTGGCCAAGTCATAGCCTATGGGCACTTCCCCAATAAAACAGATAAGTCCCAAGGTTCCTTTTACTCCCAAACTCTAAGCTTAAGATAATATTTTCATCATCTGAAAGAAAAAAAAATCAGTAATGTCCAGGTCGCTACACTCCATTGAGGCCATTAGCCAAAAGATAGTATGGCTTTGTTCACCAATATTGAAAACATCTAGATTAGGGGTGTCGAACTCAATCAGAGAAGGGGCCAAAATCTAAAATCCAGCCTAAATCACAGACCGAATGGTTTACTGAACAGTCATAAACTGTCATTGTGATGGAAACGCAGCGGAGTGCAGTGATGACAGCGCGGTGCGGGCCACATTGCAAGGCCTGGCGGGACGGATTTGGCCCGCGGGCCTTGTGTTTGACACATGTGATCTAGATGATGGATGTTAAAACTTTGGATGATTGGAGTTTCTTCTTTTTCCTTTTGTGGGTTATAGATGTTTAGATCAGCTTGCTGCCATAAGTTATTAGTCTTTTTCAGATCCTTATACACTCTTTCTTTGGGCCTTTAGACAATGTTTAGAAAGAGTGACTCTGAGTGGCCTCTGTGCAGTCTCACAGTGACTGCAAACCTGGGACCAGGAGACCCTTCAGAGCCTAGCATCAGCTGGCCCTCCTAATACGATTCTCCAACACCATGCACTGTGACTCACCAGGCTTCCCACCAGCAGACCACCATTTTTAAAGGAAGTACCGTAGAGAACCATGTTGTTCAGGTAAGCAAACCTTAAATATTCTGAGTATGTGAGGGAAGTAGCAAAGATGGTTCTGAATCATAGCCCGAATATCATCTGTTAGAAGCACCATAAAACTGGGTCCCACTGCTAGTTATTTCAGACACTATCCAAATGCCTGATTTCACATGCTTTAGAGAAATGGACTCATTTACTGATCTTCAGGCTCAGACATACTAGGAGAACTTTCAGAGAGATATTATACAAAGTGGAAAGGAATAAGAAAAATTTTATTGTAGGATGTTCTGATGAAACTAGATTATGAAATATAGATATGAAGCTATCCCCAAATTGGCAATGTAATAATTAAATCAAAGATAAATTTAGCTCTGCTCAAAGAAAATGTTTCAACCTGTGATGCCTCTTTTTTCTTTTCATTGGCTTCAATGAATTCTAGACTTGGTCTATTACTGACCTATAGTCATGGGCCCATTGCTCCTCCATGTGGAGCTAGCCCGTTATCACCTGTATAGAGAGGTGATATGATAGAATGGTTGGGAATTTGTATTCTGGAGACAAAATGACTCAAATTCTAATCCTGCCTTTTGCTTTTGTAATTTTGTGCAAGTCATGAACCTATTGGTGCTTCAATTTTTTCACCTATAAAATTGGTTATTTCTACCACACAACACTTGATAAAGCTTAAATGATAGAAGCTTTGTCAGATGTGCTACTTTGTAGGTAGGAAATGCTTAAAATGTGGTATCCATTTAAGTAGAACAGCCGTTATTATACAATAAAGGCCGAGTGCATGAAAATTCATGCAGGAGAGGTCTTCTTTTCCCCAGCTGAAGGCACCGGCTTCCTCTGGCACCAGGGACCCAGGCAGCTTCCCTCTAGCCCCGCTTTGTCCAGAATGACTTCCAGAAGGTAAGGTCATCTGGTCTAATTAGCATATTTCCCTTTTATTATTTTAGATTGGCTTCATCATATAGTTGTCTTTAGGATTAGTTAAAGCACTGTGGATGGTGTATTTACAGGTGAATTATAACCATGCCAAGTTTATTTCTGGATGAAAATAAATGACTTAGACTCATGTTCATGTGACATTTGCATCGCATACTAATTGAGAACAGAGAAAAGCAAAACTTTGATTCAAAGATTAGTTCTCAGTCTCCAGGTGAAGTAATACTTTCAAGGATTGCCAAACATAGTTCCTTGAATCCAAGTATGAGGTGGGAGCAGGGGAAAGTGAGAACATGCTACTTGCTAAACTCTACATTATGGTCAAACGCAGGTCAGTAGGCAAAAAAAAAAAAAAAAGTCAATAGAAGGAGGAAAATGTGATTTACAAAAATAGAATGACTAGAATACCTTTTCCTTTTTAGGTAAGCTCCTGAGAGCATCTCAGTGGCAGGTGGCTCTTTGTTTAAGATAGCCAGTTAGTGGGTCTTTTTAATTATCCAAAGGTAGATACTGGTGCAATGTGTGACAGAAATTCACCCTACCCCCCAACACAGCAGCTTTCCTTTGCTTTCCTTAGCTTTGTCATTCCAGCAAAAGCTACCAAACAGCATTGTTTGCTGTATAATTTTAAAAATATATACAAAAATATTTATCGTATAAAAGAGCTATGAACTTTAAACTCGAAAAAAATAAGCTAAACTGAAAAAAAAATAAGCTAAATGCAAAGAAAATAAAAAGCAGTGAAGGGCACTCAACATTTAAAATAAAAACTTTAGAAATGGCAGCATAGGAGAGCTTATTTTTTAAAGAAAAACATCATTTTATTTAGTAATTCCTTGAGAAAAATTAATGATCCCAACTAGTAGAAATGTTAGCACTTTTTTTTCTTTTTGACACTTTCCCATACACGCTCAGAGAATGTGCGCTGTCAAAAGCTGGATATTACAATGAGAACATGCTGTGAGAAATCACGCGCCAAATGTGCCTGCTGGAGAGAAGATGTCCCCTCAGGGTCCCAGGCTCGGGAACCATGTGATGACCACCTGTGGACACCGATCTGGGGCTCCAAGGTGGTCTCTGAGCAGCGTGAGGGTCGGGGGGGGGGGGGGGGGGGGGGAGGGGCGCACTGGCCACTCACAATACAATTACAGACGCTGGCTCTCCTCCCTCAGGGGATGAGGTGGACCAATCTCTGGTCTCATCTTCCTTGGCTTCCTGGACCCCAAAGCCCTCTCCCCAGCCTGGTGGCAGTGACTGATGGGAACCAGGGTGGAGGGCTCCAGGCTTTGAGGAAAAAGGGTCACTGTGCCACCAAGAGACTCCTGTCTGCCACGGCCACCCAACCACCCAGCCTGGGCCACAGAGGAACTTGGCACATGCTGAGTCTCCCGGGCTCTGAGGAGAGAGCCGGTTACAGAAGCAGTGCCTGGAACTGCCCAGCGAACGCTGCAGAGTGACACGGATGCAAAGGGACTGAGCTCTGCCATCTCCGTAATCATTATGGGCAATTGCTATCTTCCATCTGACTAATGGTGCCCGGTTTTTGTCTGATGATTTTTGGAGAGTTTTTATGTTAAAATATAATAAGCTCAAGCAAAAGCCTTTTACACTGGAATGTGACTCAGAGGATGTTATCAAACACCATTACGGCCCCGATGCACTCATTATCTCCACACAGTGTGTGATGTGCGAGGCTGGACCATACGACATCCATACGACATCGCCACTCCTGTCGCTCTCAGATGGTCAAACTTCATCTGGCTCATCGGCTCTTTGTTGGTTTGCCAATGCCTACCTCCCACTCCACAACAGACACTCTGTGAGAGCAGGGACTTCGCTGTGTTTGCTGCTGTGACCTTGGCGCTTAGAACGGCGCTCACACACAGTGGGCATTCAGAAATACTTATATAATAAATAAGTGCATTACACTGATACTTAGTGAAAATCTATCATGTGCCTGGCACTGTGCTGAGAATGTCAGTACGAAAAAGACGATGCTAAAGAGCTTTGAGTTCTCTTGGGAGGAAGAGCATTAAATCAGCAGTTACAAACTAGCAGGCGGATATGTGCCCCAAGGAAACAGAGGTCACAAGCAGAGCACGTAGGTGGCTGACCAGCCTGAATTTGGCTGGTGGGAGAGAAGGCACAGGAGGGCTGAGGTATGGGTTCCCAGTCAAAAGTATATTGACAACTGAGGAGTACACAAGAATGAAGCAGGTGAAAAGAGAAGCAGTAGTAGTTTTAAAAACAGAGCCAGGTTTCTGATGTCAGAAATGCTCACATAAGGCTTCACCAGTCAGAGAAACAGGCATGAAGTCCACTGACTGTGCCAAAGCCAGCCTGTTAGTTATCGCTCTTTGGGGGGGGGGATCATCTGGACCCTCAATCTCTGCATAACAGAATCAATCAGTGGCCTGGGGCACAGGCAAGACCAGCTGGGCAAAGAGGTGACAGGATTGTAATAGAGGTCGTTGTGGCCTGGAGTGCCATCCTAGGAGAAAAGGTGTCTTTCATTGGCTTATTGCTTATCTAGGGTCTGTGGGTCACAGGAACCAGTGTTTGTCCAGCTATGCGTCTGTCTGCTGTCTTTACCTGTAAGGACTCTTCTCTGCCTATTTCTGAGCTAAAGATGGAAATCATGCTCTCTACTGCCATCATTTGTTCTATCAAATTCGTCCATGGGTAGCATCCCATCTTGGGGTAGGGAGCCGCTTACCAGGGGCTGTGGATCACACAGCTGGTGCTGTGGAGAATATAAGACAGGGGTTTCAGGCTCCATCCCTGTAAAGAGAGCACCATCTTGCAGATCTCAAGATTACACCCAGAGGATGTGAAGCAGAGGAGAATGTCACAGAGGAAGGAGACACTTTGCTGTGTTTACCCCCCAAACGAAGACTGTTTCTCTCCAGACGTCAAGGTCTGCTCTTCTCCGCATCCCTCCCCTCTACCAGGAAAGCCCACATCATCTCTGGTTCCCAGTCCCCAAGCTGTTTCCTCCTGTGGCTATGCCAGCCTGGGAAGGAAAAGAGCCACTGCCCTCCTGACCTTACAATGCCTCCACACTCGCCCTTCCTCGGAAAGGGTTCCAACAGTAGAAGAAGCAGCTTCTTTGCAGCTCAGCTGAGCCTCTGGGAATGGAACGCCATGAACTGTGGTGCTTCTATTGTATGAGCGATTCAATGGGCATTTCATTTCCAGTCAAAATCCAAACTGGTTCAAGTCTGCCTGCTCCCACCGCCTCACCGAGCAGCAGCAGCAGCAGCAGCCGCAGCATCAGCTTGCATTACAATTACAATTATGTTGTTTTGCCATGTCAGAAGCAAAGGTTAAAATTCTATCCTGGCTGGACATTGTTTCTGTAATATTGGCTCTCTGCAAAGCTGTCGCGGGGACGAGCCCAGAAATGATGTGCAATATTTCTAATACAAATTTTATTTTTATGTGAAACTATTCAAATGCTGCTGTACAACATGAACTACCTGAACCAAATCAAATCCTCAGGTCAATTCCTTCTTCCGAGTGCTCCTTAGATAACAAAGTCTTGTTCTGCGAATCTGTTCAATATATTAAAGTTGATTCACTCGGACAGTGTGTAAGATATAATACATTAATCTGGGCCATTTCAATTTCTGAGGCTGGGACTATAAAACGGGTGTGCTGCATATCTAATTTTTTTTTGAATACCTGATTTATGCATTCCTCTGATGCCGAGTGTCGATGGGATGGTGGATGCGGCTGCTACATTAACAACGGGCTGCATCAGCACTCAAATCTTATCTTGTTAAATCAGACAAATGTAGCTCAATGAAAAGGAAGGAATAAATGTCTGGGATGGTTGAAAGGAGTGAATTTTAATCCTGTTTGTTAGGGGAATTTCATGGTTTGCACTAGATGACTAAGGTTGAGGGGGGGAGGGTCCCCCGAGACTTGGGGTAGCATGATTTATATTTATATGTGATACCTATAATGTACATGGAGCACACATATGAAAATATACGCCTTATGCAAATTGGCACACACCCTTACAGCAGACACAGTGCTGCCTTGGTGCCGTGTCTATATTTTACAGATGCTGTAAAATCTCTATTAGATAGACAATTTGTAAAAATGGGTCCCTTTTTAATATTTCCATTACAAGTATAAAAACTGCTCCTTTGTGCATAATCCTCTATATTTTTTCATCAAAAAGAAGTTACCGTGAAGGCTAAATACCAGAAGGATGGAGTAGCTTATCACAATCATTATAAACATAATGTTTTCAGGTACGTGTGTGGCTCTCGGAACACTGCCACCATTCTTTAGACAGACGGTATTAATTTTCATTGAAGGGAGATGGCCCTGTGTGTGTACAATCAACAACACCTTTAGAAATTATCTTAACACCACGCACAAGAAAAAAAAAAAAGTTTCCTCCATGCATTTAAGCACAAATGGCCAAGGCGTTTATAATAAATGAAATACATCTTAGACATCAATTCTTAGGGAAGACCCTGTATGGCTAAATTCTCATTTAAATCTCCTCTCCTTTTGTTAAAATAGCCACACATTTCAGCTTTAGAAAACAGAAGACAATGGAATCCAACCCAAGAAAATATGGGAGTGTACAGTGCAGTTGTGAGAACATATCACCCGTTAAAATACATGCAACGCAAAATAGAACAATTACAGAAGAGGCCTCGTTGGAGCTGGGATTGTTTAATTGGCTGAACTTTACTGCTTAGTGACACTTTGGAAACATATTATTTAAACATAAATCGCCTGTGCTTTCATTGACTTTCTCCCCTTCCGTGGGATTTAATTGTAAAGGGTGTATACATCAGAAGTGGTGGTGGGGCGGGGGGGGGGGGGGAGAATCTTGTCCAGTGTTTCCCAAACTTTTGACATATGTGTACCCCTTCTATAATTTTTATAATGTTGAGTACCCCTTGTACTCGTGAGAATGTAGAATTAGGCGCAGCTAAGCACGGTGCAGTGCATATCCCCACCAAACTCTTCCCGTACCCCTGGGGGTACGCGTACCACACTTTGGGAAACACTAAACAATAAACAGTAAACAATAGACACTTTGGCATCCCTATCTTCCTTGTGTGTGTGAGTTCTCAAGTCTCTGTCTCTATACCAGCAACATTATCCTAAGTTACTATGATCGGAACCATGACTTGCAACATTAATGACTGCAGTTGATGAGAAGACACAATGAAATGGACTAAGCAAGACTTTCACATAGGTTTCAGAAACACAGGATGGTATTGCTGCTACAAGGGATCAGAGACAGCCCCCTGGCAAATCTAGTCATTTTGTAATATAGACAACATCTAGGCCAAGAATTGACTAAGCCTTGCCATGCCACGCTCAAAGCCAAGGGCAGACCCAGGGCATCTGATACATCTCAGTGCATTGCTCCTTGACTGCACCATGCAGCCTAAGCTCCCCAGCCCCATGCAACCCCGTAACCCAACAGTAGCCTCCAGCCAGAGCCCCCTTCTCTTAGACAAGTCAATATTCCTTAGACCTCTCATTAGTACTAAAATTTAGACTAGATGTTTCTGAAAATGTCATGAAATCTCAACTCACATGAGCCTTATCTTAAGAGTAGTAAATTGTGAGTCATGTTTGGGCAAGATTCAGAGAGTCAACATTTTGAAATGATTTAGCTCTTAATAGAATGAAATATTTTCATGTTCTCATTAAGGACCCAGACATCGGCTTTAATCTGATAAGATGTAAACAGTTTCTTTAAAACAACCAATAGAAGTTTCGGGAGCAGGAGATGTCAGGAGAATGAGGTCCAGGAGCGTGGGTGGTGGTGATGGCTCGTTCAGAGACAGCACGGCCAAATGATGGGAGCCACGGGAGTGGGGGGAAGGAGGGAGGAGTAACATATGCTCCTGCTCTGTGCTGAGTGCCAAATGGCCTCTCGTGTGCAGTGAACACGCGATAAAGTGTGTGGAACAAAGTGACTTTCAGGCTGGAAAACAAAACAGCCTTCGAGCTAGTCATTCAAGTTGCTTTGCTAGAGGGCTTGGCCCGGATGCCCACATTGCTGACAATGGAAGGAAGATGCCAGCTCTGCAGGGGGACAGGTCCCCCAGTAAGAGAAGCCTTGTACCCTGCACCACCCACGCTCAGGGGACTGCTGCTGGCACGGTGGGCTGGAGCTGCGGCTGCGTGAACAGTCTGCAGCTATGAGGGACTTCAGCGATTTCCAAAACATTGGCTCTGTCTGAGAGAAGTTTGGCGTGCTTGAAGTAGACAACAACGAAGGGAAAAGTAGATGGGGTGAAGGCAGAGGAAACACCTCTGCTAGCCATCTCAATGACCAGAAGGAAGGAGGCAGAGGCCTGCCGCTTGAAAGAAGACTTCCTTGGCTCACGTGGGGTGCTGCAGATGTATTAAGAGCAAATAATATGAGATCTGGGGCTTCACTAGATGCTTGAATTTATGTCAAAGTAGCTCCATTACATATGTGTCCCCCAGGGTCAGACTACATTAGCGGGCCTCCTCATTCCTCATTCCATACGTGATGAACTAAAGAGTCAATGGAGTGTACTTCAAAAATGCCTCCATAAAACATGGTTTTAGTGTCCGGAGAACTTAGATTCGGTTTTGGAGGGCACGCGTGTGTGCACACTGCTGCTTGGGTGTGCATGTGTGTGACGAAGGGGGGGAGCGGGATGAAACATGAAATGTCTCTAAGGTCACAGAACAGTGACCTCATTGGCGGGGCTAATTTGATTGTGCGGGGAACAATAGCACTGCACTCCTCTGCCAGCCAAGTGCATGCTAATTATGCGATTTGCCCTTGATAAGACCTTGGTGGGTCATTCAGCAGTTGTGATCTGTCACTGACTTCTAATCATGTATTATCGTCTGGGTGAGTCAGAATGGGACCCTAAGCTTTCTGTCTTTACAGCGACGTGGCACTCTAATTACCTTATGCCAAGTGGATATGCAGCCACTGAATTAAGCGATCAGTGCGATTGCCTTCAAAACCTTCCCTCTCTCCTTTGTGCTGCTCCTCGGCAATTTACATTTTAAGATGCCTGGGAGCTTTTGGTGTGACTGAAAATGCCACTCTAAAAAAATAATTATTTTATTTTTAATTTAAGGAGGGTGATATTAAATTCGAGCCTTGCTAGCTCTGTACCTTCTTCTGGAGGCACACAAAGCAGATGCTACAGCAAGAATCCCATGAGCAAACTTGTTGAAAAGGCATCATATTGGGAGCGTGGCTTTTGCTTTCAAAAATAAAAAAATAAACTGAATACAGCAGGATCGGAGTGGCTGGGAGTATGGAGAGATCCTGGAGGGCGAGGAGACTTTCTAAGACCCTTAACTTTTTGCTGTATTCATAATTTGCACTTAGTAAGCAGACCTGGACATGAACCATCATTTCCTGCTTTTCAGCAGTGTCTGGGGTCCACCCGAGGGATGTATAGATGCTACAGGAAAAAAAAAAAAATTAAAACACAGGGAATAAAATCTCACTACAAAAAAATTCATTAACTAGGGAACAAATAAACTGAGCCGATGTGTATTTTTAAGGGCTGTCACCAACACCTAATGTATCAATGAACTTGTTCCACCACCATGTGATGGGTCAGTGTGATCCTACATATAATGATACAGCATGCATTATTGTTTGATACTTTAATAACATGTCGTTAGAGCTACGGTATAATTCTCTATTGTTGCATAGCAACTCTCAAAAAACTACAAAGCAATCTGCTATGCTAAAGCAGTTTTATCAACATCTGTATTTGCCTAGACAATGATCTAAATGCCTTTTGCAAAGAAAATGCACTTTGGCGTTTATAAAATTTGATAAGATACACTGATGTGGATGATCCTTGAAAATATGAACTCCGAAGTGCTCTTTGAAAGTTGTCATAAAACAGACAGAGGGGAAAAAAAAGAACTGGAGCCCAACCATCACCACAACAACATCATAGAGCAAAAGTTACTGTGCTACTAACAGAAAATAGAAAAGGATTTTCAAAGCATTTCTGCCTTGTGTGTCAACATTGCCGCAGAATTCTTTTATAGTGACTGAAAAATCAAAACCAAAAGAGGACAATTGAGAGAAAAATTGCAAGCCTTATTTTCCTGGAATCACATGATGTGCGGGGAACATTATTTGTTGAATCCCGAGTTTGTTTGGGTGGAAGAGGGGAGAGGGGAGAGGGGAGAGGAAAGAGGAAAGGGGGTGGGGGTGGGTGAGATGGTGGAAAAAAAATGGGATGGAGGGAGAAGGAGGGGGGTGGGCTGAGAGAGCCCCAAGAGAAAGGAGGGAGGGCAGGATAAAAAAAAAAAGTGAAGAGGTGAGAAAGAGAGAAATCTAGACTCAGAATATGCTTCCTTCCCTGGATAGCAAAACAAAAGAGCCCAAGGAGTGGGGCGGCGGGGGGTGGGGAGGTTGAGGGGGGTGAAACTGTGGAAAGTTGACACAGTCAAGAATAATGGCTAAATCTATCAAGTTTGATCAGGTCTACTGTAATGAAGTGAGGCTTCATATTCCAAGCAGGGACAATGAAGACAGGAGTCAGGCTCTGGAAACGCGCTGCTCACTTTGTGCCTGGAATATGCAGCAGCCAGCAGGGAGCCGCCAGATAATTACACAGTATTTGTGCGGTTCCAGGAAGCTTCCTGTGCAGGTTGAATGCCTGTGCTATATTAAAAGGCAGCACAGTGAAATGTTTTTAATGAATATTTTTGTCAGAGAAAGAAAAGGCATTTGAATGATTGTGTGTGTGTGTGTGTGAGGAGAGAGAGAGAGAGAGAGAGGGTGCATGTTTACGCTTGCGCAGGGGAAAACCAGGGGTGGAATATCACTGTCAAAATACAGGTACCTGTATTTATTTTTACTCCATTATTTACCGTTTCAAGAGCCTGGCGTTCCTTCAATAACGGGAATCACAACATTCGGTTGCTGTTATTTGGGGCTAATTGTACATATAATCCCTTAACTAATATCTGCTAATGATATCTTTCAGTGAAACAGTATGTCAGGCAGAGGCTTAAAACAACTTTAAAAAAAATCCCCCGTAGTAAATGAAATGTTTAGACACACCGAATCAGGGAATCTAAAGAAGTAACACAGATGTTGATGCTTACTAGTCAGTAGCCTTTGGCAGTGGTAGCTCTAATACATAAGAATACATTATTTCAGAGCACTCTCTAATTCTCACCTAACAGATGTGAATGATTCCCTGAATTTTAAACCCACGCCTTCCCCGCACAATGCCCCTTTAAGTTCATTTCTCAGGACAAGGTAAGAATGGAGAGAATTCACTATGAAAGGTTGTGATGTCTCTCAATTCAGTCCCACTTATCTCCTGCCACCTATATTGCAGATGCTTTAAATTTTAGTTTATGAGGAAATGCAATACTGCCTTAAACACATTGTCAAGTGTTGCTACCACATAGGCGAGGGCAGCTTTGTAAAGGCTAAATGACACTCAACAGTTTGCAATGGACCTCACACAATCACTTCCTCTCGCAGATTAACTATCGAATAAATTCCGCATTCCGAACTCTTTGGATCATAGATGCATCTCACAGATCAAACAATGTCCCCTCGTATCAAATGATTTTCAACGACTCATGAGCCAAGGTATTAATTTAGGCCCCAAACCTCCCCATTTTTAAAAAGAGGATAGTGTGTTTCACACAGCTAAGGACTGATTGTGAACCATTGTCACTTTTAACAAGTACATTCTGATGAGGTGACACGGATCTTTATGTGAAGGGAGAGTTCCTGCCACAGAGTTGCCTGACACAGATGGCAGGGGTCAACTATTAAGAACAGCGAGAATCACAGGATTTGTTGGTTGAAAGATGGGTTTGATGAGGCAATTTTCTACCTTTTTTTTTTTCCTCCTAAAGAATAATTTCAAGGCGATTTCTCAGCCAAGAGGCTTGCCATTCCCTCTAGCAACTAAAATTTTAGAGCTCTGATCCTAAAAAAAAAATAAAAAAATAAAAAAAAATCACTGAATTTAACAAAAGTAGAGACTGACTGCAGATTACTATAAGAGAAAGCAACATCCATTCCAAATTCTCAAGGATTCATTTCAAGGTTCCTGTCATTGAAATGTTTCCTTTTGTAAACTGCATTATTAATAACTGCAAATATCTAAATAGAATAATTTAAATGAAAACAGGTGGGTTTTTTTAATCACAATGGGGGAAAATTAACCCATTTAATAAACAGATTCATAATAAGTATACAAAAAAACAGTGAAAAGGAAATTTCAGTAGCATATATGGCTGTGTATCTTTAAGGGGAGAGAGAGGCGATTACCTTGGGACTTTTATGTGTGATTATCAATCTGTCCTCGAAGACTTTCAATACCAAAAGATAAACAATGGCCAGATATGTTTCCTTCATTTGAATGATAGCTGCATACACACAACACTCTATTGTCATGCTGTGGATTAAAAACATAAATAATGCAAGATGCTTTTTAATCATCTCTTCTTTTATTAACTTTTAATAAAGATACTCTACCATTATATCAAGCAGTTTATGTGCATCACAAAATGCATAAAGCACATAGGTCAATATGGTCTGGCTAGCTCTGTAAAAGTTTCTATGCAAAAACAAACAAACAAACAAACAAACAAACTTCATTTCAATATAATTTGGCCAGAGAGAGAGAGCAAGCTTGGGAGAGTGCAGAATTGGCCTCCTTCCCTTTGTTGGAGTTGCTGGGAATACACACGTATATAAGCACAGTAATCAACAACAGGCAGCAACAAAGGACTCCAGAGAGGTCACCCTTCCTTGTTGGCCCTATCAATAATTAGTAAATATTCTCAAATATTGGGCCAAAATACAGAACAAATGTATGTAAGTGTTGTCCTGTCCATTTCTCCCCTCCAAGTTCATTTACAATGAACATGTAAATTTACATATAATAGAATTTTTAAAAACTCTTTTTTTTGTTTTGTTTTTATAGATTCTCCAATTTCAGTTTTCATCTTTGTTGTCCACGGTCCATATAAATCTTTCTCAATGGGGCACTGGGGACTGGACTCGGAGAGAAAGGATACAGGAAGCAGAGTGCTGCTGCTGGCTTGGGAGGAGCCATGGGGAAGGTATGGAGGGAGGCAGTTTTGCATAGGGCACCTGCACTGGTGCTTCTGAAATGCGCGGTCCGCACCACTCTCACACGGCCTGCTCTGCTAGAACTAAATGAGAAGGTTGGCTAGTTTTGCATCATTTGCATTGGACTTCCTCATTCTGACTTCAAAGGTCTCTTTTGAAAAACGCAGGGTAAGATGTTCATTAATTCCTTTAGCCCGGGTACTGTTGTGAAACATTCATCGGCAAGAACGGATGGAAAGCCAGGAATCTTTCCCAGGTAGCATATAAAATTCCTATTTCTCCAGCATTTTCTGTGTGGAAGGTTGGTTCTCTTCCACACAGAGGAAATGCTGGTGCATTCATAAGCAGCATCCTCCTATTTAAAGGAATGCTACCCCCAAAACTAAGTGTTCCTTGGAAATGCCAACTGCTGCTCTATGGCCCCTTTGCATGTAGAGAGCTTCCTGCCATAGGAAAAGGTTCCTCTCTACCTTCTCAGCTTCCTTTTACTCAACCGGCTCTTTGTCACTTCGTTACAGCTAGTGAATATAGCAAAAATTGGATTCAGAAGAGAACCTTAAGCGTTATCATAATGCTTAGAAGAAATGGCTTCGCGCTGTATAATCTATCAAAGGTGTCAGATTTACAAAATGCAGATTTTCTGTCACATTTGGGCACACTAAGCACTGTATCTTTCCGCGAAGGTGCTGACTGCTGTTTTAATGAGGCCCTTTGGTGGCTGTAAAAAAAAAAAAAAAAACTGAGAGGAGAGGATTAGAGGGGTTACCCTAGATATTGTCTATTTGTCTTACAAATTTCACACTAACTACCAATTACATTGCCATAAACCTTTTGGCTGCTTCAAACTGTATGCCATATAATACATAAAAAATATGCTATGTTAACTTAACCTCACCTATTTTATCCGCATAACTACAGCCACTGATGCAAGTAACATATCTAATGAAGCCAATAATGAGGTTCTTTAAAAGTAGTCTTGTTATAGGAATGATATTGAGCAGTTCAGTTAGAGGCTAAAGTCCATTATGGAATACTTCCCATAGACTCTGGTCCCAGGTCTGGAAATATGCTGACACACTAATTCAAGCTCAAGAAGGGCATTAATCTTGCAACCTTCTACTTGTCATGCTTAATGGGAAATCCTGCCTAGGTGAAATGAACCCGGTGTATTCAGGTAAACATAATTTAATAAGGAAAGATAAAAAGAAATAGACTTCCGGCGTGACCCTCGAGAGACGAAGATATCAGTCATTTTATCTGAGGACCTAACTCACAAGAAGCATCTCCATGGTGCTTGATACGGGGTTGTACCCAGTAGGCACTCAAAAATATGCCTTGTCGTAAAGAGTAAGCGGAAAGATGATGGTTAAAATTCTGAGACGTCCTGGTTGTTCCCCCACCCCAAATCCCCTGCAATCCATTTTGTTGGCGGGAACGATAATGCCAGACAGGGAAGGGAGCTGTGTTCGTCTTGTGGAAGAAGACATATATTAATGTGGGGTTAAGCATCTGAGTGTGAAATCAAGATCCGCAACAATATAGCATGAGATTTAAAAAGCAGGCATGAATGTCAGTGAGTAACCATGCATCCTCTTTCATTTGCAATCACTCTTAAGTCTAATGAGCTTCCAAAAAGTGTGTCAAGGTTTCAGATAAGCTTCTAACAGGCAGCTGTTTGGAGCCAAGTGGTAGTCTATCCTGCCAAATGGAGCAGTGCTTCAGACACACACACACACACACACACACACACACACAGTATAGTGGCGCTCCTCATTCCACGCCTAGACACTGGTCTCCTGCTGTTTTGAGAAAGACAAATCTAACATGGCCCTGAAGAACACTGACTGGTGTCAATATTTCCAACAGTTAAGCAACATCAAGAATCAAGATGGTTCATATTCTGGAGGATGAATCAATGCTTCAGGTCACTGAACGGAGACTGTCATTAGAAAAATGTGCCAAGTTCTTTAGGATTCAAAGATAAAATGAACATTGCACCTTTGGTCAAGGTTTAAAAATTAGACAAGTGGAAAACAGGATTCAAAAATAGTTCCTAACATCACCTGAGGACTGTTTCTTCCTATTATTTTCAGATAGGTTAAAATATGGTTGAATGGATTATTCAGGTGATGATGTAGTTAAATCTATTGTTGTGAATTTGAATTTATCACATTCTATATTTAGATAGCCAGGCACTTGTAAATCTACAGAGCTCATTTTTATGGAAAAATCAATGCATTTATCCCTCCCCCTTCCCCTTGAATAATATATGTTACTTGTGAAAATTAGTCTTTTTACTTACAATTTATTTCTAACAGGGACAAAGAGAAATATATAGGAACATTCAACAAATGAGTTAAAATGAAAGGATTAAGGGGACCCTTACCAATAACAAATCTAGTTGAAGAGCTCTGAGAAGATAGGGTTTTCTTCTCCTTCCCCCTCAGTGGTTGGAATATCTGTACTGTGTCTTAGTTAGTCAGGCAACATCTGCATGTCATCAGCATATATTTCCTAAACACGAGGGTGTTATCAGTTCCACAAGGCATGATTATCCAAGATGGCAAACATGATGTCCATGCTAGAGGAACCAATTTGGCATGTGCTTATTATCAGAATAGTTGTAGGAGAATTGTATCAACAGAAGACAGTTGCTGTCCTGGGACAGCTGAATAGACTGAGGTATATGCAGAAAACCAGACATTCGGAGGACTTTTTATTCATATTGTTATTTTTGTCCAAATCTCTTAAGTGTTGCATCTGCAAAGTGCTGAGAAGAGTTACTTATTCAGTAAGCACTTTGAATCATTGCTATAAGGAGCACCATGGAAACCAAAAGTAATGTACTACTTTTTTCTTCTTCCTGGTTGAACTCAAGGAAAGGACTCCCATCCCGTAGTGATTAAAGGAGGAAGAAATGAACACATGGAAGGTGGCTCTTATAAATGTTTTTATTTTCTAATGGTGACAGCTGTGGATGAGTATCTATCTATCTCTGATCCTTAAATAAGGATTGGCAATTGATAAGTTGACAGTCTTGGCAGTAACCATGAGGCTCTCCTTAAATCTCCAAGGTAAACCCAATCACACTCCCTGCTCAGAGGCCACCTCTAGAAGTCAATCCAGAGGTAGAGCTAATTTCTGGGGGGCTGCTTTGCTTGGCCATGATCTTGAACTCCAGGCCCTTATTCTTACCCTTACACTACACATAATTCTATCTAAGTAGATATAATGAGATGAAAAAGAAAGACAATTTGCCAGTATAGTAGCAACATTTAGAATCTATGAGCTTGATTTCCAAAAAGCTGGATTGAAGTGAGATTTGGAATGAAGAAAAAAAAATTGTTGATGTTTCTAATCATTCTAATAAAGTTATCTAGCTTCTGCCAGATCATTTTTTTATACCAGGAGCTGTTCTCTATTCTATATGGAATAGACTATACTAAGCTGGATAAAAAAATGTCACCTTAGGCACCTGAATTAATAGTTCAGTTATGTACTCGGTTAAGTCTTTGCTATAGATCAGCATAAGTGTGCTAGACAGACAATTCTTTAGAGCTAACATTTTAAATAGATGCCAAGGCCCCTTTGAGATCTGTGTGAATTATCCGGTTTCAGGGGGTGGGGGGATTAAATATACAGTGCCCTCCCCCCTTTCTTAGTTGCACTGAATAAGTAAAATTGCAGCAAAGTTGGCAAGAATAAATACTTCCTCGGTTTTTCTAAAGCTGCAATTAATGATAATGAAGCTATACCTTATATGGCAAGAAATACAGTACAAATTGGATAAGTAAGAAAAATGATCAGCCATTGTGCGCCTCCGATATAGTACATCAAGGTATCGCCACGGTGAGGCTATCTTTATTTTAAACCATTAAACAAAACAATATAAATCTGCAGGCAGGTGTTTCTTGTTGCAGAAGTATTGAAAGTTGTAATGCAAACAATCTAATTTTAGCATCTATGTAGAGTGTGAAGTAAATTTACTGATCATTGATGCATTGAGCATGGGAAGGAATAATCAGCAGGAGCTTTCAGCGAGATTATCCTATTAGAGCAGGAAGACTTCATGTGGTTGTTAAGGAAGTAGTCAAAAGCAGGTGATGGAAGCGGGGGTTTGACGACTCGTCAGTGGGCCCAGTGTACATGTTAAGTTGCTGTTTTCTGCTCAGCTAAGCAGCAGAGAATTGATATGTTAGCAATGAAGAGCAATGACAATTAAATTGTAACTGACCTACATGTTACCGTCATTACGCGTTCTCTTTTTTACTGCTTTCCCTCTTATTTAATCACACAGTATGGGGTTTTTATTAGGCTGTAATGTTAAAATCTTCATCCATTTAGCCATAAATGTGTGACTGGATATCTATCAGACTTCCTCGCACTATACAAACAAAGCCATTTTGCTGAATCACTGTTGACTTGTTTGTGGCCTAATTTAATGAGTGTAATAACTTACATTACTACCCAGTTAACATTTAGGAGCCCAGAAAAGACCTGCTAGCACGCAGTAAGCTACTGTATACATTCTCTATGCATATCATTCCCCTTTGCAGTAAATTTTATACAATAATATGCACTGCGTACAACACAAGTTCAGCGTCTACCAGCTGAAGGTAGCATTAGAGGAAGTCCACTGTGCTTAGGCTAAAATGCTTCTTACACACAAGAAACCCTGATTTGACTCCCTTTTGCTGGATACCATAGCAGTGGTATCTTAACCAGTTGGAAAAAACACACACACAATAAACCCAGGTTATAACCTGCAGGAACAAATAGCTTAGTTCTTCCTCACATTTTTTTTTAACTGATGTTTTAATCATCTTCCCTTTTCCCAAACTCAGAAATGAAAACTAGTTACTCAAGGACAGAGAGTGAAAAATAACAGTGAGTTAAAAACAAAATCAAGTTCCAGCAAATCCAATGGGTTGTCTCTGTTTATACACATGTGATGAAGATGTCTGTGATCTTGAATTATGTACCATTTTATTATTTCCCTATGAGAAAGCCACCCACCTTCCCCTTCAACCCACACACATCTATATGTTGTCTTGGTAAAGGTTTCTTTAACACAAACATGCTGCAACTTATTTGTATTTCCATTGCATTACTTTAAAAAAAGATTTTAAAAATTCTTTGTAACCTCATCTGCCTTAGCCATTTAACGAGCATCTGAAAATTCAGCGGATCAATTAAGTCACCAAAAAAAGTCTCATTATTTTCATACTAATGTTATGCATAGATGACAAAAGTATTATAAAACTCTTCACTTGCTCAAAATAACCATTATTTAAAAAGCAACACACACACACACACACACACACACACACACACACACCCTACATAGATGGAGTTGACAATTTAGAAACAAGTATGTCACATTGAGAGATTTGGAGCAGTTGGACTTTGTTTTTGCTTTCCACTATCAGAGCAATATCACTGCATTGTTTGTGTAGAGATTTAAGTCTTTAATTACTATCTATTAGGCAATACCTCAGACTGACATTATAATCTTAGAAGCCTCTAATGATACTGTGGGAAGGAAATCATAGATGGGAGAGATACTTTCAATTTTATATATTTCCATGAAATAGACAAAGGCAATCTTCAGGCCTCTCATCCCAAGAGAAACTGTGTTTTTCTGGACAATTGAAAAATTACTTTTGTTTTCATAAATGATGGGTCAAGTATAATTTTTGAGTATACTAATTAGAGCTCCTACATCTGAAATTGCATCTTGACTGTTTAAGAAAAGCATTTTATGGACAAGTTTATGTAAAATAAGCTGCTAGATCCTGGAAATTAGGGGAGAAAGGGAACAATAATATAATTTCCTTTTTCACTAATGACCTCCTACTAATCCCAGGCACTGGAAAAGAAGGCTATTAAGATAAAAGATCAAAATCCTTTCTCTCATGGGCACATATTCTGGAGGGGGGGGGAACAAAACATGAACAAAATAATAACTAAGTAGCATATTAGAAGGTAAAAATGCTAAGAAGAAAAATGAGAGGAGGAGGAGGAGTGCTGTGGGGAAGGTTGGAATTTAGGTTGGGTGGTCATGGTAGACCACCCTGAGAAGGTACATTTGAGCAAAGTCTGGAAGGAGGCAATTTAGAAACTTATATGAATATGTAACCTAACTATATATATGTAAATTAAGGTGTAGCTTTATGCATTGCACATGTTATATTAATTTTATAAGTGCACTGAAGATAGTATGGAGTTTAGACACCTAGAATACCGGCCCTTATGTCTCCCATACAACTTCCCATTTTTGGATCCATATCCATTATTTGTTCTTGGAGAAAACCTGTCACTGGCAGGATCTGGAGTGATGCAGATCCAAACTAGGTTGGGTGAGGTTCATCTGTGTTGTCTTGACTCTGCTGCTATGTAACATATAACATAAACACATGCTACTATGACCACTTGTTAGCACTTACTCCCAGTCAGACACTGCCCATGAAACATCCCGTAATGTAGGTATTATTATGTCTGATTCAAAGCTGAGTAGAGTGGAGCTTTGAGTAACATGGCAAAGTTCAGCCACTACTGAGTAGAGAAATAAATTCTCCAACTCTGATGCCACAACCTTTTCCATACTAGCTAGGACGACATAAAACAAACAAACAAACAAACAAAAACCAAAAAAACAACAACAATATAATCTAGAGTGTCAATCAAGATTATTTAGTGCATAGGAAGTTTAACAACAATTTGGCATAGCATCATTAAACATGAAGTTAAATGCTACCTTTTATGCAAACTATGCAAATAATGGTTAAGGTGGTACTCCTTGATATAAAGTGTAGAGCCTAGATCAAACTATTATGCCAATTTACTGATGCATCCTGTGGATGGCTTCTGTGAACCCACATGGCACTTTTGTATGGGCAGAAAATGGGTCTCTTTCTCCAGATGGAGACACTCAGTGCTGGGACTAGGTGAGTGGACTGCTGGTAAGCTTTTTGTCCTCATTCAGTGTCATTGTGCACGTAGGACCTGCACCAGCAATTAGGCGGTCTTATTTTCTAAATGTAGAACAGTGCCCAGCTAGCTAGCAGGAGAAATTAGAGAAGCTCACTTGTGCTTGAAGTGGTTATTTTCCTCATGCTCTTGTGTGACTTCATCTTACAACACTAGGTATCTTGATAGACATTTTTAAAAATTCATAGTGGCCACAGTAATATTAGGAGCGTCAATATAAAAAAAAAACTCTATGAAGAAAGCAATTTATTTTGGCAACAGGACAATCTTGAATGATCAGGTCTGAAGCTGTTGGGCACTTTCTCTCCACTTGCTTTCCATTCCTTTCCTTTCCAATCTCTGCAATGGAGCTACTTCAAAAAGTCTTGGGATTGTAAAACAAATGTGGGTTTTTGAGCCAGAAAGAAGTGGGTTCAAAGTCCAGCTCTGCCATTTACACACTGCATGGCCTTGGATAAATTCCTTTGTCTTTCTAACTGAACTTGTTTCCTTATTGGTTTAAAAGAAATAGGATAATAGCTCTACTTTTCAAGATATTTCTAGGGACATTAAATTTCCACCTGGAATTGTTTCTCCCTTCACTCTACCACCCAACTGAGGTCTTCAAGAAAAGATCTACATTCCTAGGTTCAAGGCCACCAGTATGTCACTGTTGCTCTGTCTTTAAGACCTCCTCTCCAATCACTGCCATTTCCATCCCCCACAAATGTGCCCGCTAATCCTGCACTTTATTTAGGCTCCCATAATACCAAGAGGATTTTAATACCCACAAACACACTATAATATGCCATGTCTCAATATCTTATTCCATACTATTCCCTCTCTTTGAAATAGCCACCTCTCCTTACTGTCTCTTTGAAACATTTCTATTTGTCCATAAATCTAGACTCAGTTTTTTCAAAGATAAAATAAAAGAATACATGCTAAGTGCCCAGGACAGTGGACTGGCACATAGGAAAAACTCAGTAAGTGTTAGCTCCCTCTTCCCCTCTTCCCAATGCAAACTCCTTTCAGAATTAAATATGCTTCCTCTTCTCAGTAATGGTACCATGTACACAGTCTTTTCCTCCATCCCACTTTACTGGAGAGAGGAAATGTGGATGGCTTGGCAAAGAAAGCATGGAATTGAGGGTTATTCTGTCCCTGGTCTAATTCCAGCTCTACTACTTTATTAACTCTAAACTTTGAGTGGATCATTTAAGCTTCATGGTCTTCATCAATGATATTATTTACTTTTCTTGGATATTTGTAAGAACCGTTAATGACTTCATGATACATGGTCAATGAAAGTCACTATTATACACTAAGCAGATCAGCTACCATTCCTATACAGTGAGAATCCTCTGTATTACTCTGAGTGCAGTCCAGAAAATTTAATCTTAAAAATACAAGTTGAATTATGTAGTTAATTTTTCAGGATAGGTAATTTTAAAGCTAGGAAAGAAATCCAATATCCAATCATGTTTTATCTGAATCTGCTTTGTTGCACAGTGCATCATAGTGGAATTACTTTCAGCTTTACTATGTATACTCTTTCATGTCTACCTCATTTAGTACACGATTAGTTCCTAAGTACAGACCATTCACTTTTCAGCATAATCTGGAATATAGACTATGGTCTGCTTGGGTTCAAATCCCAGTGATATCACCTAATTCTGTGACCTGAGGCGTATTAACTTAAATTCCCTAAATCTTGGGTTCCTCCCTCTAAAATGAGAGTGATACCCTGTTTCCCCAAAAATAAGACAGTGTCTTATATTAATTTTTTTTCTCCCAAAGTTGCGCTAGGTCTTATTTTCAGGGGATGTCTTATCTTTCCATGTGCTATGTCTTATTTTCAGAGGATGTCTTATTTTTGGGGAACACGGTAATAGCAATAGTGCATACCTTACAGAAGATTGGAAAGCCTAAATGGGTTGCTACATGTAACAGAATCTGGTATATTAAAAGTTATCAATCTTTATCATGTTGTTATTAGCATAATTATAATTATTGTTGTTATTGATCCTAGTACCTACCTAAGAGCCTGCTTATGTATTAGGCACTCAATAAATCTTAGTTTAACATTTTATCAAATCCTCTTAAAATTTGGATGTTGTCATTTAGGATGGCTTCCCAATTAGAGGCTGAGCCCCTTACAGGCATCTCCAGATGGTGGAGTGTGAAAGGATCACTCTCTAATTGGCCTGAATTCCCCCAAGTAAGCCATTTCTCAGCACCATACTGAGGGCCTGAGGCCCTCTCACCCGGATACCTCTCCTTCCTTCACTCCTTCCATCAGGACTGGCTAGCCTTGGGGCAGTTGGCTTCTGTCTGGCTCTCCCACCAGCCACTGCCAAGGAAAAAAGCCAGTCCTTTATTAGAGCCAGGTGGAGTTGGCAAACCAGATGTTGTCTGCCTTGTGTTGCCTGGACTTGTGGATGCCAATCTTCCTCCTCCCTGGCTCCAGAAAAATATTTGTCATCTTTGCTTTTTTTCGGCAAACCCTGGGCATTGGGGTCCCAGTAGCTCAGGACTTTCCTTGGGGGGTTGGCACAGTTGTGAAAGTGATAATCCTACCCTTCATTTACCTAGACTCGCTAGCTAGTTTTCCTGGAAGTGGACCTATGCATAAATGAATCATGACATGCTTTTCCTCCAGAATTCAAAGAAAGTGAATACTGCACAGATCAGTACAAGGAGGAGGGAAACATCCAAAACAACTAAGCAAGCAACTTCTGAATCTAGGTATCCTACCCCGAATCCTCTGATTCTGGGCACCTCTTCTAGGAAGTCTTCCATTGGTAATTATACTGAGCCCCAAGCCGATTGATCTGTCCTTAGAGGGGAAGTGGAAAAAGAGAACTTGAGTGTTTTCAGCACTCAGCTCTCCTAACTGCTACAGCCCAGGCAGGCTTATCTGGCGGGAACTAGCAGGAAGCCTATAACGGCTTCATCCTAACTCTCCAAATGCTGGCAACAATTAAATAAATTCTTAAGAAGAGAATCAAAAAGGCAGGAGGCAAAATGAATGGATTGTCTAAGTGCTGAGGAAGATGAGGTTGTGTATTCAAGATGGAAAGAATATAAATACATACACACACACACACACACACACACACACACACACACATATTATGTTGCAGATCTATAAAAATGTGAAATGTTATTTATTTTGAGAATACCCAGTCATTTCCATCTGTAGTAAGAAACCATAATAACATCCTCTGTTTATATAACTCCTTTCACCTCAAGAGATCCCGAGTGCATTTCAGACAGCTCTATATACAAACAGAGGCCCTGAGCTTCGCCATCTCTGGAGCAGGTAGGAGCCGGGTAGAAAATGCACGTGTGCAGCAGGCACACAGAGAGAGCTGATGGAAGAGGGCGAGTTGGTCAAGGACAGCAAGGCAACCCCCACATCCTTAAAACAGTGTCAGAGGGCCTTCAAAGTCTGGGTGACACCTCAAATTTTGATAGCTAATTAAGAAAGAAAGCTGAAGAGAAGTCCATTTATTTACTTTGGAGGGATGAAGGATGGTGCGGGGCAGAGCAAGGTTAGAGAAGCGGTGACTCCAGGGAGTGGAAATAAATCTGAGGCATAGATCACAAAGTCTTCCCCTCCAGCCCATATATTCTTATTACACCGAATAAACTTAGGATGGGAGGACACATGAAAAGGTAATATCTGTTGATTCATTTATGCCCTGTGTTCACATACGATCTACTTTCCCAGAAAGGATTGACTAGACCACCTGGAATTCTTTCTTTCCCCCTCACCATTTCAGTCCACAGCATAGCTGGCCTGACTTCAAAATAATTCACATTTAACAAATGAGAACTAAGATGGCAGCAATGATTTCCAGGCATTCCCACCTCAGAAAGGATAGCCGGATGGAAAACTTTATTTCTACTGGACATAGAATAGGTTCCCAAAGCTGCTGAAAATAACACACAGCAAACGCCCAAGGATCCAGGAAATAAACTGGAACACAGCTAGTCCCTGCTCTAAGAAAATATTATTAACCAACTACCTAGTTATCAGGAATTATACTCAGGATTCTTTTTTTTTTTTTTTTTTTTTTTTTTTTTTTTTTTACTTAACACTTTATTTATTTATTTATTTATTTATTTATTTATTTATTTATTTATTTATATTTATTGATTTTTTTACAGAGAAGAAGGGAGAGGGATAGGGAGCTTAAAAACATCGATGAGGGAGAATCATCGACCAGCTGCCTCCTACCGGGGATGTGCCCACAACCAATGTACATACTCTTGACTGGAATCGAACCCGGGACCTTTCAGTCCGCAAACCGACGCTCTATCCACTAAGCCAAATTGGTCTTGGCAATATATTCAGGATTCTTAAATCATGCTTGTTCAAAGAAAAATAAAACAGAAGTGGAAGATGGAATGAAGAGGCATGTCCTACTGCGGAGAACAAAGAAAGGAGATTTTGGTGCAGGAGTGGTCTGCCAACAGCTCTTGGAAACCTTCATTCTCCACCCTGTCCTATCAGCAACGCCTCCAGTGTCTTGGTATCCCTGGTTGCCATGGTCCTCCCACTGAGGCACCCACACCAGAAAAGTCCAGTGTCTGAGCCAGGCCAAAAGCTGGAGTTCCTGCTGTCTCAGACTTTATCTTCTTTAGGTCCTTCCTGTGATGGAAGGGACTTCTCACATAAACTCAGCAGAAGCCAAGGAAGGGATATAAGGATACTGAATTCCTCAGGCATTTCAATTTTAAGCAAGGAGAAAGCTAAAGATTACCTGATATGGTAGATGAACCTCATTATTTAAGGTCATTCTCTGTAAAGGGCTATGGAAAGAGGGATGATAGGGCAGGGGCCAACTGAGGTCACCCAAAAAGATTTTAGGAAAATCTTCCCTTCCTAAAAATATGCCTATACTCTGAATTTAGCACATTCATGGTGGTCCACTTTAAAGGAATGCTTCCAAGTTGAATATGACTCTTAGATCACCTTAGTGAGGTAGGTAGAGTAGACATCTTATAACCAGTAAAGTGGGACTTAGACAAGTCAATAGTCTAGCCACCTCCAGGAAAGAGAGCCTTCTTACTGCAGAATTTCAAGTTCTACTGTACATATTCCAGTTATACTCAGTATCTAGATCAAAATAGTTTTCCCACTGAAATACCTGTGATGAGCCCAGTGTTTCACTTTGATCCTCAGAACCTTGAGCTTTCTTTTCTCCATTAGCCTAAACATGGGCCGGAGGAGGGGAGGGTTTGCAGGGAGAAGAAACAGAATGTGTTTCCTATTTGTAGTTCCAATTTGGTTCCTCCTTACCACTCCACAACATCCACTTTGAGGTAGAAACAGTAAAGAAGATACTAACATAGATAATTAGATAGGTGGGTGTAAATTTATTTTTAAAATATATTAATACTATATTAATTCTGATGAATAATCAAGAATATTTAAAAATCCATATGAATAATCCCTAAATAGAAAAGACGGTCTTTTCTTGGTAAGATAGGGAAGGTTCATAAAATCGAAGATTGGAATTATCAGAACACTAGAAGCAGAGGATGTTCCCTGAATTTCAAAAGACAACGTCAGAACCAATAAAGGGAGCGCTCCTTTGCACACTGGTCAGTAAACCTTAGGGCTCCCCCAAATAGGCCAAGGCTTACAGGTAAAAGCTCCATACCCCAGAAAGTTCAAAAAGAGTGGAGAGCATGGCAGAAACTCAATGAGAGATTTGAAAAGTAACCTTTCTTCTTCCCAGCTATGAACAGCAGCTGTACTCTGTGACATACTTCTCGGTGGCCCTATCAGAAACAACTCAGGGAGGATAAAAGGGCAAACGGGCACAGAATGAATGGATTCTTAAATAAGGAATGGGTCACACTGTCCTTGTTCTGGCCTCAAAGCAAATTCCATCCTGTTCTAGAGTGTTCTACAGCTGTTGGCAGAACTGATCATAGAAATAATCATCTTAAGAGAAATTTTCTTACAAATGATTGGGATGGGAATTTGCTGCATATTTAAAAAACACATAAGCATGTGTTAAGTGGAATTTTATCCCTGAAAAAATAAAATAAATAAAATGAGGAACAAGTAATAACCTTCCACATCTATAAGGGCTTCCAAGAGGTCTATCAGAGTCAAGAGCTGTGTCATGGTCAGCTTTCAGGGTTGGAGGAAGTGAAATTCTACTACATCCAAAGGGAGAGCCCCTCAAGGAACATAAGTGAACAATTCTATCAACAGCATTATCTGTCCTTGGACACCAGATGGCTGAGCCAATATAATTATGAGCAAGGTGCAGGGGGCATGTACCAGGTTAAGATAAGGAAGAGTTTCCATGTGGAAGAATGATCTGGCTACGGAAGCAGCAAATTCCTTTTCATTGATTATATTTTGAAAGGAACAAAGACTTTCTCTGAAAAGTGCTAAATAAATCCCAACTGATTATAGGACCCAGCTAGGTAGCATAATGTGTGAATCAGCCAGGAAAAAAATATATATATACTTTCAACATATGGAAATAATTTATGATTCCAGAAAGACATTTGCTATCTCCCGTGTGTCTTCATAAAGGAACTCTTCCTGATCGACTTTTTGAAAGGGATAAGTAAAAGACATTTATTTACTTCAAAACAAAAGCTGGGTGAAATGATAGATGGTGACTGACACCCGCCCTCAGCCCAAGAGCCAATAGAGAATGGAGGGGACAGCAGTAAGCTGAAGGGTGCATGCTCCGTGGAAAAGGGAGAGCAAATCATGCTGATTGTTGCCATGTGGAGAGGCAGGCCCAAAGTGGCCAGATTTTCCAATTTTACTTTTTAAGAAGGGCCAGAAATTCTGATGTGTACATGCAATCTTCCATTTTAAAATTTTGGTACAGTTATTTTCCAAAGACACTCTGAGGACCAAACCAAACATGATGTAGGCGGGGTCTGGCCAAAGGCCCACCAAGTCCATGGCTTTTGCTGGAAAAAACAATTCTGTTAAAAGTATGTTGGGGGTGGGAGAGAGGAATGGATGGGGAATTATATAGTCTCTGAGGTTCTGGTGGGAGCCCAATAAATAGCATCCCTTTTTCTGAATTCTGTACCAACTACAAAATTGGGACAAAAGAGTGAAAAGAAGGGTGGGGGTCGGGGGGGGGGCAGGGGCATATGATAACCTTTCTTACTGAATTTGAAAGCAGGGTTGGGAATGTTGGAAAGTGAGCCACCTAGAATTAGAGATGCTGGCACTAGTCAGGCCTCTGTCTGCTCTCCACCTGCAGGAGATGTGCTCCCTGCTGGCAGCTGGTTCCCTACAGAAAGACAGTAGAGCTCTCCAGGCTTGGCTTCTCCTTCCAGGCCCCCACCAGATAGTTCACTCCTCTTACCACCAATGGAGATGGAGGGGTGGGCAGGTGAACAGAGGGGGATTGATAGAGCCCAAGAGAGTTCCAGATACACAACAGTGGCAGGAGAGGCCCAATCCCTCTTCAGAGTTATTTCCAGCCAAGTCTTGCACACAGGACTTTTTTTTTTTTTCATTGATTTTTCATAGAGAGAAAGGGAGAGGGATAGAGAGCTAGAAACATGGATGAAAGAGAAACATTGACCAGCTGCCTCCTGCACATTCCCTAACGGGGATGTGCCCGCAACCAAGGTACATGCCCTTGACCAGAATCGAACCAAGGACCCTTGAGTCTGCAGACTGACGCTCTATCCACTAAGCCAAACTGGTTTCGGCCACACAGGGCATCTTTGTGCGAGTTATGAGAAGGCACTCCACCCTGGCAGATGAACTGCAGAAAGGCATTCTCCACTGGCTGATGCGGCCCCAGGATGAGACACACAGCTTGACAAGCAAGGCCAGGGCTAGATTCCAGCCCACACTTGCCTCCTCAGCCTGATGCCTAAGTACAAAAACCCACAACTGCCTATAGCAGCCCTGCTTCAGACTCTAAGAATCCTATCAATGTGATTCCAGATTCATCCGTCTCCAGAGTAACTGTCCTGTGAATAGCACCCACTCTCTGCCCACCTCCAACAGTTGGAATTCATGTTGGTCCAAGCTGTGTCAGGTTTGTGAATGGGGTGGAGCAGAAGAAAGGTTGACTGCCTGGCATAGCCTGTACCTTCCTTATCATTGTTATTATTATTCTTGTGCTCTCAACTTCCCAATCCCTAGGTTGGTAAAATTTTTCAAAAAATGAACAGCTTGTAGAACTTAGTGAGGCTATAATCATTCCTTCACAATGTTTTTTAGTAAGGAATATATTGAGGGAGATGTTGTTTTCTAAGTTTCCATGTACCACTGTGGCTTGTCCCAAATTATTTGTATTCAGATGTCAGACTATAATTGTTGGTTAGCAGCAAGGTTACCAGATGGGTTATAAAATGCATTTCAAAAGACTATCAAAAGGACTTAAGAAAAATACAATGAACAGCTGGTGTGGTTGAGGCAGGCTGCAGTTTCCTTGTGAAACAAACAAAAAAAAATTAATAGAATCTTCATTCGGGTTGAGCACATTTCTGTAGCCATGAGCTCTTCAGTTCTAGAGCTCAACCCAAGAAGGAAAGAAGACAGCAGACCCCAATGAAACAAGCAAGCAAACAAAAAAACAAAAAGAAGTGGAAATTTCTACCTATCGAAGGTGAGTGATGCCCATGAAGGCGAAAGCAGGAAGGAAAACAAAAAATGCTTAGTTCAAGCTGATCTCTCTCTAAGGTTTCGCAAGGAGGGAAATGCAATCAGAGCTGTCTCCAGAGAGACCCGCCCAGATGTTAGACTTCTACATTCTTTCACATTTTTACTCAGGCCAGGTGCTTTAGAAAAAAACAAACAAATGTTTGACACTATTTAGCTGGGAGGGATCTCTTTTCCTCTACCGCTTTGCCAACAAACAGAATTCTCCATTTTTGCCAACCTATTTCCAGGTCACTGGTGTGTTTTAAGAAAAGAAAGCAGACATGGCCGATTAGCTAATTTGCAAAGAACACTCTCTCAAAACTCTGTTTAACTGAGACCCACCCATTCATTCATTCGTTTATTTGACTAACACAGATCAAGTACCCCTACACAGTCAGGGTGATAACCGCTCCTGAAGCACCCTTTCCTTTCCTCTGATAGTACAAGTACACAACCAAAGCTGTTTTTACATACAGTTTAAAATCCTCGTGTTTTTTTTTCCTTCATGAGATGAGCAAGGGACACATTTATCCCATAATAACAAGATAGGAGGAGGAAACAAACAAATGAACCCTCTCCATCCTACCTGATTCTATGTGTGTAAAAAAATAAGAGAGAACATGTTTTTATTGTAGGGGGACAGATATTTATCACTGCCACTTCCATCTCAGTGTATACACAGAGATGTCCTCCATCGAGGGAGTTCCTTGGAGGGAGCAAGAGCAAGTGCCTCCTCCCCGTGGGCCACTGCGCTTATGCTAATCTCAGGGCAGAAGGCTGTGGCCCAGCCCTCTGGGTGCTGGACACGATTTTCTGCATTTATCTTTTTCACTCCTGCTACTTGGAGACTTGTAAGGTGCAAAGCAGGCCGGCAGATAAATATCCCTCACGTCAGATGCCCGTGACGATGAGCTTGCTTTCCCTTCTCCCTCCCTCACAAAGATAACAAACAGGAGGAAAGCGCGGCACATGGGAAGTGGAGTTAAAATGTACTGCACGTTACTAATCCTAACATAACATTGGCAGCTTGCACCATCCCCCTGCCAAACCCAAATTAACACGCTGCCTTACTGAAGGCAAAGGCTGTAGCTATATTTATAGCTCAATTAACAAGTTTCATAACTGAGCCTCCAGAAGTTCTAGGCAAAACCTGACAAATGCTGCGCATCTTAACACCACCGTGACCCTGCCAGAGCGCCACCATTTCCTCACAGGGAGCAGCTCCTGCTATCACCTTGTAAGAACAATGATGATTGGCACTGGCCCATCTGATAAAGGGAAGCTGGCTGGGCACCCCAGCTCTTGTCAGGGGTACGTCTCATAACAATTCCCAAGCAACACACAGACGGTTGATTTAGGCAGGCTGCGGATTCTTCTTCGTGTTGCAGAAGAATGGAAATGCCTGCTTCTTGGGAGCCAATGGCTGCAGAGAATGGCTGCCACTTGATCACTAAGAAGCTTTGTAACACAGGCACAGGGTACGTCACTTGGTCTTATAACTTTGAAAGAAGCAGAAGACCTCTTCATAATATCTGCTAAGTTGGTTACCTTTGCTTGAGGGAGAAGGATCTTCAGTGGATTCCTCATGAGCAGGAGGCATGGTCAGCATGGCTAGGAAGGGTGTGGCAGTCTTTTTAACACAGCACTTTGCTTGACCTGGTGCAAACTATTCTTCAAGGTCCAGATTTTCCCTTCATTTGCAAATAACATTCCTACACAACTGGCTCTCCAAGGGACTGGGATCTCTCTGCTACATTATGTCCTCTACAGCCCTTAGCTCAGAAATAAATAATAGGAAGGGTTCAGCATTTGTGAATGAAGGAATGAATGGGTGACTTAAATTGGATGAAATAAGCAATGCTATTCTCCATAATACCATCAAAACTTATAATTTTGCAAACTCTTGCTATAATTTTTAGGCTGGAGTTACATGTATTTCACACATCATCCGTACATATTCTTATGGACTATAAGAATCTCCAGCTACCTCTGCCATATGTCTCTTTCCCATTAAAAGCTCGGTACTGAGATCACAGAAATTTGAAAAAGCACCAACAATCTGCTGGCCAGAGACCTTATTCCATTTCTATTGTTTCACACTCCTTGGTTACTATCATGGAAAGGAAGTAAATGATTAACTATTTTAATAAATTCAGGTTCATGACCTCTTTAAGTTACTAGTTCCTGAGCTTGACTTTTCCTCCCTATAAGATGAAAAAGTTATTCTAGAATTATCTTTAAATGTCTCTTCAACTTTAAAATATTATGATTTTATTTTTCTGCCATCTAGTCACTCCTACACATATTAATGGCATGCATTTCTTTCTCCTATTCCCTTAAAAGGCTGATTGCAAGAGATATTTTTAACACACCAAACTTCTGAACCTACTCTGACAGCACCTGCATATTTTTTTTACCCTTTGCACACTCATTGCTGAGCCTTTGATTCCCAAGCACAAGATATTTTTTCCAAAGAATGGGACTGGACCATTTTCTCAGAACAACTTTTGGCTGCTGATAAATTACAAAGCTACAAGTACAGGGTAAAGAGGATAAGGCAAAATGAGGCACTGTGATCAAGGCAGACTTGATCTGCCAGAATTCTGCCAGGGTTGAGGAATCTATTGCCTCTCCCTGCTTTTTCAAGGAACAGAATCTGGGATAGACATGTCTCTGCACCAAGAACCATAAGGAGATAGTCAAGTGGCCAATATGTCCCCCAAATATGTTCAGTGGGTTAGGTCACATGTAGCTTTTCTTACTGTTATTTTAATGTGAGTTTAAATATCTGCATTTGTGTAGGACCCAGACTGTCCAGTAGCCCTAACCACTCCCTATGTCCTTTATCTCTCTCATCTTTTCATTCATTCCTGGTCCTTGTCCTCTGCCAAATTCACTGTATCTGTCATCGCCCATCAGGATAGAATATTATGTCCCATAAGGAAAAGATATTCTTCTATTTGTTCATTGTTATGTTCAGTGCCTAGAAGAGTGCCTGGCCCAGTAGGTATTCTGAAAATATTTGTTGAATAAATGAATCAATAAAACTCCCCTTCCAATTGCTCCCTCTCAGAGCTCCCATCACACTCTGTTCACACCATCACAATTGCCTTAATTCAACACACATTTCTTAAGTACTAGACATTGCACCAAGTGCTAGGAATGCTGATGAATAAGACAGAATGAAGCAGAGTTCCTAGTCTCAAAAAGTCACATTTAAGAGAAAGGATCAGGCACATAGACAAGCTGACAACATAGCAAAATAGTTTTCATGTGAGACATATGTTAAAAGTTCTGTGTAAAGATCGACAGGAAAGCAAAAAACATTTGCAATATGCCTCATTACCTGTACAAGGAAGGGAGGGCATTCCATACAGAGAGAAGAGAGTAGGTAAAGTCCCAGAGCCATGAACGTGCACCTGCTCAGGCCACAGGCTGATTCCATGCAGGCGGAGGAGAGCAGGGAGGAGGAGTGGCTAGAGATGACCCTGGGAGGGTAGCACCTTTACAGGATTGTGAAGACTTTTAAGGCCAAATTGAGGAGTTTAGATGCTATTCTGCAAGAAAGAGGTACTACTAAAAACATTTCAACCATTTCCAGGAAGAGAATGGTGTTCTAGAAAGTGACCCTGACAGGGTGCAGGTTGGCATGAGAATAAGCTGGGGGGTTTTTACAGTGGTGCCAAGTAGTGGTGAGGGAAGCCTAAGGTAAGGCAAAAAAAAGCTGTATTTCTTTCAGGAGAAGGTTATGCAATGAATTTTTTGGAAACAGAATTAACAAGTGAGAGAAAGAGAGGTGAGAGCCAAGTGTGGGCTTGAGCTTTCTGGCTTAGGTAAACTGGATAGATAGATGATGGTGCTGCTGAGGGGAGGAAAAAAGAGGTTAGTAGCAGAGGTATAGGCACTGAATTGTCAATATCGTCAATGATGACCTTTTTCAGGGCAGTTTCAAAAAAATGAGGGAAATGAAAATAAATGCAGGTGATCAAGGGTGAATATGATGTGAAAATGCAAAGGTTTCTAGAAGAAGGTATCATTCATTAAAAAAAAAAAACTTGGTGAGAGGGGAAGGAGGAATGAATAGGCAGAGCACAGGAGATTTTAAGGGCAGTGACACTGTTCTGCATGACACTACAATGGCAAATATTTGCCATTCTACATTTGTAAAAACCCAGAAAATGAACACCACCAAGAGGGGGCTCTCATGTCAATGATGGGCTTTGGGGAATAATGATGTGCCAATATCATTTTGTTGATTATAATAAATGTGCCACTATGGTGGGGGCCATCATTAGTAGGGGAGGTTATGTGTGTGTGGAGACAGGAGATAGATTGGAAATCTCAAGACCTTCTGCTCAGTCTTGTTGTAAACTTAAAACTCTTCTAAGAAATAAAGTTCATTACTTAAAAAAACTTGTTGACATTTATAAGTCTGTAAAAGGAAATAAGATTTTATCTTGAGAGGAAAGCAATGTCAGGAAAGATAGTGGTTTTCTTTCTCGCTATCTCACTTTTTGAATGAGAGAGACTTATATAAGTATTTTTAGATGGTGATGTGTTCTGTGAGGAAAACATTTGAGAGAGAAATATAGCTGATGTAAATAAAAGTCTTTAGGACAGTGCCTGATGCGTAGTAATTGTTCAACAAATGTGAGATCCTTATCACTGCTATAATATCTATTACTTTCTTTTTATCATATAGTCATTTAGATCATTGCCCCAGCTCACTAATGAGACCATTAGCTCATATAGAGAAAGGCTGCAACTGCTTAGAGCTTGTGTTCCTTACAATCACTTAGTATAATTTCTCCAACAAAATCTTCATTCAGTGATTGATTCATTAACATAGGTATTGAACAAAAGGTAGAATTTGAATATTTCAAGTGGATATTTTGGCTTCTGCCTCTATTCCAAGCATAGTTTAAGCATTTTTATCCTTCCCTTTGACATACCTTCTTATATGTATTTAAAAGGGGGGGGGGGCTCCTCAGTTTACAATGCTAAATGTATCTGTGTCAGTTATGAGACTTTTAGCCATATGTAATATAATTACAGATCTAGAAGAAGGAAGTTGGGGACTCTAGCTGGGACAGAATCAGAGACTCCATAATGACATCAAGAATTAGATTTGCATGGAGGCATGAAACAGACTGACATACCTCAATGTGGAAATGGGGGAACAAGAAGAGAACTTATTTATATCATAGTGCATGGACACGGGCAATAGGGTGAAGACCTGAGGGGTTGGTACGGACTGGGAGAAAGGGGGTAAGGGAGGATGGGAGACATTTGTAATACTATCAACTACTATATATATATATATATATATATATATATATATATATATATGAATTAGTTTCCTTCTATTTTATGCCATGCTGGTCTCAGAGTTGGGCTTCATCAAAAGGTTGACCTCCCTCAATGTCACAACATGACTATAGTAGTTTTAAGTGTCACATATAAATAGGATGACATCTGGATAATGAGACCATTTCTTCCTCAGTACCTTTGTTGTAAGAGGGAACATTTCCCAAAGACCCCCCCCACAACAGACTTGTCTTACATTTCATTGGCCAGAATTGTGTCACAAGCCCGAACTTCTAGCTCTCCTTATGGAGTGTTAGGGAACGGGACCACTCTAATTGCTTTAGGCTAACCAGAAGCCACCCCTGTGGGAACAGAAGCAACCTTTTCAGAAGTACGCAATCCCACAGAGGAAATGGGACCGTGAATTAAACAGGTTTCTTTTGGAAGAATCACGGCCTGGCATGGGGCAGAGAGATGAGTGCTGGTTAGGCTGTCAACAGTTGTCTAGATCTGAATCAAAACGAATATAGTATAAGAAAATAACGATCTAAAGTGGACATAAAATCTATGTGTAGAAGTTCCTCTATGAGCAAATAGATCTACAATAGTAACATGATGAACAAGTCAATAACTACAAGTTCCAACCAGGTGCTATGAGAAGGGCATTGTCAAAATGCTTGGAGACTCACCACACACATTGCTCTGCTGTCTTTGTGCTGCTGATGCACACAGAGAGATTCTGCTTCCATTCCACCAACATTCCAGGGTCTGCTCTGTGTCAGACTGGACACCGAAACCTAGAAATAAACATTAATAGATCATATTACCTTCACTAAAAGATTACATAATCTAGAATGGACAATTAATAGCAAAATAAACAACTGTTACATGATGAGTATATGTAGCATGGTCTAGCACAGAATTAGTGGTGGTCAACTTTATTTGGGGGCAGAAAGGATTTCATAAAGGAATGGGCTGCTTGGACTGGGTCATGAAAAATAGTTAGTTGCTGGCCAGCTCAAATGGGGCTGGGAAGGGTATTACAGCCAAAAGTCTACAAATGCGAATTAGTATTCTGCCTTCACAAAACTCCAAGTGGGTCTTATTGGCTAGAATAGAGATGAAGAAGGAGTATGGATGGAGGTGAGCCTGGAGGTTTGGACTAGAACCAGCTGTTGGAAGGCCTTCCGTTCTTCCTGTGTACATAAATTTGGCTTGTATGTAATAAGTAACACTGAAGGCTTAGCAAAGTAAATAGGCATTTTAAATATCACTGGGCCCTAACCATTTTCTGGCTCAGTGGATAGAGCATTGGCCTGCAGACTCAAGGATCCCAGGTTCGATTCTGGTCAAGGGCATGTACCTTGGTTGCAAGCACATCCCCAGTAGGGTGTGTGCAGGAGGCAGCTGATTGATGTTTCTCTCTCATCAATGTTTCTAACTCTCTTTTTCTCTCCCTTCCTCTCTGTAAAAAAGAGAAAAAAAGAAAAAAAGAAAATCAATAAGATATGTTGAAATATCACTGGAAGCTGAATCATAAGGATATTGGGGTGAGAGCAAGTCCAGCAGTAGCTGCAATAGTTGGGGCAAAACCAGGATAATGTTTGAGCTAAGATAATAACTGGGAATCTGGAGAAGAGGCAGGAATAAAATACTTGATGGCACTCAGTGGAAGTCGGATGTGGAAAAATAAGTAGAAAAGTCCAGAATGATTGAATAGGTGACAGTATGACTCATCAAAATAAAGAAAATAAGAGAAGTTAAAAGGTACGATGTACAACTCATCCAGATTTGCCTGGGACTTTCCTAGTTTTAGCATTAACAATGCTGCATCCCAGAATGCCTTTCAGTCCCAAGCAAACCAGGATAATTAGTTATCATATGAAGAAAAGCACTTCTTTTTATTTCTTGTTTTATTTTATTATTGTTTTTTAGTCTTTGTTGTTGAAAGTATTATATATGTCCCCTTTTTTACCCCATTGAACCCTTTTAGCCTGTCTCCATCCCCCCTCAAAGCCTTCACCACTCTAGTGTCTGTGACCATGGATTATGCATATATGCATATAAGGTCTTTGGTTGATCTCTTCCCACCCTCTCACCTTCCCCTGCCTTCCCTCTGAGAAAAAAAAAAAATACATTTTGAAGAAAGTATGGAAGATAATGAACGTTAAACCTATTGAGCAGAACACTCAGTTTGCATCAACCTAGCCCCCAAACAGCTGGCCAGCTCAAACAACTTCCACATTTCCACTCCTTCCTGTGGAGACCACCATCCAGCATTTGCACTGTTAAGGTGGGAGGCCCTGGCACAAAGGGTTAGCTAGTGGGTCTTTCTTCACCAGGGTTGCTGGGCTGCAGATACAATTTAAAGGATGATTGGTGGACACTTTTTTAGTCATTTGTGCAAGTAATTAAAAAAAATTATCCCTAAAAGGAATACATCTATTTGCATCTCATGGTCATTTCTTTCAGGGGCTACCCATCTGCTTTTGCTGCCTATAAAATTCTTCATCAGAAAACAGAATGCTTTGATGTTTTATTAATCTTTGTATCACAGAGACATACCTATACTGTACATGTATAAGCCCTTCACGACAGGTTGCAAAAATGTATTATCTTAAGCCCATAAATGTACATATTACACTTACTGCACATTAAATCAAAACAACTATGATCTCTAAATTCCCTTACATTTTAAAAAAAATAAGAGTCTGAAAAATCATGTATAAGAAAGTTTTAGGTTTGTACAAAAACTCTGACAGATTCTCAATATCCAGGTACACTTAGTAAAAGCCTAAAACCATCACGGTAAGAAGAAAGTGCTATTGAATACACCCATTTGTGCTTGAGGCCAATATTGCTCCACCAATCGCTCGCTCTATAAATTGACCCAGTGCTCTGAGAATCCCCAAATGCTTTGTTTAAAACAAGGGGGTGACATGAGGACGGTGTTCTACTCTTCACTTAGCAATCCCCAGTACTGATTTAAACCAGACCTTTAGTGTTATTTTAACATAGGTTTTGGATTTAATTATCTTAAACGTCTAAAAGAATGCATGCAATTCCCAAACTGTTTATCTCTTCTATGGTAAAAATCTCTTCCCCTATCCCTAGAAATCTGTTTTAATTGTTTAATCAGTTTGGCTGAAACTCACAAAGCATTAAATTGTTAGTTGTTACTTAACATTCCTTATAAATTGCATTTATTAATTTCTGGATAGAGACTTGTCCATGGCTACAGTAATTTAAATTAGTACCACATGGTTACAGACCGCTGCTGAAGGATGATTAAATCTTTGGGGCAAATTCAGTCTTTTAAGTCAAGATATTTAAATGGCACTAGAGATAAGCTAACCAAATTTGGGTCCGAGAAGTTACAATTTATCAAAAATGTAATAAACCATGGCCAGAATATTCATTGTAAGCAGCCCATAATGTGGTCCATGAAATGACATTTTAGCATCTCCCTCACTGTGGCCACAGCGAAGTGCTGACGTGGCAGACACAGCAATGCTCCATTGATATTTAACAGTTCCCATCTACAAGGTGCTTTGCAATATTGTGGCTTTTTATACACTCAAGTCCCCCCGATACTCTATCAGTCATTTTGGTATTCAGCACACTGACAAATTCCTTTCTCGGTGCTTTCATTTCACGGGTGCCAAAGATCAACATAGCGATCAACATAGCACAGAACTCTCTGGAATTTCAGCAACAGAAGGAGGAACTGTAGGACCTCGGTGGCATTTCAGAATGACACATCGCTGGGGGAATGAGCAGAGGAGGGACTGTTGACTCTAAACTAATTAGGAACAGATAATGAGGGGGAGGCGCTGGAAAAATTAGGGGCTCTCTCCCAGGTCACAGAGGTGGGAAGAGGTTTTAGAACCCAGCTTCTTTACCTGTGACCTAAACCTGTTTCTGTGACACCTGCTATCACCCCAGAGGCCATTCAACTGATCCAGGACCTTTTCTCACATCACTGAAAGGATCTGATCATTTTTTCCCCAGGGAACGGACTGGGGAAATCAAGTGAGTTAAAAATGAATCTTCCCATGGCTTCTGAATCATTCAATAATAATAATAACTTCAAAAGGGGGTGGTGGGCAGGTCATAGGAGAAGCCGTAAGTGTCTCCTACTGGAAAAACTGACCGAAACATTCAGGTAAAATAATAAAATCAACTCATATAAAGTAATAGATTCTTCTTCCTGCAGCTAAAGATAAATATTAAATAATCCTAGGTGCCGCTGGCTGAAAATTAATTTCTGTAAGGCAAACAGTGTAGTACGTATATGTGTTTCAATTTCTGTTTGGCAAGGTGCCTATTTCGAACATCCTGCACAGACCTTTTGAAGTGCTTGGGCTTCTCTCATAATGCAGATGCTTAAATAAGAATTGCTTCCTCGGGGCTCCCAAGCTCTGTAAAAAAAAAAAAAAAAAAAAAAAAAAAAAAAAAAAAAAAGTCTGTTTTGGATCATCAGGCTCCCAACTAATTCCAGGTATTCGGTCTAAAAACACAACTTTTTTTTTTTAATGCATTAATGATACAGTGTAGCCTTTCTGAAGTGAATTGTGCCGGGAGATGGGAGTGACATTAACTTATTAGAGGAGTCACAAAGTGCGGAACCACTACAATTTGTGTTCCCCAAATTATAGTCAGGTGCAGCTGCTGGCAAGGGGAAGGTTGAACCAGGATACACAGTGGGGCGGGGGGGGGAGGTGTTTCAGAGAGAACCCTCTAACGATTAATTTGTAATAGAAAGAAGTACAAAGGGCAAATAGCACACTGGATTCTAAATCATGAACCTATTATATTCTACTCTTAGACCACCTGACAGCTAAGACATTTTATCCCCCAGACCTTTTTGTCTTAACTGTGCTTATTGAACACTTTGACAAAACACAGAACATGTCCCTAGAAGCCAAACACACTTAGGGCATTTCCACAGAGACGTTCAGAATTTTTACAATAAAAACAACCACCAAAACAATAACAAACATCCACAACCTAAACTTTTTCGTAAGTTTCCTAAACGCAAAGACCTCTCCTTAAAATCATGAAAGGAAGAATCTTCTGCTATAAGAGCAAGTGGTTTTCTGGAACAAACCAAAGCCAGGAGCCAAGGTAAGTTTCTCATGGTCATGGAGAGAAGAGGGAAGTCTCCTGGGATTCAAGGGATGTAGTAACCCTTGCCTCCAAGTCCGTTCCAGGACTTTCTAGAGAAGGGTTTAGCAGATCACTGGTTCTCTAAATGGAGCTGGAGCGTGGGATCCCTCACTTTGATAGTCTCCCAACACCCCATGCTTCTTTCCAGAAGGGACATGCAGCCCAGCATACTGACCAGGTTCTAACTTGCGTCACTGCATTCTGTCTCCTCTGAATACCTCCTGGAACTTCATCTGCTCTTCATTCCATGGTGTAAACCAATATGAGCTGTTGGAGAGTTGCCCTTGAGGTGGCTGTTCTTCAGTACTGGGCAACGTGACTCATGAATATTTTTAACAGTCAAGGCCATATGCTCCTCTGCTTTGCAGAGCATGGAGCCAAAAGGAGCTTCTTAAATAACACACAGTGTGGCAGCCACTGCCAGGCACACTGAGAAGGGGCTCAGAGTTGGATGTGTCCTCACAGTGAGAGAAGAGAAAGGTCTCTTGACTTTGAAAGAGACTACCAGCCGAGATGGATCAAAGAAGAAAATATTGGGAGGAGAAAGGGCTTGTTTTGGTTGTCTGTTGTCATCTTTATTTCTATGCTGGACTTGTTTTGTGAATCAGGTAAGGAAAATGCTTTATCCTAGTTCAGCCTTTAAGTTAACCCAAGCCCTCTTTCTCCACAGCACTCTCAGGATCGGAGGGTACCAAGGAGATGCTGCCCACAAACCCACCAATACTCAGAACTGCTGACATAAAAAGGAAAATATCCTTTTTTTATGATATGACAAAGTTTCAACATGAAAAGACTTCCATGGGGTAAAGTGAAAGAAACTTTTGGAGGAGATGGAGCTTTGTGGCAAGGGAGGAAAATGATAAGAATAATAGAAGCATAGTTGCTTAAAAAGCGTGGGGGAGGGGGGCTGTGAGGGCAAACATGGAAGAGAGGGAGGCACAGAAAAGAGAGCCTGTGGGATGCTGGGAACTCATTTTAATCTTGACAGGCCCAACTTTCTACTTTCTGATGATAATTTTGCAGATTTCCAATACTGTTGTGTTTTTGAATCGTAATCTATGTAGAATTATCTAGCTTTAGTTGACCAACAGAACTTATTTTTGCAACCTTTCTAAGTAAGTGTAATAATCTGATATAATTTATTTAAAAAATATATCTTTATTGCTGGATTACAGATAACCCCCTTTTCTCCCATGGACCTCCTCCTCAAAACCCTGCATTGTGAGGTACTGTGCTAGGGAAGAGACATCCAGGCATGAACAGAACCAACATAATGCCTAACCTCCCAGATCTTAGGTGGCTATACTAACATTCCATAAGCATATGAGAACAGTTGTGTGGGGTTAGGGAAGGGTCCCCAGAGGAAGTGAGAGCTAAGATAAGACTTTCATGACACAGAGAAACAATTTGGATCAATTGCCTCCCTGTCACTGGCTCATTGCATCAAAAGGATGCAACTAGAAAACAAAAAAACATTACACATGCAAAGATAAAGAGTTTGCTGGAGAACAATCTGAGAGGGCAAGAGGATGCCAGTTGGGGAATCCAATGTGGATCTTGAGTTTCTAAATGACACAAAAGAGTATGCAGCTGTACCTTCTAACCTTGCCACCCCTGTCCTTGCCACCCCTCCAGTCCTTGCCACCTTCCTTACCACCTATCCTTGCTCCTGACTTGCCACCCCTCCCTCTGATGACTCTTGATGAATAAGTAAATTACTGCATCAGATTTTCTCTTGTCCCTGGTGTAACTCTGCTCACGCTGCATCTTGCTCTGTCTGGTGGTAAGATTCCAGTGGCCCTAGTGCTATGGCCACATCATCAAAATGATACTTGAGTATAAACAAGGTCTGTTGGGAATGAAAAAATTTAAAAGATAAATGCCACCAAACTCTTTATTTAATATGTGTAGCTTAGGACAAATAAACTGCCCAACTCTACATGGGTGGGTTAACTGCTGACAAAACATGCCTGAAATAGCAGGGGATTCATCTGACCTTCCACCTGCAGTAAAGATTATATTTTACTATCTTTGACCATGTCCCCATGATACAGAATATTTGAAGCATAAAAAATACAATCATTCAAGTGCTTAGACTATCCCGTACCTAACATCTGTATAGTTAAGGGGGGAAAAATGAATATTCGCCCCTCCTGTAGAAACTACCTCGGGTTGGACTGTGCACTTTTTGTTCAGATAGGTTGCTGTCTGCTATGCATGGCTTTCATTATTTTTCCCATTTGCTTTTATATGCACTCTCACTCCTGTTGTGGCAGGGTTTTATTATTATTATTACTTTTAATCCCAGAAAAAAAAGGAAGAGATTCAATGCGGGAAAAGAACAAATGCCATAAAATCCACTGTAATAACGTGTTCAGTAGGAACCATGGTCATTGCAGGGTAGAGTTGCACACCTATTCATTCTTTTGTGATGATCGTGTTTTTACTATTTCAAATTTAATACTTTTTCTAATATATTATATGTTACCTCCCATGTATTTAAGCTGTACTTAAAAGCATGCTAAGAACTGGTAATTCTTTAATGGTTGTTCACTTACAAGCGATTGTGGGTCATTACACAATCATTTAAAGGGCATTAATGAGAACCATTTAATGGTTTTAGTAGAATATCATTGTAAGGGACAGGGGAAAAGTTACTGGCTGTAAATTTTTATGACCGTTTCTTACAAAACGTATTACTTTAAAGATTTATGCATGTAACAATGAGTACAATAAAAGCCATGCTAAAAATAATTTGAAATCAAAGTAATGCATATAGATAAGTCTTTGCTCCACTGCAATTGTGTGGGCACCTTTAAAAAAAAATCTTCCTTTTCTCCTTCCTTCCCCTCTTTCTCTGCCTTTCATCCTCCCTCCCTTTCTTCTCCCTCTCCTTTCCCACCTCCCATCCTTCACCAATTCCATGTTCTTTCTTAAAAGACACTTTTAGTACCATTAAAGATTTTATTTTTAATGAAAACTATTACAGATGAAAATCTTAACCTATGTGTTTAGTTGGTGGGGGTTGACCACAGAGGGGTAAGAAATAGCAGGCCAGCATTGCAGAGAAATGCCCCAACCGGCTTGAATCTTTGTTTACAGACCTTTCCCCCATATGTCATTATTTTAAACTATTTCCTCTTAAGATACTATAGGACTAAAATAGAAATGCCAAGGCTTTCTAGGACATCACTCCCTAAGGTAGGACAGGGGACTAAAAAGGCAGAGGCACTCATCCTGGGAGTACACCCATAGAAATCCATAAAATACATACAGAAATGGGGCCTTGCATATACCCAGAGGAGCACCCAGCATCCTGCTCCATGTAGCTCACCTCTTGAAAAAGAAATGGGTATTTGAAAAGCTCACTCTACTGAGGGAGCAACCTTATTAAAGTGCTTTAATAACACAACAGTCATCATATTATGCCTGGTTTTGTCCGCTTGCAATTCTCCTGGAATACATAATGAATAAGACAATACCCCTTTCCCAGGATTCCTGCATAAGCAGGAGGATATTTCTAATTAAAAAGGCAGACTTAGCACAGCCCATGAAATGAACAGAACCGTATCTCTCCAAATGCTGAGATTTTACTGTTTGCATTAAGTAACACTTGTATTTCTCTCCTGAATCTGCCCAATACCCATTACGAATAAGATGAAGATTTAAGATAACTTGGTCAAAAGATGGTGAATTACAACTTTTAATTAAAATGTAGAAAAGAATTGCTTTAAAGTAAACATGATAATACTTTCATGATGATTATTTTTTCTTTTTGGTGAGAACAACAAAAGCACCCTGAATATTTTAGAATGTGAAAGAGGATTTTCAGAAAGTTATACATGTTCCAGGAAGAAGACTGTGCAGTCACCACTGTCCATTTCCAGTTCCGGCAGAATGGGGCCCCTATATCTGGATCCTCAGGGATTCCTTTACTTGACCTATTCAGGTAAATCAAATGATGACTGGAATGATAAGAGGATAAGGCCAGCATTGGGATTGACACAGCTTATTTTCACCAAAAAGCAATTCAATAAAATGATAACAGAAAGGAAAAGAGATGATTTCCTATGTAACCTGTATATCTAGTAATGAAAACAAATTTTAATAAATCTAATGTAAAATATTATTGGATCTATATTCTGGATTGAATGTAGCAATATGATTGAAAGATTAGTGACTTTGTGTGTATGGTGGTTTCCTTCACCATAAGTTAATACTGATGCAAACCTAGCTTCACACCTCCTTCTAACATTATCTCCAAGTCTTCCCTTAAATCAATGTTCTAGTACTATTAAGTCTTCTCTGGTTCAATGTGTGTTCAGAATCTTTTTAACACCACATTACTTATGCTGATTCCTGCCAGGAATCACCTTAACTTCTTCTTGCCCATTTGCTCAGAGTCTTGATCTGCTCAAGTACACTAGCTCCATGAAGCCTTCTTTGACCTCTGTAACCTGAGATCTGACTTTAAAAACCTAAATCTACCACCAAATATTTAGGTGAGTCATGGTGAAAGTCACTGGGAAAACAAATCTGTTCACCCTCTGGCAGGGCAGCTATCCTTTTGGATGAGTTAATGTTTTTGTCTGTAAAATGAAGAAATAATCACATCTGCCTTTCAAGGCTATTGCAATAATTACATCAAAAACACTTAAGATTGGGTTATCTTCCTTAAAAAAAAAAAAAAAAACACCCTAAAAATTGTACTCCCATTTGACCCAGTGATCCCACTTCTAGGAATATATCCCAAGAAACCAGAAACACCAATCAGAAAGGATATATGCACCCCTATGTTCATAGCAGCACAATTTACAATAGCTAATATTTGGAAACAGCCTAAGTGCTCATCAGCAGATGAGTGGATTAAAAAACTTTGGCACATCTACACAATGGAATATTAAGCTGCTGTAAAAAGAAGGAACTTCTACTATTTGCAACAGCATGGATGGAGCTGGAGAGCATTTTGCTAAGTGAAATAAGTCAGTCAGAGAAAGAGAAATACCACATGATCACACTCATTTGTGGATTATAATGAACAACATAAATCAGTGAGCAAAAACAGATCCAGAGATAGAGAAGCATTGGTCAGATGCTTAAACCTCAGAGGGGAGGTAGGGGAGGGTGGGGGTAAGCAGGAGAGATCAACCAAGAGACTTGTATGCATGCATAACCAATGGACACAGACAACAGAGGGTGAGGGTGAGGGCAGGATTGGGGATGTGAGGGGCAATGGGTGACAACCACACATTTGTAATACCTTAAAAGTTATTTGTAATAACTTTTCTGAGACTGAGGACGTTGCATCTTTGTACTGCTAGGCAAGTGTTAAAAAATAAAAACATTGGCCTCCAGGCTGGTCTTGGGAAGTGACCAGAGTGGATCAAGGCAAACAAGGAAAAATAAAAATTAAGGTTGGCAAGCATTAGGGTTGACACAGCTTATTTTCACCAAAGAGCAATTCAATAAATGATAACAGAAAGAAAAAGAGATGATTTTCTATGGAATTCTTCTAATATATATCTTGTTATGAAAACAAACTTTAATAGATCTAATGTAAAATATTATTGGTGCTACATTCTAGACTGATTGTAGCAATAGGATTGAAAGATTAGTGACTCATTACAATGGAAAGGTGGCCTGTGGGTTTGGTAGTCAAAGCAGGGTACATATAACATTAAACATTGAACTTCCAAGCTTCTTCCATTGATATCAGCAGAGCAGAGCAGTGAGGAATTTGGCCTCTGGTGCCAGATGACCTCACTGTTCCGTGACCTATCAAGTTCTCATGGCCACTCTCTACCTCAGTTTCCTAAAATAGAACAGTTCCTGCCTCCTGCCATTGTTGTAAGGTGTAAGGAGGTAACAGGGCCCAGTAGAGAGTGAGGGCCATGCAAGGACTAGGTATTAACCCGTAAGGGTCTGAACACTCCCAGAGCGACTCTGTAGGAGTGTCCGTTTCTTCTCTGCAGCCCCCTGTCCTTCGTAAGGACCAGCCCAGCAGCCTGTGGAGGGCATCTGGGCCTCACACCCTGTGTTCCGTCGTCTCAGTCTCTGAGGAAGAGTTGAGCAGCAGAACAAACCCCTGGGTAGCATCCCCCGAAGCCCTTTCTGCAGTTGCTCTTTCACTTTTAAATGCCCTGTGTTCTGAGGCTTTTGGTGCTGATGCGCTTACATGGCACTTCTGAATTAAGAAAGTAAAAAGCAAAAGCAAAACAAGAGATTAAAAAAAGAGAGATGCCAAAACCAGTTTGGCTTAGTGGGTAGAGCATCAGCCTGCGGAATGAAGGGTCCCAGGTTCAATTCTGGTTAAGGGCATTTAACTTGGTTGCAGTCACATCCCCAGGAGGGGGTGTGCAGGAGGAAGCTGATCTATGATTCTCTCTCATCAGTGTTTCGGGCTCTCTATCCCTCTCTCTTCTTCTCTGTGAAAAATCAATAAAAAAATATTTTTGAGAGAGAGAGAGAGAGAGAGAGAGAGAGAGAGAGAGAGAGAGAGAGAGAGAGAGAACTGCCCAAGCAGTGGGGAAATGTGATGAGATAAAGGAGAAAAGGGGGCCACATTACTTAAATATCTTCATCCCAGAGGTACCAATGAAAGCAAGAGCCCTTAAATGCATGATGACATCTCATTGACGATTTCTAACAGAGTTCTTAGAATCAAAATGAAAGCTGGTGGTGCCTTCAGACCTTACATATCTGACTAGCAGTTGGGAAGGTTATGATTTTGTGGATTATACCGAGAGGTTGCTACATCCTTAAAAGATATGTAGTATTCTGTGTCATCTGATTTTGATGTGGTTTCTAGAAAGAGAAAGGTAAGTTAAAAACAGAGATTCCATTGTAATGCTGTTTACTCTTGCCTTTGTCTGGAGTCCAAAAATGACAACATGTTCTTCCCACTTACTGCAGCAGTTCTTATTTTTATATGGAGTTTGAAACCGTGCGCTCTGCCAAGGCACCCCTCCAGGAAGGTAAGCCCAGTGCTCCTATCTATCACAACCCTTCAGACTTTGTTTTTTACTTAAGGGCTTGCCATTTTGATGAGGATGAAGTCTTCTGAATACCAACCACGTGGAGTTTTATTCCTTCATGCTGTTTGTGATAAACTTCAGGGACACATTTAATATTCAACAACAAAAAAAAGAAATTTCTGGGAGGATAATATCACTGCTCTTAAGGCAGCCCAGAGCTTTAAGACACTGTAAACAGTCCAGGCACACAGAGACAAAAACACATCATTCCCAAGGAGGTGGGGGGAGGGGGTAATTCTGTAAGCTCCTATGAGTCTGTGTATTAATCTACAGCTCATCCCCCATGCTATTATTGTTATTTTGTTGTTATTGTTATTGTTGCTCTTTGTCTTCTTAGGAATAGTCTCCTCTGGGAAGACAGAACATTTTGCCTTCTGGCAGGGTAGTCATTCTTTTGGATCACGGGGTATCATTTTCTCAGCTTCTTGGAGTTGCTAAATTGCTGAGAAAGCCATGGGCATTTGAGCTGCATGCTTGGAGGAGGCACAGTGGGGATCAGCTGTGGGTGCATGCCTCTGCCATTCCTCTCTGTCTCTGAGGCCCCATTCTTTACAACTTAGGAGAAGGAGCAGAGTTGCCAGAACCCATCATGAATTCACTTCCACCATCATTCCTGAGGACCTAGTGGGACCCTGGTTGTGCTTGAGACTATTGGAGATAAGAGTTCCAAGTTTTGGTAGAAAGTTAAGGTTGAGGCGCATTAAATTCACACACACATACACCACTGGGCCTGTGAGAGCCTAGGGTAGACATGTCCTCGAGCTCTTCTGTCCTTAGAAATGGGTTAGAACATCCCCAGGAAGGTACTGAGGGACGTGCACTTGCTGGAACATGAACTGACACATTTGGGGATGTCTTTCCTGCTGGAGGTAGGAGAGCAGAGACAATGCTAATTGCACGACAATAAGCAGAGAAGTAGGCTTCACCTTTCATGCTCTAACAGGGGCCATGGAGGGGGGTCATAAGGAAAGCACAAAGGCAAAGGCATGAGGCTGCCTCCCCAGGGAGAGAGATGAGCATCGCAGGATTTGCTCAAGAGGCCGACGGCCAGCACCATCTATTAAATAGCTCAAGTTAGTCAATGTGGAAGAAATTTTTAGACACACATGCCCAACCATATGTGCATGGCCAAGATTTAAAATAGAAAAGTGAGAGACTGTTGGATGACTGAGGATTTTTCCCTTGCCAGGAAGTCCTCCTTAAGGATTTCATAGCTTGCAAAAGAGAATTGCTTGCCAGACGAGCCAAGAAAAAGACACAGAAGATTGGGACCTGCTTCCTTAATGATGAAATGTCACGCTGCTATGTAAATCAACCCCAAGAAAGGAGGCAGGCATGATTAAGATGGCTTTGCAGAAAGAAGAGAGGTTTCTCAACATCTCCCCCCTAAACTGCTTCAACTCCTCAGACCTCAGGGCTGGAGGCACACACAATGGAACCTTCCCAGTGGCTGCATTAGGCAATAAGGGAAACCCTCTGCCAATTCTAGGTAGAAATAAAAAATTAGAGTGTGGCTCCAATTCATGAATTTATAAGGGGCAAATTCTCTGTTAAGTTCATAGCAGATCAGATCAAAGAGCTACCCCACCTGGTCAGTCGGTTGGTTTCTCTCTCTCTCTCTCTCTCTCTCTCTCTCTCTCTCTCTCTCTCTCTCTCTCTCTCTCTCTCTGTGTGTGTGTGTGTGTGTGTATATAATGAGGTAATGAAAAAGATAGGATGGATCCCACTAGTCACATGAAAGTCAGCTTTATGAATTTTCTTTTATTTTCAAATATATTTTATTGATTTTTTTACAGAGAGAAAGAGAGACAATTAGAAAGTTAGAAACATCCATGAGAGAGAATCATAGATCATCTGCCTCCTGCACACCCCCGACCAGGGATGTGCCCTCAACGAAGGTACATGCCCTTGACCAGAATCAAACCTGGGACCTTTCAGCCCGCAGGCCAACGCTCTATCCACTGAGCCAAACCAGTTTCAGCAGCTTTATGAATTTTCAAGTAGATTTTTTTTATTGTTGACACTATTACACATATCCCTCATCCCCTTTAACAACCATGTCAGCAAGTCTGTGCCTCAGTTCCTCCCTCTGATGGCCCACCATTCCATAGCATGGTGTGAGCAACACTGATACAGTTTATGATGGCCAGTGTTTTGCTATGTCATTACTCAATACGTATGGTTGAAAATAGTCTTGTCATTTTGCTGGGGAAAAAGGCAGTTTGATGACAGAATGAAAATAAAGCTATTATCTCACATTTTGGAAGTTTGATGCTTCAGGATTCTGATTCTTGGGTCATTTGCTGTAATTTATGTGTTTCAGAAGTACTACAATCAGATCATCTAGGGATTCCATATCCTGGGAAGCTTCCTCCTAAATTATAGCATCAATTTTTAATTCACTTTAGGTCCCTATAATTTTATGCCTAGGAGGGGATTTTAGAATTGATTTAAGTAAATTCTGTCATTTCACAGAATAAAAAGGGGAGGCCCTGAAATGTTAAGTGAGTGGTTATAGTCCAAAGCTCCTTGGTGGGAAGTCAGTATGAGTCTTGTGGTCCTCTACCTTCCAGTCTAGTATGCTCACTACTGTACTGAACCTCAGGGCTATACTATATAATTAACTATTCCACGTCCCTAGGAGTAATATGGGTCACTCTACCAAAAATCAGTCTTTCTATATAAACCTTAGATTTTTGCTAAAGCAGGAGCAATCTCTGATGACCCACTCAAAAAAATAATAATAATTTACCAGAAAAAAATAGGAGGATGCACTGTTGCTAATGAAAATCAAACTAGGATTGTCTGAGTCACACTAACCATCATCAGCACATTACTAGTTTCTGCCAGGAACAGTCCTGCATTATGAAGAAAGTATTAATATGATGGAAGACTGGCCCATGGACCACCTGGAAAATACCTGTCAACTATAAGTGTTTCCACACAGTAATAGGAATTGCTGCTCCATACGCAGTGATGTGGCTACCATATTCTTCAACTGGAATCCACCCAAATAACCACCTCCCCCATCATCAACAGCTTACATCGGGGTGACTTCTATAGAAAACACCAACTAAGTGCCAGGGATTGACAGTCTTCATTTACACTCTGGCTATAAAGGTGGTGGGAAATGGAGCCCACCTCACTTTCTTCTCAGAGACAGGAGATGGACTTCAAGGAGTACAACTTCATGCTAGAAGATGATGTCATGGCTCACTAGCGAAACCCATTCCATATTCATCTAATCATGCCTTGATGTCTCTAACCCACGGGCTATGTTTTGATCTCCATCTTTCTTGTCAGCCTCAATTACTCTTTTAGAGTGCCTTTTGGGAAAGTCTGCCAAACTCCCAACAGACTGGGGACCTCTCCCTCTTGAAGAATCTCACAGCAGTCCAAACAACCTGCCTTTCCACCCCATTCTTTTCTTTTCCACCTTTCCCAGGCAGTGCAGGGCAAAGGAAAGAGGATCAGACAGGAAATTCAAAGACATGGTTCCAGTTCTGACATTTCCACTAAGTATGTGGCATAGAGAAAAGTCACTTGATCTTTCTGAGCCTTGGTTTCTTCATTTGCAAAACGGAAGCTTTAAAGGAGATAAGCTCACATGTTTCTGGCAACTTTAGTATTCTGGGACCTTCTTAGAGCACAGGACTATTGCCAGAGAGAGGATGTCGGGGATTAGGAAGCCCGCATTAGATATGGCTTAAAATTCTCTTAATTACAGTGTCTCACAAACCCTGAGCCCCAACAAACAATCAAGTGTTAAGGGCAACAATACCAGTGCCATTTATTGCCCTGCAAGTTGCTATGAAATATTAATGTCAAGTACTAATGATAGAACTTGAATGACTGTATGTACTCAGATAATTACTGTATATAATTTGCAAATATGCAATGCTGTGTCACAATAAGGATAACAATACAGTTGATAACAATAGGCTTCCATAAGATGATTTTCTTCGAGTTTTGAAATGTTTCCTAAACATTGGCTCATCTATTTTTCTGGATATCCAATAATGCAAGGTACAGCTGGGGACCGAGAAAGGGAGGGAGGGAGTGTGGATCCACACTTCGGAGATGGGCAATCCAAGGCCTGACAAAAGTACTGATTTCCCTTGGGTGACACGAAACCAGAAACAGACCTGGGAACAGGGACCCCGTTTCTGGGGATGCAGCCTGCTGCTCAGAACACAAGCCTCCACCTGCTCGCCCAACAAGAGCACAGAGTTTATGACATGGCATCACTCAGCCACTTCAGGGTGTCAATTTCCTTTACAATTTTATAAAATATCATTTGGAAGGAGGAAGACATCTATGCTTGTACACTCTGAGCTCTCCTGCCTGCCCACTTTCTTACGATAAGAGTTGGTCACTTTCACCTGAATAGAGTTGCACATATGAGGCACACACTTCGTGTGGCAAGAGCCATGGGGTTTGTTTCCAATTTAAAGAATGATTCTGATTTGGCTGCACATTTTAAACAGGCGCTGGATAATGCACATCCGTGGAATTTACTCCGACAGGAACAAGTTATGCCATCCTAATACTGTCTAGAAGCCAGATGTATAGTCGCTGTTTTCTTTTCCTCCCTCCCCCCTTATTGCCGCACAAAATTAGTTCCTGGGATACTGAGATTCCAGAGGCTCGTTGTCTTGCAAAATATTCAGGTGCCTCGCAATGATCTACAGTAATAAACCTCCAGCGCTATCGCAAAACACATATAACAATGTGGAAATATATGTATGCATGTATACATAAAATGAAATATAGATGCGGCATGAGAAAATGAATCAGAAACACAGAGAGGAGCCAGGTAGGGAAGCAGGGAGAGAGCTTCCCTTTCCAATCATGTGGACTGAGAAACAGAACGTATGCTCATTAAAGTAGTGTACCAGGACTCTGGTTTGCTCCGTGATTAAGAAGTATCGGTTGGAGGAGATTGGTGAGGGAGATCAATATACTTGTCTTCATTCTTAATTCTTCCTTAATGTCTCTGTCTCCACAGGACAGCTGAATCGGATATGTAGAGTCAATCTTTATCCACCAGGGGGCTGCACTTCAGAACAAACAAAAACCCCAAAAACAAAAAAACTGAAAACAAAGATGGCTTGGGCTACAACAGATAAATCAGGTTGACACCAGTTCCCTCCATCCTCCAAGTCCCAACTTTTGTTCCATTGTCTTCATGTTTCTGGCCAGCAGATGTGACAGGGATGAGACATGGAGGATGGAGTCCTGGAGAAATGTGGGGTGCGACTACCATGTTTTGGACAGGTTCAAGCCTTGGACTAGTGAGAGGACACAGTCCTTTCGTGGCCATGTGCAAGTCCCAGCTTGGAGGGCAGAGCCATCCCAGCACAATTATAGCCAACAGCTATTATTGTAAGCTTGAATCTATGGCCCGAACATGTGGCCCCACGTGCCTGAGTGACATAGGGAGCAAGTAAACAAAGCTTGAGCAGGTGCATGTAATTGAGTAGGATCAAAACCCATGAGAAGGTTGTAAACATCTTGACCACGCCCTTACTTTGCCTCATGGCATCTGGCTATAAAATAAAGACACGGCTTGTAGTTCTTGGTGCTGCTGAGACCCCATCAGGGAAGCAGATCCCACCGAGTCCCAGCTTTTATTCTCTTGTCTGTCTATTCTCAATTCTTCACTGCCCCTCACAGGGTCACTGAACCTGGCTGAGCTGGCATGGCACATAAGGCACCCTGGGGCTGAGTGTGCCATGGCCGTGTCAGTTCCCAACAGAGAAAATGACTCTTTAACCTGAAAATGCGATAATGGTGTAAGGCACCAAGTGTTGTCTTCCACGCTAAGCACTCCATCCATGTTATTCCTCCACAACCTCATCTTTCTCTACAATTTAACCTGAGGGAAATTCTTCCCTAAAGCTCAGTGGTATCATCATCTGAGACTCAGAGTAACAAGATCCACCTTCCTTTCTCCAGGTCTTTCAGGTTCAGCTCTCTGGAAGGGATCTTTGGGGCACATATGCAATGTCAGAAGTCATTTCTGATTGTCACAACTAGTGGGAGGAGTACTACTGGCATTTAGTGGATAGAGGCCAGGGATGCTGCTGAAGAGTGCACAGGACAGCCCCCAATGGCAAAGTCTTACCCAGTTAAACATGTGAGTAGTGCCAAAGCTAAGAAGTCCTGCACTGTAGTGATAGAGATCCTTGGATACTACTACCCAGTGGGTGGGGACATAGCTCACTGAACTCTGTATCCTGACCCAGAGTTAGTTTAAAATCTTAAATGTAGACTTTCTCTGGCTCCACAGTGTGTATGTTGCATAGAGCTAAGTATAGTGTCATGCTAACTGCCACATCTTTTCAAAGAGCTGGAGCTGGTTAAATCAGAAGACTGGGAAGGAGCTAGGAGGATGAAATGGAGTTATTTTGTTGTTATTGTTATTTTAAGCCTTCCATGCCTATAACTTTTTAAGTTATTTGTATGTGACATACAGACTGTTATATGTACTTTAAAACCCATTCCCTCTACTTCCTGGACACATGGACTACATTTCCCAGCTTCCTTTGCTATTGCATGACCATGTGACTGAGTCCTAGCCAGTGGAGTGTGACAGGAAGTAATAAAAATAGAAGCATTTCTAGGCCTGGCTCAGAAACATTTATCACATGATCATTTATTACCTCTCTTTCCCTAGCTCCTGACAATATACCAAGTTTCCATCAAAGAAACCCAAGGTTGTAAAGAATGGTGGCTCAGGTGAAGGAGCCTTGGTACCTGAAGGACCTTCCTTACAGGTACTGAGGACAACTTTCTAACAGCAATATTTGCATTAGACTATGTGAATAAGAGATAAAATAAGCCATTGAGAGTTGAGGATTATTATAGCACCTATCATTTCTTAGCCAAAATTAATACAACATGCATCTATTATTTTAACAACTATAATTTGAATATTAATGGTTCCACATTTGTAAATGTTTGTGAAAACCATATTGCTGTTACGTTTTGGTTTTAGATTTTCTATAATGCCACTGAAATGTCTCCTTTTAATGTAAACTGACTCATATCACTATTTTAAAGCACTTCAGTGACATCCTGTTGTACTTAGTGTAATACTTTTAAATAATCATCATGCTTCACATGGTCTTTCCCAATTGCAAAAAAACATAGTGCTTGAGGTAAATAACAGGGGAGTGCTGTTGAAAGGATGAGCTTTGCCTCCCTCTATAGTGTAAAAGGCTCAGATACTCCTTTCCACATTGCCAGCAGCTAACATTCCTATTCAAGATTTTAAATCTCAAGAAAGTAAAACAAAGACACATAAATAGTTAAGGGATTATTCAGGATGGCAGCCTTGAGAAAGGGGCTATGACAAAACCAACGCCCAGGACGGAAGTGGCGGTGGCCTGCATTACACAGACTGTCCTTGCAGCAGGACTGTTCTTGTCTGTGCTGCTCTACCATCTGGCATTCTCTAGATCTTGTTCACTTCTGAACTTAAAACTTGATTATTAAGCTTCCCATTGATTCTGTGAGCAATTATAAAGTCACATTTTTGCTTAAGTTAACCAGTTTTAGAATTTATTGCTTGCAAGCGAAACCCTGCTAGTTTGTCACTTCTGAAAAAATATCTTCCCTCACCCCCAGGAATGTAAGCTCCATGAGGGCAAATACTGTATTCGTTTTGTTCCCTATTATATTTCCACCCTGCTACATAGTGTCTATTATATTATAGAAGCTGATTAAATATTTTTGAATGAATGAATGAAGATAGCAGAAGATCATGCAACTAACACAAAGCAGTGTCACTCACCAATGTGTGTACTATTCTTTCACTTCAAGATCAAGATTTAATAAAGTAGGAGATTAGGTGTATCAGGTAGATAGAGTTAAAGTGAACAGAAACTGACACTTGTGTGATAAGAGAAAGGCACTGGGGGTGAGGCAGTGCTGTTTAAAAGTTGTGGGAAAATGGAAAGTAGACTTTAATTCTTTCTCCTCCTGCTAGACAGTGCAAGTAGTGCAATAGCTACAACTTTCATTTAACTGCTGGCAAGCATTTTCCCAAGTTCCCCAGCATGTGACTAGTTCTCAAAATGTGGAAGTATGGTGTTGGAGAGTCAGGAAACAAAGACTCCCAACCTGAAAAGTGATTCCACCTTTCTAACTCTCAGTATTCTGGCTCCAACTTCTTCAACTATCTTGCAGATTGGTTCTGAGACTCCAACAAAATAATGTATTTTAGCCGAAACCAGTTTGGCTCAGTGGTAGAGCATCGGTCTGCGGACTGAAAGGTCCCAGGTTCGATTCCGGTCAAGGGCATGTGCATTGGTTGTGGGCACATCCCCGGTAGGGGGTGTGCAAGAGGCAGCTGGTCGATGTTTCTCTCTCATCGACATTTCTAGCTCTCTATCCCTCTCTCCTCCTCTCTGTAAAAAATAAATAAAATATATTTTTTTAAAAATAATGTATTTTATACTGCTTTATAAATGGACAGAGCAAAGTGTTAAGGGTGGAGTTAGACTTCAGTTTTTGAGTTTGGCTAAGAAAGAATTCAGAGCCAATGACTCTAACACAAGTTTACTCCGAAAGTCACAGAAGTAGAAGAAGTGAGCAAGCTAGGCTCGGTGGACTCAGGAAACAAGTTACAAATAAAGGGCCCGAGAGCTAGGGAGAAAAAAACAACAATGGTATGCTGCACCTAAGAAGTCTCAGGAAAGGGAGAGGGGGAGGGGGAGGGAAACACTAGGTCCTTTGTCTTAAAGATTTTTATCTGTTTTCCAAAGGTGGGGATTTTAGGAGACGTCTCAGGGGAGGATCTCAATAGAATATTCAGCAGCTTTCCAGGTGTGTCCTTTCAGTGTTGTGGTTGGCACTGGGCAAGGGGGTCATTATTCATTACAACTGGTTCTGATGTCAGCCATGGCATCACTTAGTCTGGGTTTGCTGCTTTTCTGGGCCTGGAGCTGAAACACAACTAACTGCTAGTTGTTATCTCTAGTTTGACCAAAGAAGCCTAGATGTTATTTCTAGTTTGACCAAAACTCTGTCTCTGTGGTCAACAGATGGGAGGCGTTGTTCCTAAGATCATTTGATGAGGGTCAGAACCTCCTTGTCCTGAGGGCTCAATGCTTCAGGGAGTGGTCATGCAAGGGCTTGTGTGAGAGTCAGATGAGGCTATTCTCTGTCCCCCTTGTTCATCCTCTACTGGGGTCTAAACCTATGAAAGGCCAGGGCATCACCCAGTGGGTGTGGCTCAGTGGTTGAGGGCTGACCGATGCACCAGGAGATCATGGTTTGATTCCTGGTCAGGGCACATGTCTGGATTGCGGGCTCAATATGGTGTGAGGCATGCTGGAGGCAGCTGATCAATAATTCTCTCTCATCATTGATGTTTCTATCTCTTTCTCTCCTTTCCTCTCTGAAGTAAATAAAGATATATTTTTAACAAAAGAAGAAGAAAGGCCAGGGGGTCCGTATGACTCATGACATTCTAGGGGAGGAAAGTTCACCCTAGGAGTGAGGTCCTAGTCTGTAATAGTTGTTTTCTCTAGTTTTGCCTGTTGCTAGGCACCCGGGACTTTCTGCTCTGATGACATTCTGTACCTGGCCTATTGTTCTGCTCATGCCTGTCTAACTGCCTCCTCAATGATAAGGAACACCTCCATCTCTCAGGAAAGCAGAACTATTTCTACAAGGTAGGCTGCAAATCTAGTTTACACTGAACTGCTCCCCAAGAGTGGAAATACATTGTTTCATGGAGGTTTCACCAAGGGAATGAGAGTTGGTGCAGAACCCATGAGAAAAGAAATCCAAATGAGATTTAGATGGTGGAAATTTTTTGTGGACATCTCAGCACAGCTTTGCATATCCTTGGTACAATCTGATGTGGTGCAAACTTCAGTTTTCTGGAGAACTTCATACCCTCTCATATTCATGCAGGAGCATGCCCCTGAATTTTCTCATAAGGCATAATAATCACCGCAGACAGAAGCTATTATACTTCTGATTTACACTTTTCATGGAAGACAACTGGGACTGTAACATAGCAAAACCTTGTGACTCCAGCTGCAGAAGGTGAAGGAAGCACCAAGATTGCTGATGCTCAAGGACAGAGCAAGAAGCCGGCCTCTACGTGGCAATTTTAATCTCCAGAAGTGATGCTGCTGTTGCATATACAAGCACATGAACTCCCCACCTCATGGCTCATGACTAAAGCTCATGTACAGGTTTTGATCAATTCTATCACTGAATCTGAACTTACACTTTTACTCCCTTCAAAATGTGAAAGCCCCAAGGGTAGAAAATATTTTGTGCAGGGTGCTATTTTTAAAATGGACAGGAGGTGGACTGTGGGAAGTCCTAATTCTGGCCCTGCCACCAAACTAATGGGTCAAGACTCATAACCCACCCAGAAGTCATTTTACTCATCTGCAAACCCAGTGTTGGCATAGAATGGATGCATTTCAAAGACGTTCTTGCAGTTGACTTCTTCCCTTAAGTCCTCCTTTAATTCTTCATAAACATTCATGAGATTTAAAAAAAAAATGTGTAAGAATGGAACTGCTCTGCTTGGAGCACAGATGAGGGATTGGGGCCAGGAAAAGGCTCTCTGTAGAAGGCAGTGGGCAAGCTAAGCTCAGCATTGAACTCCACAATGCTCTAATGTTGAAAACTTGTTTTGTTTGCCTCAAGGTAAATGGGTATCAAGTAAAGAGAAGAGCGAAAAAGGACCAACAATAACTTTGAATCATTCAAAACTGTACCTAATATGAGTTCTGGTTGCCACTTAAGCAAATAATGAAATCCTAGATGTTGAAGATGGACAGATGGTGGTCCATTAGCAGGGATATAGCAGGTAAGCACTCAGTTAACCACCTGTGGTTGGCTGGGCAATCTGATAAGAGATATCTATGATATTTGCAGATATGTTTAAGTCTTATTGAGTCTCATGCAATGCCCACTGCTGTCAGCCTCCTGAAGTTGCAGGTGGTGCCCAATGGATGCAGATCTGCTGGTTCAAAGTTAATTCCTCACACTCTGCTCTGCAGACAGAATGGGAGAGGGCGAGCCAGAGAGAACCAAGCTGGATGCACCTAGCGGGGACCTGCTTCTTGCCACAGTCCCCACATAAGTCACCTTTAAGGCAACAACTCTCCCCAAGAGATGGTCACACTTATTAAACCACTAAAAAAAGAGAGAGAGAGAGAGAGAGAGAGAGAGAGAGAGAGAGAGAGAGAGAGAGAGAGAGAAAAGCAAACAACAAGCAAACAAACAAAACAACAGAAAACCTCCCTTCTGGAAATGTAAGGTAAGTTTGGGAACCCACATGTAAAACTGCATCCCTGGACTAAGTGCCAATCTAGCCCAACATGAGGTTTCCATTCCAAAGTTTCAACCTGCTGGAGAGCGAAGTTTTACCTTCAGAAACTCAGATGCGCTGATTAAAAGTGACTGCCACAAACACACACTCCAATATCATCAAGAGCAAGTCGGGACCCACATGGGAGCTCACAGGAAACTCGTAGAGGAGAGTCAGAGTAGCCACTGAAACAAAAGCCCTGGCTCTGAATGCCAGCTCAGCAGGCAGCTCTCGCCTGTTCAATGAGACTCATTCTTTGATGTGTGTTTTTTAACCGCCACTTTCATGTGGTGATGGAAGAAGCTAAGAGCAAGGTGGTAGCATTATGTGAAGACCAATGCTTTCAGATGCCCTTTGCCCCTCCACAGCACCAGGCAGACAAAGAAGAACCACATAGCCAGAGAAGCCTACCTGGTTTTGAAAGCATATCTGTGCTAGCAGAATCGAAAAGGGTGAGAAGGAACAAGCTCCTCAATGACAGGGAACATTTTGGTGGGGCCACTTAGAGAGATATATTTGGCTTAAAATAAGAGTTCACTTACAGCTTCCCTTGGATTATAATCCAAATCAAAATTACTTGTGGCCAATTAGTTTACAATAAAAATATCCTCGCATGTGGCAGGTCTTTCACACGTTTATTTTCAGTAGCAGAGGAAGGGAGCAGCTGTAGACCTAACCAGACCCTGAGCCTTGGGGAAACTAAACAGGTGTGTCTTGCTTTACATAATACATACATCTGAGTGGAAGTGCAACAATATTTTTGTATATAAGGTGAGTGCTATTCTAAAAGCATGACTCTGAAAACTCTGGTTTTTGACAGGTAAACAGAACTTTCTTTTCATTCTTCTGGGTTTGCCTTATGAGGTTTATTTAACTTGAAGAATGTGAGCCCGCTGTTTGGGGCTCTCAGAGCAGCAAGTTCCCACAGGGGATCTTTAAAAGTTATTTTGGGTCAACTTACCCAAAAGGCCACATGAGGAAGAAGCCAGAAATGCACCTAATATCATCAGGTAGAGCCAGGCAAGTATAAACTCTTGGCTGCATGGAAACACAGACTGTAGGGCATTTTGTAAATAAAACTGGGATGGGCACTGGCTGTCCTCAGAGCAGTGAGAGAAAGAGGGGGCTTGTGTCCATGCGGAGGATGGGATGCTCTCTGGGACCCTATTTCTACACTAAAGCTCAGGGTACAGAAGGTGGTGGTCAAATGGGGTCACCTCACCTGGCATAAGGGAAGCAGAGACAGAGCAGAGAGCCTCTCATACCCTCAGGGGCACCAAATTTGGAAACAGTCTGTTCAGAGATTGACTGGGAGGAGGGTCAGCTAAGTCAGAAGAAGGTGAGATGTGGAAGAAGAAATGGAAGATCAGAAGAGCGGGGAGACAAATATGCGGGACTCTACAATACATCCTGGTGGAGCCTACAGGGGCACATGAATTGGTGAGTTTTTAAAGGATTGGTTGTTTATGAAATCATGAACAGATTTCAAGGTGCTATTATTAAGTGTCTGCCCACATACCTTGCACTATACCCCACCTCTTGAAGCTTAATGAATATATTTTTAGAACAAATACAAGGAAATACTACATTTTACAGGAAATAACAAATGGAGTCCCCATCTTACTATCTCTTTCTCTTACCTCGAACCTGCATGTAGAACCACAGGGTGTTTATGGCCCCAGGAACTGGGTGGTGTTATGTCATGAAGTACAGAGCACCTTGTTTTAAAGGTCACCACAAAGGGAATAAAAACCCCATTCTATCATAAGCCTCAATCTTGAGTCTTAACAAGAACTTAAAGTGGGTTGACTGAGAGATAAGAACCCCTAACATTTGAGTGATAATAAATGCCGTGTTCTGTTCTATTATGGTTTTCACAATAATCCCATCAGGAAGCTAATAAGTTGTCTCCATCTAAATATGAGGAAATTGAAGCACAAATCATTTAAGTTGCTGTTCACCATCATGAAACTAGTAAGCGGTGGAAAACAATTCAGATGTGTGAAACTTCTGGGCCAGGGACTTAAAGAGGGTGCATGTTCCCCGTGTACCCTTCTCCTATTGACTGGAATCCTTGATGCCATGGAACTTTGGAAAGCTCATGGTACAGAGGCAGAGCTACTGTCAGCTGAGGTCTTCAAACACCTCTGTGGAACAGCAACTCCTACTGATTGGAAACCAACTTGGACTCTTGACCTTGCTGTGCTGAATTCATTATAGTTGGGGAATCTCTGTGTTACAGCAGCTATATGTCTCTGCTTAAGAAGACAAGGAAATGCCTCCCTGGAGAGGTATGAGCAATTGGCTTAAAAGCACAGAGGCAGTGATAGCAGAGGCAGGGATTAAATGGAGATCGGGCCTTCAGTAAGAGAAGAGAAGGGAGACTCAGAAGCCTGGCTGAGGCTGCTCGATCTGATTATGGTCTCCGGGGTGCCACTCTAGAAGGTGTGGCCCAGAAGCCGTAGTGTCAAAAGAGTGAGATCAAGTGAAGAATAGTCCAACCAAACTGAGACAGGGTCCAGGTACTATTGCAACAATCAAGGCCTGAGAAGCTGGCATAAAATGGGGAGCCATCATGAACCATTCTTTGGGCATAACAGATTCTCAGGTCCCATCTCAGTGAGAGGTTCTTTCTATGGAGAGAAGGGAAGAAAAGGAAAAGCCTGCTCAGACTGGGGCCTTGTGGTTGGCTGGGGATAGAAGGGAGACCATTGTTCAATGGGTAGATGGACACCCAGGGACTCACCACTGCACTCTAGGGTCTCCAAACTCATTTCATACCACACAGCAAAGCTACTGGAAAAAAAGTAGATATTCTCTCTCTGTTCAATGACCATACTCTAGAGTCTAGCTAAAGGGCACTAAAATGCTGAAAGTCCTTGCATTAGCTGAAGGCAGTTAATGCCTGGTGGACAACAGGTCTTAAAATTACTGGGAACTTCTGAACATAAGTCCTCCTCAGGCTTCTTTGTTTTTCGTCCCCATTCTCCATCCATGGCCTTAAGAAAACTCTCCTTGGAATACACAGAATGATCATTGAGCTCTTAGAAATGACTAGGCCTTTCTGTGCTAAGGGCTCAGGGCTTTAAACCTGTCCCTATCATTCCCACATAGCATCTCCACGTGCCCCGAGGAGAGAGTAAGTACAATAGAATATTTTTTCAGGGACACGGGGTGCTAACTAACCAAAAGTACACTGTCTACTCAGGGTACATTGTGCATTCTAAAAACATACAAGTGCTCTTCTGTCTTCATGAAGAAGATAAAAGCAAGAAAGTGGATTAAATGGACAAACAACAGCCTACTTCAGATTTGGATATTACATTGTCTTCCATGAAGTGTTTCTAATGTTCTTGAAGCTTGCAAATAATGAAAAGGGTGTCCTTCCCATTGAAATCCAAGTAAATACGCTGTAATTGGTTTAGAGTGCCTTTGATACTAGTGTTCTCATGCTTTAAAACTCTTCTCCTCCTCCCTCCCCCCCAAGTTTCAATAACATGTTCTTGAAAGATATACTCTCTAAGTAAATTCTTTGTCCTCACGAAGACAGTCAAATCACTTTTCTAAACTGATGGTCTGGCATCCTTCCAGAGCTGATTTAGAAGTTATGGCTCACACCCCATGTCTGAGTCTTCTAACCTTGGCACAGTCCTGAATCCCATGAATAGGGCTGGCAGTTGGGAAGGATGGCTATAAAAAGAGAGAAAGCTGCATGTATCTAGTTCTGTTTAGCAAATTTTGCTTTCATGAAAATCCTAGAGAGTCAAGGAGACATTGCCAAGATACCTACAAGATCCCAGTAACCTGTTGGACCACTCCATATGAAATAGCACACTCACTCAAAATAACTTAAGTGTGTATAGTGTTTTATCGTTTGCAAACACTTTCATATTTATTATCCCATTAGATGAATGTAATAATTGTGGAGAATGTGTAGAACAAATATTACTCTCCTCATTTGAGAGATCAAGATACGGAGGCACAAGGGAGTCCTGTCCAAGGTTACCCACCCAATTAATGCCTGAGCTGAGACCAACACTCCAGCTCCTGGCAGCGGGGATGGTTCCCTTTCCACTGCACCATGCTGCCTCGTCAGAAGCCTTTGGCTCCAGTACATCAGTTCCCAATCTGTTTCTGATGATGGCTAGCTAGACTGCTCACAGTGTTGGTCATACCTGGCCAAAGAGACCAGATCCTGGTCATTGTGATGATCACCACCTTCAGGTGGAATTCAAGGAGGCCTTGGCAGAGATAACAGGAGAGCGAAAAGCCGCTCTATCATAGCACCTAAAAACTCCAGCCCAAGCACTTGTCATTCCCATTAATGTGCAATTGCTCTCCAAGCTCTTTGGAGTTAGGGGTTTGCTTTGCCTACTGTGAGAAAGGCATCCACCAAGCTAAATTGGGCCCTCAGGCACACACCCAACTCTTTCAGAAGCCAATACTGTTTAGATGGAGTCCTCCCATGCACATCTCCCAGGATGGTGTTAGAAGGCCTATGAGTGTGCTTTGTTTCCTTTAAAACAAGTAACCTAGAAAATGAAATAACACATATTAGATTAAGCTCTGTCCCATTTGGCTAATTCAGGAGTTAATGAAAGGTCTCTTTCGGTCATTGGTATTGGCAGAGGCGCATTTAGTGAAATTCTCCTGGGGACCTAAACACAGGTACAGTAGCAGCTCTTGCCCATAAACCAAGAATGACACTTGAAGGCAGCTTTTTCCTCTCTCTGAGGGTGCCATTCAGGTTTCTCTTGACAAAATCTCTGTTTACCAAACTCTCGCAAAAAACAAAAAGAATGAGAGATTTGGGGAGAGAAAAGTAGGAGAAAAGAGAACACAAGAAAAGTGAGGGGAAGAGAGGGAGATGTTTGAAATGTATATGACACAGAGTGGACAGAGAAGGACTTGCCAGATCATTAAACAAATACCATGGAGGCACCCACTGTGCACAGGTTCAGAGTCACTAACAATTAATTCCTCCTCTCTGAATTGCATGTAGTGCCCAATACGTGGAATGTCTATATTAGAAATTTAATACAGCACACTGATTTATAATTGTTTCTTGAAGTGACTGCTAACTTTAAAAATAGTTCTAGTAAAAAAAAAAAATACAGCTTGATTATTTCATGACTATAACTCCAGCCCCTATATTATATTCAACCAAATATATCCAGAATCAAATAATTTCCTGAAAACAGATTCCGTGATAATTATTTCTGTGATCTTATATTCTGTCGCAGAAGTGATGAAGCTGTTCCACCTGCCTGCCACTTTTCCATAAGTGAGTCACCCTTTGATAAAGAATAAAAATGCTATGACCTTCTTATCCCCTTCTCAAATGCACACTGAGCCTGCCCACCACAATGAGAAGACTATTCGTGTGATGAACTGCTGAATCTCTTCATTTCATAATTTTGTAGCGATATTTTAAGAGGTCCAGAAAAAAAAAAGGAAAAGTGAAATAAAGGTTTGTTTTCCTGTGGATAATTATGCCCAACAGAGCTTCGAAAATGGGTTCCTAAAAACTATGTGAGCTCGGCCAGTGTTGCTCAGTGGTTGAGCATCAATCTATGAACCAGGAGGTCATGGTTCAATTCCTGGTCAGGGCTCAGGCCTGGGTTGCAGGCTCAATCCCCAATGTGGGTGTACAGGAGGCAGCTGATCATGATTCTCTCATCATTGATATCTCCTTCTTTTATCTCTGAAATCAATAACAAAATATTTTCAAAAAATAAAAAATATATGGAGTTTCCTCAAAAAACTAAAAATGGAACTCCCATCACTACTAGAAATATATCCCAATAAATCAGAAACACCAATCGGAAAGGATATATGCACCCCTATGTTCATACAGCACAATTTATGATAGCTAAAGATTTGGAATCAACCTAAATGCCCATCAGCAGATGAGTAGATTAAAAAACGTTGGCACATCTACACAATGGAATACTACTCTGCTGTAAAAAGAAAGAAACTCCTACCATTTGCAACAGCATGGATGGACCTGGAGAGTATTATGCTAAGTGAAATAAGTCAATCAGAGAAAGATAAATACCTCAGGATCTCACTCATTTGTAGATTGTAATGAAAAAACATAAAACTATGAACAAAAACAGATCCAGAAACAGAGAAGCATTAATCAGATGCTCAAACTTCAGAGGGTAGGTAGGGGAGGGTGGGGGTTAGAGGGAGAGCAACCAAAGGACTTGTATGCATGCATATAAGCATAACCAATGGATGCAGACAATAGGGACCAAGGGTTAGGGCATGATTGGGGTACGTGGGTGGGCAATGGGGGGATAAGGACACACTTGTAATACCTTAATCAATAAAGAGAAAATAAATAAATAAATAAATAACCTAACCGGTTTGGCTCAGTGGATAGAGCATGGGCCTGCAGACTGCAGATTGCAGACTGAAAGGTCCCAGGTTCATTTCTGGTCAAGGGCATGTACCTTGTTTGGGGTCACATCCCCAGTAGGAGGTGTGCAGGAGGCAGCTGATTTGATGTCTCTCTTATTGATGTTTCTAACTCTCTATCCCTCCCCCTTCCACTCTGTAAAACATTAATAAAACATATCTAAAAAATAAAAATAAAAACTATGTGAGTTTCTATATGGTTTTTCTATTGTTATCTTTTGCCTTCCACCTCCCTTTCTTTCATTTCCTTTCTTTCTTCCTCCCTCCTTTCATCACTCCCCTCACAAACCATTCTTCAGTGAAGAGGGGGAACATCCTTGACTGAATTTGGGGTCTGATTTATGTAAAAGAATCAGCTGTGTCCACTCACCTCCTACTCACAATCTGCCACTATTCTAGACCTCCAAAATAGTTTCCATCACTCCTTACATGGAGTGGAGTCTCTTAGAATCTCTCATTTTCCCAGCACAAATGCCATCTTAACAGCACAGTCACCATCAAACCAGGAAGCAGGTTATTCCTCTCCCACCTCAATAGCAAAAGCTAGCAAAAAAATTTTCTTTCAAACGTAATGGAGCATAACTTTGCACAACTCTCTTATAATTTTTACTGCCCTGGATGCTATTCTAAAATTCATGTTCCCATTTCTATAGGAATGGTGGTGTTCTTTAAAAATATTCCTTCCCTTAGACGGTTTTTAAAGCTTGGAAGGAACATTAAACAGTAAGTGAAAGAAAATGGCTTAACTGCAACATGCCAGAGTCAAATGCCAAATGTTGAAGAGTAGAACTCCAGTGAAAGCCAAGCAGAGGGCCTGGTGAAAAACAGGGAGCTGGCCATACAGGCACTTTGAACACAGGACTCTAGTACTGGCTGGCACCTTGCAGGGCAGCTTTGCAGGAGAGACTCTGAGCATGACAGAGATAAAAATAGATTTCCCAAATATCAGAGCTGTCTGTGATTTGTGTCCAGATCTGCAGATCACAAACAGCCCTATCATATCACAACTTCACCTGCTACCTTTTAAGATACTGCTCCGATCCCTCTTGAAGATGCACTTCTCTATCTCTGGACCTTTGGTTTAACTGCTACAGAGTCTGGGATGTTTTCTCTCCTCACTGTGCCCTGTGTCTAAATTCCATGCATACTTCACAGAGGAGACCCTGTTTTATCTCTGTCACCTCTTTCCATAGGACTTGAAACTCTTCCTCACTGTGACATGTCCTTGTAAATAAACCACACCTTTGACTTATGATTGAAAGGGGCTTGAGGACAGGCACTGTAGGGATGCACGAATGGAGTAGCATGCAATAGTCCTGGAAGATTTTAGTTACTGGAGAACAACATGTGAGGAGAAAAGGACATTGAAAAGAAGAGAAACCAAGAAGCCTCCACTGTCTATAATCTGTCAACTGAGACAACCCATCAAGGTCAGAATGCCAAGGAAACAGTTCAGGGGCAAATACTCCACAACACTGTCCTCCCTTAAGAATTCGCCTCCAATAAATCACTTTCTATATGAAATTCCAACAGATACAGTTGTATCTACATCCCTCAATGTATTGGCTGTTGTCAACAAAAACTTCCCTACATGAGTATTTCCAAATATCTAGTAGCTTCCCATTAATTAGTTGGATTTTGAGAATTTAACTTCAAAATTTCACTAGAATAGAATCTAAAACTTCCAATCATATTATCTTCTTCACTGTACTCTGCTTTTCAATTTTATGTACATATTTTAGTCTTTTCATACAATCATGATGTTTTAGGTACTGTGGTCATTTTTAAAATTTTCTCCCATGAGAAAATGAGTCTCTCTTGTACTTTTACACTATCCACAACACACATTATATGAGATATGGTGTTTATATGAGTTATATGAGATATGGTGTTTATTTCCTTTGAATAAAAGATGAAAGTTTTTCCCCAATTTTCTAAAAACTGTAATTGCCACATAGGCATAACCAAATATGTCTAAAATTTACACACAACATCCCCAAACCTGGCCCTAATATTATTTTATTGTTATACGCAACGCATTTGTTTTGAGGAATTTATGACTTTTTTAAAAAAATTTGTATTGTTCTTCTTCCATATACGTGCCTAGTTAATAGTCAGGAAATCCAATTCCCTAGGAAGCATATTATCTGAAATTTACAATCTGTATATGCCACAATGGCTAATATTTTTTTCTAAATCCTCCCTTGTCCTCTTTGTCGATACCTATTTTTAAAAGTCATTATTATCTTACAGCTGTCTAAATTTTCTCCTCATTTTTCTCCTAAAAATGACTAACATAGGAGGTCAATATCTCAGCCATCATTAATTTCACACCCTCCTCTTCTCATTTATCCACTAGTCTTTTTTCTCTTGAGGATCACTTTTTTCCTTGATACATTTATAAAAGACCTCCTTACTTCATCTAACCTCCTTTACTGTATCTCATTTCCCACTTTTGGGCTCCTTAGCTTGTCTTCGCTAACTTGAGTTGTTTTGTCTATTTTTATCCCGTTCCTGCCTTCTCCACTCCCAGGGCAATTGTTCTGTTATACACGGAGCCTGAGCAGCCATTGGGGATGACAGACTGCATTTTCACTAGAATTCAAGAACCAGAGGGGCCCTGCAATTTCTCTCACTGTACCAATGCAACAGAGCTGGCTTTTGCACTTTAATTATATTGTCTTGGCTACTTCACACCTATCTACACTTATGAATGTTAATACTCCCATGGCACCATAGGTATTACATTTCCTCCCAATGTGTTTCTCAACTAGGAATAGTACCTTGTAGTGTAGTTATCAATGATCACATGCCTAAATAGGCAGTGGAGAGAATGGAAATGATTGACTCTATTAGGGTGAGGGAGGTCATTTGCATACTGTTAGGTGATTTGCATACTGGCAGCTCCTAGGACTGTGTTTCAGAGGCGTCCCCACATTTTCTCCCTTTATAACAAGATGTGGCTTATTCGGCTTACTATAAAACTCTCCTTTATCTTCCTATCTCATTTCATCCTCTCCCACTCCAGAATAATACACACTAGCATAAGCATGACATTGCATGGCAGTCTCTATCTTCTGAGTTAATGTTCTCTTTGGCATAATTCATCATCCTTTCTGATTTTCCAGGGCTGATGACAATGGTGACTCCCCTAATATCTGAATGAAGTCCTTCATAAATATTTTGCTGAGTGATTGATATCTCCTCTAGTTATGTTTCTCACACCTCTTCCCCTTGGCATATAACAGATGGGATTCCATCAGCAGAAGCAGATGTTGTGGAAAAGATACGGGGAACCCAGAAGCCCTCTTTCTAGCCCCAGCTCCTTTACTAACTACTACCTCAGCCTTCTCTAGGAGTCATTTAACCTCTCAGAGCTCCATTTCCATGTCTGAAAATTTAAGATGCAAATGTCTTCTTCAGAGGTGAATTGAAGTGATCACAAAAAACATACGAGAGAGGGCCCTACTATGAAGAAGTTTGGTAGCTGAATTTTTGATACTTCTTAGCTAAATTACATTAACTTTTTAAAATATACATTTTCTGTTTCACCTATCCCCCTTATGAGTTTTTATAATAATAAACAAACACACACACCTCTACGAAGATCAGTTACATTTTGAGCAATCCCTAATGGTGAACTGTCAGACACTGAAAAAAAAAGGATAATTTTAATTCCTCCCATCTCTATCCCCCATCCATATCTGATTCTCCACCTTTATGTATATGAGGTAGGAGGCACCTGGCAGGGAGAAGCTGGACTCTTATTTGATGCTGGCTAAGCCTCATTCATTGAAGATGGGTATCAGGGCTGCCAATGTCTGGAAAGCATTTTGGAAGTAAGAAGCAGACAAATATAAATCCTTTAAACCCCTGATAAGTAAACTCTCCTCAGTTCAACCTCTACATATATCAGTGTTTCCCAAAGTGTGGTATGCATACCCCCAGGGGTACGGGAAGAGTTTGGTGGGGGTACGTGTTGCACCGGAGTTTGATGGGGATATGCACTGCACCATGCTTAGCTGCGCCTACTTCTACGTTCTCATGAGTACGAGGGGTACTCAGCATTAGGAAAATTATAGAAAGGGTACACATATGTCAAAAGTTTGGGAAACACTGACATATATAAAAGCCTAAGCGATCATTTGTCTGGTCAACCATTTTACTGGTAGCTATGATGCACACTGACCACCAGGGGGCAGATGCTCAATGCACAGGCACATGGAAACATGGAACAAACTGATGAATCTCAGAGAGAAGGGGGAGGGGAATTGCGGGAAGAGATTAACCAAAGATCTTATATGCATACTGCAGACCTTGTGCACTTGTTAATGCACCAGTAGGATCCCTTAGCTCCATCTGTGGGGACTGGGCCTAAACTGACTCTCTAACATCCCCTGAGGAGTCCCAAGTTGCAAGAGGGTGCAGGCCAGGCCAAAGGACCTCACCAGTGCATGAATCTTTGCATTGGGCCTCTAGTATAAATATAAACGCTAAATCAAAGCAGATACTTATACATTATTTAATCCCTTTATAAAACATTTTGTTTTGACAGCTTGGTAATGTAAAGTAAAAATACCGGCAGCCAAAAAAAATCAGAGTCTTTGCCTGTCTACTACCTGAAAGTCTTCCCTACATATAAATAGAAAAAGAAAAAAAGTATGTTTATGTAAAGGGAAACACTGATTTACTAGAACTGATTACTCCATAGTCTAATTACTTTTCAACTGGCTGTTCCAAATTAAGATGTCATTGATGGCTTTTGGTGATATATTTCATTTTAAGCAAATTTATTCTATAATAGAGTACATCATAATGGAAAGCAGAGTTCCTACTCTTCCCTCCTCTTTGTAGCCTGATATCTTGACAAGTAAATTAAATTTAGCAGTTAAAATGCTTCCATTAGTAATTTTATTAAGTTAATTAAAGAATCTCTCTCTCTGAATTTTAACTACCTTCCTTTCAGAACAATGTTGATTTCTTTTCTTTCTTTTTTTCTTTTAATTTCATGTATTTAGGGACTGTGATATATTCTTGAACCAATCAACAATTCTGTTGGTATTACATTTCTGTGGGCAAGAGGCTACGGCGGGGAGAGAGGGTAGAAAACAGAGCTCAAGAATCTTTGGGAGGTAGCATCTTTCTCAGTAGAGGGTCTGTTTCACATCCCAGAAGAATTAGGTTGTGATCCCCTTCAAAGGAGGAAGACCAGAAGTGGGAGGAGAAAGGAAAATATGCTTTGCAGCTATTGATGTTCTGAGGAAAACGCAGAACTGCTAACTGGTGTTCCATACACAGAAGGTAAAGCACAGATAGTTCAAGTAGAGTTTACAGGTGGAAGGAGAACTCCAACTCTTTTTTTCTTACTCTGTAGGTGTACACGTCATGCTGAGAAACATGCTAAAGTTGGTGAAGCACAGGTTAAAGGAAATCTCGGGGCCTCTCCAGGAGGTAGCATTTTAAAAGAACCCAACTATTTCTAAGAGATGTAGGGCAAAAGGAGTCCTCTCGTGGCCTACTGCCTGCTTCCTGTGGTTGGTGTTGCTAAACTCAGGAAGTATAGGGATTATTTTTAGATCTCAAAGGGAACCGAGAGCACATTTTATTATATCCTCTCCAGTTAAAGATGAGGGAACTGAGGGCCAGGAATGAATAATGCCACCATCATCAATAATAATAATAGCAACTATAATAGTAGTGACCAATATTTATTGAACTCATCACTGGGAAGCATTGTCTTATTAAAAATCTCATGAGGAAGATTCTCCTAATGCCTCAACATTACAAAAGCAGGAAATTATGCCTAATGATGATTCTGGAACTTGTACAAACTCTGCCTGACTCCACAACTAGCTCCCATCATTACCTCAAATGAGTGCTCTGGGGTCCTGGAGCTAGTGAGTGGATCCCCAGGGCTAAAGCTCAGGACACCCCTTCTCAGATCTGCTCTTTTCAAACTAGACTCTATGAAGACAACTGAATATCTAGTGCTTGAGCACAGGCATGGGCATTGAGAAGACACTGTGATCTATTTCAAAGGAATCCCATGGCCTAGCTACCCAGTGGAGTATTTGCTTTATGTGTGAAACTTTATCAAAGGCTGTACCCATGAGTTCAGACCCAAACTTACATTTTACCCTTCACTCATTCATTGAAGCAATAAAAGAGATTCCAGAATATGGCCCACAGCAATAACTATTAACACCTCCCATCTCTTATTTTCTAGTCCCAGCCCTTCTCAAATAGTTTGAAGCTCACATGCTCAGAGTTCAAGCTCCGTTGCTCCTCTCAAAATCACTCCCATTGACTCCTCAAATCCTCCTGCTGTACCCTCACTCAAACACAGTCTCTCACAATCACAGCTCAGTTACCACACCCACTTCATTCTGGCCCTTTTCCTGGGAGACTGAATGCATTTCATTACCATGTTCCAAGCTCACCATTTTCCTCATGGGAAGCGGTCACTGGGGCTTTTTGGCCTTCTATTCTTTCCCTACTCATCAGATTCTATGTCACAAAAGCCCAAAACATAAAACTGGCAACTCACAGATGCTTTCTCTCAGGACAGAATGGAGGAAGCCACTAAATTATTTCATAGGCCAGAAAAGAAGACAAAGAACACTCCATTCAGATATTTATCCACACACACACACACACACACCTTTTTCATACCAGAAAAAGCTAAAATGGCAGATGCCTACCCTAGATGATCTTTGTATATTCTAGGGAACCCACCCCACTTTCCTTTTCCCCCAGCATCAAGATAAACAGAGTATCTTTGCACCTGATTTGATCTCTTGTCATCCTGGATATAGGTTTTCAAGATGGGGTTGCACAATTTCTGAAGAACAATAGTTTGCCAAATGTTGCCCACGAGTGTTCACTAAGCACATCCCTACCCCAAAATGATCTCTTTATGAAATACCCAGCATTTCTCAATGTTTCTATAACAAATAGCCATACAGACAGATGCAGGGAAAGGAGAGCCTGGAGCATCCAGTATGTATGTACTGCTAATCAAAAGCCATCTCCCCTCTCCTGACCCTCCACTGAGAAAGATGCTATCTTTAGTCTACAAGCATATTTCCTATAGACATGCCCACACAGCAGCCATGTTTTCACTAGTAATTTACCTCTTACTTCCTCGATTCCCTGCCATTCACACTGCATCTTCTCTTTGGTGAAGATCTTTTTCAATTATTTTGAGAATCTTGTTGTTGTTGTTGTTTTTATGTGGAGTTCAAGTCCAGTAGTGAAATCTGTTTCAAATTTGTAACCAGTTTTCAGCTTTGGAAGAAGCCCAAATTGGTGAGTCCCTATAAGTGAAAAAATAAAAAAACAACAACACAGAATTTAGTTATGCAGCCTGATCTTATAGAAGAGAAGATAATTCAAAGGGAGAGAATCTGCAAAAAATAAACATTTATGTCCTCTTTTTCCAACCCCAGAAATTTTGCTCCGGTTTTCAACCTGGAGAGTGATCTAGTAACTGTGGAGCACCACAAAAGAGCCATAAGGATCATAGATTTATGTGGCAAAATCCCTATTATTTGTCGCATGAAAGGAAAAAAAAAATATGTGGTTTTTAAATAAAATACCAAAGAAGGATGGAACAAGCTTGATGCAGGGAAAGCAGCCACCGTTGTGAAAGATTTGATAAGCTTCTTCTTACTTGTCCTTCACCCTGAGGCTTCTGAAGAGGCCTGAATATCTGGCTTAAAGTGAGTGATGCTACTTGAAATGAAAAGCAAGGAGATTGCAAATCACTCTTCCGCACAGGCTTGGAGCACGCGATGGCTTGGCTGATGGACAGATTCAGGTATTTAAGTGAGTGTGATTTCCAAGCAACAATTTCTAAACCCTACATTGTCGTTGACCTCCATCATGCAATTGGACATGTTTATGAAGGCGCGCAGTGGAATGAAATGCGTTGGAAGAATGCTGAAGTCATTTTCGAACACCACGGCGGTATTACTGCAAATTGAAGCCACGTTATCCCAATCAGCGACAGAGTCCAGCTTTGCATCCTTCTTCCGCTTAATGGTCTGAGTTCATTCCAGCAAAAGGTCTGCCTATTTCAGAAATCCAGCTAGGAGAATGGTTGGAGTAAACCAAATGAAGTAGGTAATCCAGTGTGTGTGTCCAGGTATACTTTCGCTTGTTCTGTTTCTTCCTCTCTTGCTTTTATTTTAAAGGCAATGATATAAGGAAGATGAAAACTTGCCCCAAATAATTTTTTCCCAAGTATCTGGTCAGAAAGCAAAGCAGCAGCCTTTTAAATCAAACACAATTAGCTGTACATTGAAATTATATGGTCTACAATTGTATGTTCAATTAAATAGCTAAAGGTAATCTGTAAAGGTTGGAGACCTCAACTGCACATTGAAGCTTCTAAAGTCTGCTTAGATTTCCTGCTTCTTCACTAAGACCCAGAGTGTTACTTCCTCAAAAGCTAAAAGCAGAACTTTTTGTGTCTAGTAGCACTCCTAAAAAGCTTTACTGTCAACTAAATCAAATATTTGCATTTAACTTATTCTTGAAACTTGCCAGAAAGAAAAACATAATACAAATAAAAAAGCCAAGATTATTTATCATAATCACTAGAGCAATGGCTGGCTCTCTAATCCAGCCCCACATTCTCTCTCCTATACATAAGAGTCATTTCTGGGCTGTAACTGGTTTGGCTCAGTAAATAGAGCATCGGCCTGTGGACTGAAGGGTCCCAGGTTCGATTCCGGTCAAGGGGATGTGCTGGCAACCAGGTGTGCAGGAGGCAGCTGATTGATGTTTCCCTCTCATTGATGTTTCTAACCTCTTCCTTCCTCTGTAAAAATCAATAAAATATACTTTTAAAAAATTTTAAAGAGTTATTCCTGGGGCCTCTGTTTCATTTACTCTTAAATTATAGTCTGTGATATATTTCTTACATAAAAGCAGTTTTATTTAGGCCAGTTGAAACTATAATATTTCCATTTGAGCCATTGGTGAGAAAACAGTATTAATAACAAGCATTCGATAGAGCATAGCTATGTACACTGATAGCCATTCCAATTGCTGGCAACCTAGTGAAGAAAATTTTCACAGTTCTCTCAATTGTATAATGATTTATATCCACACCTACTAAACTATGAGAGACTCCAAGGCAGAGACAATCCTATTCACTTTTAAATCATTCCAGCATCTGCCATAATATTAGGTATACTGGTATTAAACGGTGAAGTAACAAAATGAATGAATGAGTGAATGCACCAGAAAATTAATATTTAAATACAGTCAATGATTATTTGTGTTCCAGTCCTACTCTACTGAGAATTGTTTGGAAGAGTTTTTAGAGATCCACGGAGAAAGCTTGGCTGACTCTTCTTGGAGAAAACATTCACTGTTTGTTGGATGGAGACAGTTCACCAAGAAAGCAGATTTTGACCCTTTGAGAACTTGAATGCGATGATGAGTTTATGACAGTTCTAAAAGCCAACATACGGTCGGTGGCCAGATTGTGGTTCTGGATGGAGAGGCTTCCATTTGGAAGGCAGACAAGCATTTGAATTATGGGCCAAATGAAAGTGTCAATAGCAATCCCGTTACTGGAGGAGCTGTAAAACCCTGCTTAATGAACTAGGCAGGGACACAAAAACACAATGGTCTAAAATGTACTGTAAGAGAAAATGATAATTAGCCCAGATTTCATGTACAAGATAAAATGCACAGGGATGATATTACCACTGAGCAATATTACAGCCCTTCGGGGGCTGTTTTGTTAACAGGGTTTGGCTCAGCCTTTTCAATCCTCCTTGTATGAGTGGAGATGTACTATACAATCGTGAGCTGGGAGACAAGGGAAAATCATCTGATGGTAAAATTCCTGTCATAGATGCTGACAACGGAAAGGGCCACAAAAGGATTCTGGCCTTATTAAGTGTTCATTATTATTTCAGAGGCTTTATGTGATATTGGATGTTAAGCCAAATAGCTCACCACACCAGAGAAATGGGTGTTAAAGAGAAAGTCATTCTCTAAACGTGAAGTCTTGTCTATAGCTACCAAACGTCAGCCAGGAAAGTAAGGCAAGATAAGGCAGACCTGTCCTGAGCAATTGGGCAATAGCCTCTTACTTCCAGCTTAAGAATTAGGGAACTGCAGAGGCAGCTCTGAGCATAGAAGAGAGCAGTGAACTTAGAGGCTGGGGGTTAAGGCTCCAGTCTTAGCTTCACACAACTCTGAGTTTGAACTTTATCTAATCTCTTAAAAGGACGGTAGAGGTGTAGGTAAACTAGAGTGGCACTTCAAAAACCTTAAAGGGCTTTCAGGTTATCTGAGGATTCCGTTAAAATTCAGATTCTGATTCGGTTGGCCCGGAGTGGGTCTGAGAGTTTGCATTCCTAACAAGTTCCCATGTTACGCAGCAGCCGCTCCTGGCCCATGGACCTCAGTTTGTGGAACAAGTGCCTACACAGTATTTCTCAACTTGTAAGTTCTGTGAAGCTACCCAAATCAATAAGACACCAATGGCCATTTGTTACTATCCAGGTAAGTGGGGAGAGACAATTATTGAGCTTTTGGTATCATCAATGCAAAGTTGTTTTGTCTTCTTTTTTCCTTATCTTTTAAGTCTAACTAAGTGTCTCTATCTTGGTTAGAAAACTACAGCAATACTGTGTCCTTTGAAAAGATAAATTAGTCAGGAGTCTTTGGCAGTAGACTGCTAATATTGTTAGGCTAGCAAAATATGGCCTTTGAATCAATTGTTTGGTAACTAAATGAATTGCATGTGGAAGAATAAAGTAGGGGAAACTAGAAGTGATGAATTAAAATGGTGGATCCATATCTAATAAAATGAAAGCAAAGGGGCTTGGATGATGTAAAGTTAGGCATAGTGACTTGGGTACAAAAACAAGTTAATGTTGCAGGATGAAATGTGCAACCTAACTTACACCTTGCAGTATCATTAGTCTAGGTGCTTAGCCTGCTGAAAGTGATCTAGGAAGCTGAAATTTACTGAGTTTTCTCTTTATATACTTTCTTTTCCTGCTCACACAAAATTTTTTAAGTGATATATGTATAGTGGGGAGGAAGGGAGGAGTATTATTTCAAAGCAGGCTTAAAAAGTTTTTCACAAATGTGCAGATGGGGGTTTTGGATGTTAATAGACCTTTTCCTGGTTGTGTCTAGGAAAATGTGTGTCACGTAATAAGAGCTCAATTAATGTTTGTTAAAAAATATTAAACTAAAAGCAATGACATTCGATAAAGTTGCAAGACTGAAACCAATTGAAAGTTCACAGGATCTTCAGTGACACTAACACTAAGGGTCATGAATTTGGGGGTGGGGTAGAGAAATGTGTCATTCGTTAGGGGGGAAAAGGTTTTTCTGTTTGTCCTCAAATGAGAAAGCTTAGTCTAGAGAAGAATCAATGAATTAATCTTTGCACTAGAATTTAATGATCTCTTATTATGCGCTTTATGCTTCATATAAACTGTCCATTTTGCCTCTTTCAATATCCCTATGATTTCATTAAAACTATACCTATGCCTCGGTGTGACAAGTAGAAAATGGCAGAACTAGGAGTTTCCTCTAAGTTCATCTAACTTAGAAATCTGCACTCTTCACACAACTTGTAACACAGATGAGGTCGAAGGAGGTGGAAGGAGATACTTTTAAAGCAGGGAGAAAAGAACATATTTTCCAATGTGCTATATTATGGAGACAATGACTCAGAAAGGCATGAAGAGAAGAGGGTACTTTCTCTGGACTCGGGCGAAGGTTGTTTCATGGACAAGGGCCGGAAGTGGGCTGACACTTCATTCGTTCACAACGTATTTGTGTGGCCCACAGAAAAAGAAAGCTGGATAGACAGTAGTAGACAGATGAAGTGAGAAGATGAAGGGTGTTGAAGAATGATAAAAGTAATTAGTGTTTTTTAGAATAAAAACATCAGAGAGACTTTGTAATACATTCCAGAAAAAAAGCAACATATGGGGAACTTTTCCATGTTTAGCATAGATTGGCCCCCTCAAAACACACACTGCTGATTGGGGTAGGGGAGAGGGAGCATGTGTTGCTCAGATAAAGATAACCTAAAGGCGCATTGTGAATAAGCTAAAACCTCCAGCCAGACAAAAGCCCATTTGTATATGACTCCATTTAATTTCCCAGGTTTTGATTGCCTCTCCAAAGCAGTTTATATTCTCAATTAAGAATTTATTTAAAAATGAATGAAGTATTTCAAACTTGTTGTGGACTATTAAAGACGAGTCACTTTTAAAAAGTGGTTTTGGGTTTTTTCCTTTTCCTGAGCTGTGGCTTCAGAAAGGGGCTAGCACCTCTCAGGAAAAATGGGTGATTGAATAGCTCTGAAGACAGTTAACTTCTCTAAAACCTTCAGAGGAGTCCTGCCTTTTAAAAGCTTTCACAGCTACTTCTGTACCAGTCAGAGCGTGCCAGGCCAACCTAACCTTTGCAAAACATCCCTTGCCAGCGGTGTCCAGGAGGATATAAACGCCAATATGGCATGCCTCATTGGCAGAGATAGCTGCAAAGTCACCAGACATCGTGACTTAAAGAAAAAGAAAATAAGGTAATGCAACCAAGTCCAACAGGTCACTACAAATCAGTTTCCTAGGCTCTAGTGGACAAAAACCTCAGCCCGACCAGGCCTTATGTAGGAGTGCTCCGTAATTCCATCACAGTGGTGCCCTATGAGGTCAGAGTAAGAAATGGACAAATCATGGCTGGGGATAAACCACAGTGATTTCCTCGCTTTTTAGACTCATAACCCTTTTACGCTGAAAAAAAATAAAAGGACCCACAAAGAGTTTTTTACTTATTTATGTGGATTAAAGGTTCATATTTACTTTATTAAAAATGAAAATCTGGCCTAAACTAGTTTGGCTCAATGGATAGAGCGTCAGCTTGGGGACTGAAGGGTCCCGGGTTCGATTCCGGTCAAGGGCATGTACCTTGGTTGTGGTCACGTCCCCAGTGGGGGGTGTGCAAGAGGCAGCTGATTGATGACTCTCTCTCATCGATGTTTCTAACTCTCTTATCTCTCTCCCTTCCTCTCTGTACAAAATCAATAAAAAATATATTTTTAAAAAATGAAAATCTGTGAGATGCCAAAAAAATAAAACTAAAATTAAAAAAGTGATTTTGTTTCCTGGATAATGCATTTGAGAATGCAGTTTCTACCTCACCCATCACCCATTGTGAAATCAAATTGAAGGACTCCGCTCTTAGAATGATCATTCCAATGTATTCAGTAAATAAAGGCCAAACACAATGAGGCACTTTCCATAGAGCATCCCAGAGAACTAGGGCCTGATCGCTCTCACCAGATGACACTGAGATTGAACTACATACAGCCTTCACCCATACTGACTGCATGATACACAGTGACTTATTGTTTGCTAAGCTCTTGCATGTACATTATTATATCATTTGATCTTCACAATAACCCTACAATGAAAATACGGTTATTGTCTATTGTCTCCATTTAATGGATAATGAATCTAAAGCTCAGAGTTGTCAGTAATTGGTCCAAAGTCACACAGCAATCCAAGAAGTACTTTAAGTCTTCTCATCTTCATTTTCCTTCCTTCTAAGCAAAGGACACATCTTAAGTATAAAACAATATAATAATCAGAACCATTACCATGACTGGGAAGAATATTTAATTCATTTAGACGTGCGTCTGGTCATTTTGTAAATACTGAGGAATCCATTTTCTACCTCCTGCAATTCTGTGAATTCAACCCTGGACAAAGGTCATCCAAATATGATTCTCACTCAGAGTTATGGAAATGTATGCAGTCTAAGAGAATATGGGCCAAATGCAAAGTAAAAATATCTGTGTAACTCCCAGTACCATTTACTCTTGCTGCCTCAAATCCTTTTTGAAATTAGACAGGTTAAAAATCATAACAATATATATAAAAAATTGAAACTCTTGTCCCAAATTTAATTATTATATGTCACAAGAGGTCATGAGTGCAGTAGGTTGGAGAGCTAGTAAAACAGGACTGAAATAGATATGATAGGCAAACCAGAGAGATAAATAGACAAGTTTGAAAATCAATAGAAAATACAGTTTTCCTCAAATCAATATCCTTTCAGACTCTCATCCTAATCAGCTGGAATTGGTTTCAAGAGTAATTGGGATACAACTGGTTACTTCCCAAGTCAGTCTACAGTCAGAGCTCTGTAGTTGAGCATCTAGAAGCTTTGTCCTGGTGGAGGAAAGGGGTCAACTGAGTTGGGAATAGTTTCCTTTTCTACCAATGCCTTGCAAATTCCATTTCTAAAGCAATCAGGGCAGTTCCCTCTGTCTTATTCAGGCTCTCGTTTGCTTCCATCTTCCTTTTGGCCTTGGGAGCACCTATTTAGTGCAGATCCATCTGGAGGCTACAGACTTGCTGGTGGGGTTCCCACAGCCATATCTGCAGTTGAGAGAATATGGTTCTCATGACCCAATTCCTCAACATTTCTAATTCCTTTATCTCCTAAGTTACAGTGTATCTTCTCACCTATGTATAATTGTGAATACCTACAGAGTTTCTGAAAAATCAATGTTTCTTTACTATAGACTCCTCAATTTTGTGAGTCATGGAATTGAGGGATTCATAATTCTACCAGATACTATTTAAGGCACTGGATTCTTTCATGTGCGTCAAATAACTAAACAATACTATCAAACCATCCAATGACATCAAATGGTCTTTATTCTTCTCCATTAGAAATAGGAAACAGAAGTCCTGATTCCCAGGTTTATACTTCAAATGGGGAGGTGACTTAGAACCAAGGTTAAATTACCTGGTGTTTTTCTGTATCGGGAAATATAGAGTTCTGCCCATATTTTTCCACACTTTCAGACTTGATTTAAAAACCAAAACCAATATTGCTCAAGACCCAGATCTTACAACTAGTTTGCATTTGAAACCATGTTGAGGTCTTTAAGCCATTTTAAGTGTTATGACCAGTGGCTCAGGAATGGGGTTTTGTTTTGATAACACAAGACTTTTGCTGTTGATTGAAACCTGGCTGGATGCCTCTATATATCTAAATAATTAGAAAAAAATACATTTAAATAGGAAACAGATGCTGTTTCCAGATTTTTACGTTCACTGTACAGAATAAATAGAAGGTTTCATCTCTGCATTTACTCATTGGCTATCACATGAATCATTATTTAAAACACAGGGCATAGCTTTCACAAAGGTAAAGAAAACAGAGGTCTCCTAGAGTACTCATTCCTTAAAAACACTTTCTTCTCTGAGAAAACTACACAGAGCTATTCATTCTCCATTACTGCTTCCTATGCTTCCATGCCTGGTGCTAAGCCAGTAGATCCAAACAGAATTGGGGGAAGGCTGGCACTGAATGCAAGGATGGCAGGCCCTGCTGGTGTTCCATAGCTTGTAATTGGCAACAGACAATAAACATACTGTGAACGCTCAACGTTCATCTTATCAGATGCAAAGCCAATTATGAAGAAATGTACCAGGCTCGGAAAAATAAAGGGCAGGGCATCACAGGGTACCTTTGAAAATGGAGAGTCCTTTTCTCAAGCTTCTTTATCTGTTGCTATGTCAACACTACAGCAGGTAGAGTACATTTTAAGTTTCTCTTCTCGGCTAGGAAGTTACACGCGAGGTTCCTGAGCCAGTTTTAAGTGCTTGAGTTGTTTGGATGGAAGAGCTATGTAAACATAGGGCAAAGGCCTGCCCAACTTCAAAGCAAAGTATGTGTACATGCAATCCACAGATGACAAACCGTGGTCTTCTGAGCTGATAGCTCCAGGGAGATAAGCCAAGTAGGCTACCAAGCCCAATGAGAATTAATGGGCAATGAAATGATAATGCAATGTGCTGAAATGGCTGATTTATTTGTTTCTCTCTCATGACCCCCCTAACCATTCTTGGCAATGTATATTTTTTAAATATGTTTTCAATTTTTTAGAGCGATAGGAAGAGAGAGGGATAGAGAGATAGAGATATTGATGAGCGAGAAACATCATTGATCAGTTGCCCCCCTGCGTGCACCCAACTGGGATTGAGGCCATGATCCTGGAATCAAACCAGTGACTTCTTGGTTCATGCATTGATGTTCAACCATTGAGCAGTACCTGCCAGGCCCTACCATTCATTTTTTTAAAAATTTATCTTTATCACTGAAAGTAATACAGACGTTCCCTTTTCTTCCCCATTGACCCCTGCTAGCCTGTCCCCACCTCATTTTTAAGGCTATCTCTCTTACCATTTCCTCCACCTTCCAGAATGGCAAAGAGTCTGGCACATATAAGTTTATCAATCAGTCAGTAAATATTTGTGGACTGACACCGTGAGTGGATATAACTTAAATGTTTATTCACTGTCCTAAAATAAATACCATCATTTACAAATTGTATTTAAGGTACAAAAATAAAAATAGTAGGTGCCACCTAACAATCTCTTAGCACTCATGAATAATTTTGCTTAGTTTTGCTTGCATTATGTTGGCTTTGAATGATAACTTTAAATGATATTAGAAAGTAAGTGTTATTGTCTTTATTTTGTGTGTAAAAAACAAGAGGCTAACATAGGTGGAATGATTCACCAATGTTGCTGCCAGAGAGTGACAGATCTTTCTCATCCATTTGGCAACATAACCTTTATACATTCTGTAACCACTACACTATGCTGCCTGCTGGGTTTCAAAGGTTTTGAAAGCTCGTGCTAAAAACTTGGATTGAACACAGAAAGGAAGAGTAAAAAGTTCTTCCAATTAATTAACCCTGGGAACATCAAAATCAGGTTGTCCTTGCACAGTGAATAAACTGTTCTTAGAGTCAAACCAATACTCTAAATGAGCAACGTCATCTTTCAACACAGAGAGAGGTTTGAAGGGTTCAGCCATATGAATGATGACGCCATGAAATAATCCAACGTGAAAACTTCATCCAGAACTATTGATCTGAACAGACACTGAAGCAATTCTATCCCATATGGGAACATATAGATCCAAAGGAAAATAACATATGTTAGAAATAGAGAATATGCATATTATATCTGTGGCTGCTGCTGTTGCTGCTACCATTATGAATAATAATAATTAGTATGTGTTATAATTGTCACAGTTAAGACTTACTGATAGCTTCCTATATACCATCAGGTCTTTATTTTACTGATGGAGAGGAGAGAGAAGCTAGGATTAGAATTCAAAGATATGCTGGTAGGTGGGAAGATATCAATCAATGCATTTGTATGCCTATATGCATAATCCATGGATGCAGATAATAGTGTGGTGAAGGCCTAGGGCAGGGGATGGGAGCAGGCTAGAAGGGGTCAATGAGGAAAAAAAGGGACACATGTAATACTTTCAAAAATAAAGAATTCAAAGATAAGCTATCACCCGAATTCTCTGGGTCTCCTCTTCTCAAATTAAAAATATTGAGTTTTTTCTGCTTTTGTGTTAGCATATTACAAGGATAAGGAGCTGGGTGTAAAAATATATGATAGTGCTTGCTAATGATGGGCTTATCCTAAATCAATTCAGCATATAGTCTGTTCTTCCCTCAATAGCTGGGGGTGGGTATGGGAGTGGAACCTGGCTTTGGAGAAATTCTGGTATATTTTCTAAAGTTCTTCTTCTAAACAGACTATGAATACAATGGAATATTTTTTCTGGCAGCATTTTGAACCCTCCGGTACTGGGTCTGTGTGAAACCTGAAAATACAAAGGACTTCCATTCATGGAAAATGAGATGAAGGACAAAGCTAAGTGCCCTTTTCAGAACACTTTAAAATTATATTCTGTTTATTGAGTTCATGGCTTGGTCCAAGGTTCAGAATGATATTGATTTTATTTGAATAGGTTTTCTTCTCAAATCATTGTGAAGAAAATTATTAGCGTATGAAAATGCTACATAAAAGGAAAAGTTTCATTTGGACATTAAGGGACCAAATCTAAATGGAGGAGGTAGGAACTACCATTCTCTCTGGGGGGTGGGGGAAGGTAGCTGTAAAAATTGGGGGAGTTGTGTTCATTCTCCCAGCCTCAGTTTCCTCATTTTAAAATGGAGGGCTTTATCTTGGTTGTCTCAAAATTACTATGGAATTAGAACTCTGTGTCTCTTTTAGTCTACCTTAGATCAAGTACTTATATGTGCATTTGCATTGCAAATGAGCACATAAGAAATGCAAAGAGCCTCTCAATAAATTCCTGGGAAATAATTTGACAATGTGCCTAAATTATAAATAGCTCTAGTTGTCTAACACGTAGAAGAAGGTAACAAGATTTTTCAACTTGGTTCCTCAATGATGATTATCTCAGCCTCTTTAGGTTTTTCTCATTGTCCTGAAAATGTAGGTATCAAGGAAACAAGGAGGAGAGAAATTCTGTGTATTTCCTCCTCATGCTGATAACATCTATTATTTGACATTCCAGAATAACAACATCTCCAGCAGCAACTAAGATATGCATGTTTCAGAACTGAGAAACTTTTAAAATTCGCTTTTAAGCAATGTGGCCACAGAAGACTCTTAATAATTGATTATAATTGATTTTAACCTTGTCCTAACCTGGGCAAAATGGCAAAGCCAATCATCTTTGTCCAGATGGACTATGAGAAAAAGAGCCCCTAGTCCACATCTTTAAAAGCTCCAGACATGAACAGAAGATAAAATATTTAGTCTGCCAAAGTCTTGACCTCCCAATTCCAGCCAGTTTTGAACTTGAATTGATTTCCGACACAGCATCTGGGAGATGATTACAACAAAATGCACTAAAGCTGGGCAGCCTTTATTTTAACATCCCAGCAGCTTAACCTGTTAATAACAGCAATTGTTTTAGATACAGTACCAATTTCTGTAACCATCGCAAGAAATGGATAACGGCAGCACAGTCTGCCAGGCAGTGCAATAACAAAAAATAAAAATTAAAAATTAAAAAATTAAAAGCACAGCTAGTCACAGAGGAGGTGCTGACAGTGTTTTTCAAAGAAACCTCAATTTTCAGGGACCTGGATGCCATCAGGGACCCAATGCTACAGTCTAAAAAAAATTTTTTTTCTTAGCTAAATGAGGTTGCATGTTGAGAGAAAAAAAAATCAATGTAAATTGGGCAACATGGAATCATATATGTGGTCACCCAGGAAAGCTGAGTTATCTTGGGTAAGTCACCTCATATCTCTATGACTGATTTGCTTTGTTTTTAAACAGTACTGCTCAATAAAAACATGATGTGACCCATAAATATGAACTGATTCGTAACTTTAAATTTTCAAGTAGCGACATTAAAAAGAAATTTTCAAGCCCAGCCTGCATACCTCAGTGGTTGAGCATTGACCTATGAATCAGGTCACTGTTCTATTCCTAGTCAGGGCGCATGCATGAATTGCAGGCTCAATCCCCAGTAGGGGATGTGCTGGAGGCAGCCGATCAATGATTCTCTCTCGTCATTAATGTTTCTATCTCTCTCTTCCACTCTGAAATTAATAAAAATGTATTATTAAAAGCCTTAAAAAGGCAAATTAATTTTAATGTCTAACACATCTACAATATAATCATTTCAATGTGCAATCAATGCATACGTATTAATGTGATATTTTACATTGGTTTTTGCACTAAGTCTTCAACATGTAGTGTATATTTTATACTTATCACACATTTTAGTTCAAGTTAGCTGTGTTCCAAGGGCTCACTAGTCACCTGTGGTTAGTGCCTACCATATTGGACAGCACAAGTTTGGAAAATGAGCAGTTTAGACTAACCCTCTGTAGGGTTTTCTCTACGCCATGTCATGTTATGTTGCTTCTGCTGCCCTCATTTTAACTCAGCTTCAGGATGAAAGTGTATCTGGGACTTCTTGGTTAGTGAGATCAGAGTGTTAGAATGAGAGCAAGTATGGCCACAAGTTTGTGCTTAGCCATCATGAAGGTCTATGCTGATGTGCAGACATGGCCTTTGATGTTACACTAGCTGGTCATAAATGGTATAGAGTGTGTGCACAGAGTGGGTGGTTGGATACATTTTCATGACATAGTTCTAGTAAATGAAATGATAAACAACGTCCTTGTCATTTACTGAGCACTATTTATGTACCTTTTATGTCACATACACAAAATCATCTCAACCACCTTTTGAGCTGGAATTACTAACCATAGTTATTAGGTGGGGGACTGAGCTTCAAAAGAAGTCAAGAGACCAACTCTATTGACCATTATGATATACTAACTGCTTTACAAATAACAGCATTTGATCTTCTAATTCCTACTAAGGTTTCCAGCATCTTAGAGATAATGAAGAGGTATAGAAAGGTTAACTATCTTGTTTTCACTTTTTAATGACTGAAAAAGTCAAATACTGTATAGTAGATAATAACATTCTAATAAACATATACTCCTCTTTCCCCCAGTCAAGCATACTTGCAAAACAGGAAGAAGAAAGAAAGGATGAAAGGAAGGAAGGGAGGAAGGAAGGAGATTCACCAAGCACTTTGATATTTCAATAGAGCCTCAAGGCTCTGAACAGAGAATTGTGGCAACATTTCCCTCTCTTAAGCATTGGTTACACATCCATGATTCAAACTGAGACCACAACACACATATTATGCCTTTGGAAACTAAGTACACCATTCCTGGTAATGTGTGGAGGAGTCTCTTCACACCCTAAATATATGGCTATGCTCAGAGACTCATGCTCAAGTATAGACTCCGGCCATCTCCTTGTCAGCACATGTCAATGTTAACAGGAAAAAAAATAAATCAAAACACCTAGATTTTATATGTTTTGAAAACTTTTACATAATACCATATTAATCATTTGATAGTTATTTCTGCATTGGAGAAAGTGGTTGAGATTGGGAAATAGGATTGTATATGTTATTTGTTATGTGTTTTATATTATTTCCTTTTCTGGTGTCTGCAGGTATAGAGCTAGGCAAATTAGTAATCTTGGAATGACTTATTTCCTTGGAAAACCTCATGCAAGTTACACTGTTAACTTGATGGAGACATTTGAGAAGGGCCAGTGGCCAACCTGCAGACAGCTCTCTGCAGCTGGGCCATAACACACCCATTACGTATTAAGTAATCTAGAGTCACAATGTCTAATCAGCCCTCTTTATTGCCTTGACCTGTGGGTCACTAATATCATAGGTACAAGGGGACTTCACCAGTCACATGTTAATACTTTATGTACACAGGATGATAACAGTGTATACTTATTGCATGATTACTCTGTACCAAGCCCTGTTCTGAATGTTTTATGTGGATTATTTAAACATCATCAGATAGGTATCCTCGCTATACCCATTTTACAGATAAGTAAACTGAGGTACATCATGCTTATAAACAGTGATAAAAAAAAAGTATGATTCCCATCTTTCCTTATCCAGATTGTCCAGTACATTTATTATAGTCTCCTTAGCAACCTTCGTCTAGCCATAACTTCAACTTAACCTAGGCTTTATCTATCGTTCTTGATCCTAATCACAGAGTCCTGACTTTATTAGCAGAAGAGGGCTTTTTTATTCTATCATTTATTTTTAAAATATATTTTTATTGATTTCAGAGAGGAGGGGAGAGGGAGAGAGAGATAGAAACATCAAGGCACACTCCATACTTGGGATTGAGCCCACAACCCAGGCATTTTGCCCTTACCAGAATCGCACTGTGACCTACTGGTTCACAGATTGGTACTCAACCACTGTGTCATAATGGCTGGGCTCTATATTTTATTGGTTACTGCATAACAAACCATCTCAGAAAGTTGTGGATTAAAACTCAAAACTGTGTTTTATGTATTTTCAAAAAATTTAAACATTTCTTAAAAATTAAGTAAAATTTTAGAAAGTACATTTCTATTTTCTTATTCTGAAGATCAACAATTTAGACTGAACCCAGCTAGACAATTATTCCGCTAGTTTTACAAAGAAAGCATCACTCATGCAGCTACAGTTATCTGGTCGCTCAACGAGGGCTGGGTAATCTAAGATGACATTCACATATCTACAGGTTGGTGCTGTCAATTCAGCCAATTGTCTGCAGCAGGCTAGCCACTGCTTTTTATCTTGATAACTGCATTCCAATTCCCAATCTGAAAACACTTTTAAAGCCTCTGCTTAGATCACATTTACTGTTGTCTCTTTAGCCAAAGCAAGTCTCATGGTTAAGTCAAGGATCAAAGCTGGAGGACCTTTCATAAGGATATAGCCTTTAACAATCTAATACATAATAAACACATTACATGGTCTTTCTTCTTTTTCAAAATAGCCAAAACAAAACAAACAATTAAAAAACCACCTCAATCCTAAACAGAATAGAGAATAATAATCCTACTAAGCTAACATTATAAAATTCTAAAGTTGGCCTTACATTTGAGCATCAGATGTAAATGAATACCAAGTCCCATATTTTTTTTGAAATATATTTCTTTTCATAACATGTTTTGGAAAGATGGTCACCAGTTTTGTATTTAAATGAAAAGCAATATTTCATCCGAGGGGAAAACAACATTGAATATTTTTTACAAGACTCCACCAGATGATGACAATGGCTAATGCTATATTTTTGCCATGGGAACTTTTGTTTTACTGAGCCACTAAAATTACAATCAGATGTGCTCATCTTCTGTTGAAGTAATGAACAATGGGATGTCTGAGAGAGAAATCCAAAGTGCATCATTTATCTTATCCTATTTTCAATTAGGCCGAATAAAGTATAAAGTTGGTTCCAAACTACATCACAGAAGCAGGGTGAGTAAATTTATTATACCACTAGAGTGCTAACCTTAGCAGATGGAGAAAAAATAATTTTAGCATGAAATATGCTAAAGCAATAAATCTGAACAAGGTAGATCTTATCAACTAATATCTCCCCAGTGTGAGGTAAAACTCCTGCATGACAACTCAGCATTCTCATGAAGTCTGGTGGATGCGGTTAGCTATAGCCCTTAGTGAAAGAGGAGAAAACAACAAAAAATGAGGATCACATAAGCAATCAAGTCATGCACCCAGGGCAGTGCATTGAGTTAAAAAAAAAAATGAAGTGAATGTGCTTGCTATGTTTTAAATGCTAATTAATTTTATTTCTGAAATTATGCCTACCTCAGAGTCTTATCAATTCTTCATTTGGGAATTTTTTTAATTGGAAATTTACAAAAAGTCTCTATGGCTACAGATCACTATTAGCCAATACAAGTATCTATTGAGAGAGCCCAGGGAGTGTACCTTACACACTGGGCTGTGGCTCAGAACAGCTGAATGAGAGCTTCAGTTCCCTGGATGCATTTGGTTCATGGTTTACTAGTATCAGTATCCAGCTGCTAAGCCCCAGCAAGTGGAATAGGTGGCTCCTTCAGATTTAAACAGCATATGATGTTCAAGAGTTCTTTCAGAGGAATATGTACAAAATGGAAGGGTAGGAAATAATAGAGCTAAATCTATGATGTGTTTGACAAGTCGGTCTGAGAGGTAATTGACTAGTTATTTTTTCAGGTTGACCACAAATTATGTGTTTTATAGCCATCAGTTAATGTTCATGTTTCAAAGAAGTGATGTGTTAAAACAGATAAGAGTGGTGGTGGGTCTGGGGATCAGAAAACAAGGAATTCATTTCCAGATCTGCCACTAATCTGCCATGTGACCTTGAACACATTGCACGGTTTTTCTGGGCTTCAATTATGTACAAAATAAAGGATTTGAACTCTGGTGTCACTACATAAAACATGAAGAAGAAGTGAGTCAGAATCATTATGATATGTTGCACTTTACATGAACATCAACAAGCATGACCCAGTGACTCAAAAGTCTAGGCATTCTTCTTAATTAATTCTGGCAATATGTCAAATAATTTGAATTATGCCTACTTCATCCACTTGAGTTGAGAAAACAAAGCTAAAACCATTACAATGTTGAAGAAATTTAGTCTGCACAAATTATAATATACCATCTTGAGTTTATTATACTTTCCAGTAGAGGCCTGGTGCATGAATTTGTGCAGAGGTGGGGTCCGGCCGCACCCTTCCCCCATCTTCCCCCCATAGGGACAGATCAGGCTGGGTTGGCCAGGGGGAAGAGATGTGGGAGGTTGGCCAACCAGCTCTCCCCTCTGGTGGAACTCCCAGTCAGAGGAAAATTTGCATATTAGCCTTTTATTATATAGGATAGTCTAAATTTTCCACAGCAACAGAGGAAGATGTTAGAAATTAAGGATTGAGAGAGTTCAGCAGAGAAACTACTACAGTTGGTGAAATGTGTATGCTGGGGAGAAGGAGAGGGTAGGGAGCTATGTAGGCCACCCCTGACTTTTTCCCCAGTGTTCTCCCCTTGCAGACTGTTTAGTTGACTCTCTGTTGCCTCAGGGTTAGCAAAACATTTACAGACATAAACAGAGCTCTGATAGGAATGTGGGTTTAGGAATGAGGTATGTGTGTTGCTGTCCATGGTTCTGATCAATCCTACTGCCGTTTAGCTATGATATTTCTCCTCTGGACCCCAGAACACCCCTGAAAAATTTACCCTAGTTTCTTTTGTTTTGGTTTTTTAATTACATGTGGAAGAGACTGGATAAAAAGGTGTGGATACATACTTAGGAAGAGACTTAGACACTAAGAGATTACAAGGGAGAAACAAACTAACAAAAATAAGTTGGTATTATTTTCAAATAACCAAAGATACCATATATAAAACTATAAGTTATCATGGCCAAAATTTGGAACTAGTAAAAGAGAATACAACATTTGAGTTCAAATCTACATAATTCTGGAAAAGAAATGATATAAATAAATAAATACTACATACATTTAGTGGAGGTGTACAGAACACAAATCTGGTGCAAAAGAATTCATTGATTTAAATACACCAAAGAGTTTACAGCTCTATTTGGCTTAGTATTTTCCTTACTGATAATACTTAGTAATTATACACTGAGATTAATCCTAATTAATACCCGATTCATCAACATTTGATAAATGCACAACAAATACTGGCTCATGTATACTCAATCAAAAAGGAATTGAAAGGAAAATAATAACAAATGAACAACCAAAACTTTCCATTCATTCCTTTTATTGCACATGTAGTAAGAATTCCCAAATTTCTCCGAGCATTAAAACTAGTTTTTTTTTTTTCATAAAAATAAATAACTTTTCCAAAATTATTTATTTATAACATGGTATTTCCAAAGAAACAATTTTTTCCACCAAAAATCCTCACCCTTGCTCCTTACTCAGGAAAAATGCTCTGAGCTTCACAATAAACCTTTTTAAGTGAACAGCAGTGAAAAGCTTGATGTTACCATCCACTAAAATTAGCCATCCTGTATTTCTAGGCTCTCCAAATAATTTGAAGCTTTCTTTTCCTGATGAAATAAATGTGCAATGTAAACTGATTTTTGCACAAAACTCGGTATTTCATGCAGCATTAGGAGTGGCCAGAATCCCATGAACTCTGCCCTTAATGGAAGTTGCTTGGACCACTATTTCCTTCTTTTGGCTCAACTGTCAATTATCTTTGAATGCAAAAGATGGTGGTATTCTCTGTGTATGCAGACAACCTGTGTTTCAAAATGGACAACCAGTTGAGAACACTCTGCAGAGAGGCCCAGAATCCCCTCTCCAGATGTCCATTTCTTTCCTCTCTTAATGTCTGGAAAATGGCAGGAAAGTTTAAAATTAATGGCAACTGACTGAAAAATAAAAAGAAATCAAAGAAACAAATATTCCCTGAGAAGTATCCCTCTTTCTTTCACCTTTTCACAAAGCACAAATGCTTTCTGATTGCTCTGGCTTTTGTGGAGGAGATGGAGGTAAAGCCCAAACACAATTTTTTAAGCACTAGCAAAAAAAAACCAAAAAACGTATGGTTTTAAATTTCATATAAATTCAAATGAAAGCAGAGCTATACACTTTTCTCAAGTTCTGTTAATGTTATTGACTTTAAAACCTATGACCTTTAGGATTAAAATATACTACAAAAGACATATGTGGCAGTATTTTATGCACCAGCAACTAAGGATTCATAATTCTCCCCTATGAGGCTATAAATACATTAGTCCCAATCTACTTGGACACACCAATGATACTAAGAAGCCAAAGGGGCTGCAGTCACTGGAATAGGCATCCATAAAGGGATCAAGGTGCTGGGTGAGTCCACTTCTGAACACCAGCCTGATGAGGCAGAGGGAGTGATGCTTCACTCCACACAAAGACCCCTTCATTGATCTACAGCTTAATTTCAGCTGAAATGTGAAATTGGCTACAACCTGGGGCTGAGCCAGAACGTGTAGGTGAATGTGTGCAAAGACATCTTCATTGTTAGAAATATAAGACACAGCATATGCACTGCTAATTGGAATCACTAATACCATCTTCATTTGCATAGGAAACAGAGACAACTGTTATTAGCCAGCTTGGTCCTGCATCAACTCCAAAAGAAAAGATGAGAATTCTTTCATTAGTAACATTCTCTGTTCCCAAAGGATAAATGGATATATGTGTGTGTTTGTTTTTTTCTCTTGATGGGTTAGAAACATAGAAAAGTAATAGGAGTAGAAAGCAGAGGGAAAATGACTTGACTGATGTGATGTATGGAGTAGATGTGTGCAACAGAACTCAAAGCTAATATCTGCTTTTCCAGGCTGTGTCACCCCCCTCTGGTGAATCTTGCTCTCCTCCCTTTTAATCTCACTTAGAATCTCTAAAGAGGAACCCAGTGAAACAGGTTTCAGGAGAAATTTGAGAACTAGCTGTGTGACTTCCCTGTCCCCCTTCTTTTCCCTGCTCTCCAAAGGGACTTGGGGGATGGAAAGAATTCTGTCACCCCCATTACCAGGGTCCCCAAGTATTGTAGTTGGCAAATCCTTGTCCCTACCCAATCTTCATACAGGAAAATGTTAAGGGTCTCATAATTAAAACTCCACTTGCAATCCCAGGTCATGTTACACTATATCATCCATTTAACTTTATTGTGATTGATCTGTGGCAACTTTATTCTCACAAGGAAGTCAATAAATAAAGATCAATAGTTATTTTTTTATTTCCTCAGCTTTTTAATTTGAGAAGAATAAATGGGTTAAATAAAACCAGAAACAGCAGTGGCACAGAGCCTCCCTCAGTGATTTCCTTGGTTAAAAACTATATTAAAACAAATCAGATTTAAATTTGCAAACAGAATTGCATTGTCACCTGATCTGTCATTAACTTGGCGTCAACACTTTTAAATGCAAACATGGAAGCAAACAGGGCTTGCATGTATCTGTCCTCTCTTCACAATATGCCCAGCGAACCTCTTATTCTCCAAACCCACTCCCTGGCTTTTGCAGCTCTTGTTTAATGTAGCCATGACCTGTGGAGGCTGAGTGGTCCTCTGTGGAAGAAGAGCTTTCCTGTTCAGATGGACAAATGAGTAATCCCTTGTTCGCACGATGGGGAAGAAGCCTCGGCCGTGTTTTGTGTGGATTAAAGATGCTATGAAGCATCTGCAACGAACCGCTATGTGCTATGCACAGACAGACCCCCACCAGCCCCAATGCTACACATGGGTCCTGGAGGGGCCTACCTTCTCAGGGGTGAACACTTTAGTTGCCAGGTCTTGAAAGAAGATAAGGGACCAATATGAGGGAAAAGTGGTTCTAAGAGAACTGGGGCTGCCAGGGTGATGGCAAGAGGGCGCTTTGGGGATATTGGGCAGAAAGGATCCAACATCCCATAGAAAAGGATTTTAATATTTTAATAATTGGAATGCAGGTATGTGGTAGCTGGTGAATGTCAGCTAGCCCTGGAGAAGCTGAGAGTAATACACACACACACACATCAGAATTGTGACCATCACCAGCTTGCCTCATAGAAGAAAATATGGCCTTCAAAATCTGGGGTCCCTTTAACAAATAATGAGGATGAAAACTCTGGCACTTTGGATAGTATCCCTACATACAAAATGATCACTTCTCCTATTTATTATTACCTATGTATTACCTCATTCCAGGTTCAAAATAAAAGTATATGAAATAAATTGAGGGAAGTCTATACCTCTCTTCCAACTTCCTCCAGAGTCAAACTTGCATGCAGCCAGCTCCCTATTCCTGTGGTGCACTGCCACCCAGATGTCCCAAGGATGCCCGAAATAGATCCTGCCCAGGCACACTATGCTATTTCCAAATGGTGCTCTCCTTTTGTTCCTACTTTTTAGAGAAAGGAACCCTCATGCTCCCAGTAACTCAGGCATGAAATATATGCATTAATTTGAACACCAGTCCTCTACCTTATTCCCAGTATTCACCAAGTACATTGTGATACTATCATCAATCTCTTAAATTCGACTAAGTGAAAATGTTAAGTATCAATGTAAAAAAAAAAAAATACTAATGCAAAGACATCCTCTGTCTTCAAAAAGTTACCGTTCAGAATGTACAATAAGCAAGTGTCTAAATAAATGTGTATGGCACAATTGACTATACAGGAGCATTCAGACAGACATGAAGAACGTGCTGAGCTTGAAGAACAAGAAAGAATTTGTCAGAAAGAGAGAGGTGGCTGAATGGAAGAACAATCCAAGTAGAGACAGAAGAAGAGCCTTGAGCCAGGGGTAAGGCATAAGACAAAACAAATTTGGTTTCAGGAACAATGTAACCATCTTGGCTTAAGTGAAGGGTTTCTGTAGGACAGAACAGTAAGGAGGAATGATAGCCGCCATGTTCACTTGACTTCGTATTATGGAGGGTTTTGAAGGCCAGACTGAGGCATCTGAACTTGACTGAGAGGTCAGGAGAGTTCCTGGAAATTCATGCTAGGTCAGTGCTGTTACAGGTTTCAGGGGGAGTGCCTCCTTATACCTTGCTGGTGAAATATAAATTGTTAGGTGTTTGGGGAACACTTCCTGTCAATATTTATTAAAAATAGATGCTTTATCTTAGCAATTGTTCTTCTGGGAATCTGTCCTATAGAAACATCAGTCCACCAGAATACATATAGTACAGGCACATTTTTGGATAATTGTTTTATACTGTTAAAAAAATAAAGTAGATATAATCTGAATGACCATTAGTAGGGGAGTGACTAAATAAACTTGTATATTTATATTATGACACAGTATGAAATTAATAATATCCAGTTTCTATTGACTTGAAAGGTACCCCTGATATAAAGTTTAAAAAGCACACAAAATAATTAAAAAACACCTATATGATTAAGTAAAATGTGCATACATAGATGTGTGAAAAGTGACCCATGGAACTGTTAAACTTCTACAGAATATAGAAAAAGAGAGAGATGTTATTCACAAAACCTGCAATTCTCCAATCTTATCACTGAAATAATGTTCAATATGTATATCATTAGGAGAAAAAATATTGTGAAATAATATGCAATAGTGTAAGCCCATCTATATTAATGCATTCATGTACATAGAAGAGTCTAAATGGATATGAAGCACTTTAAAGAGGTATATATGTGTGCATTTATTTCTTACTTTTACTTGCACATTCTTTTTTTTATTATATTTTATTGATTTTTTACAGAGAGGAAGAGAGAGGGATAGAGAGCTAGAAATGTCAATGAAGAGAGAAACATCGACCAGCTGGCTCCTGCACACCCCCTACCAGGGATGTGCCGGCAACCAATGTACATGCCCTTGACTGGAATCTAACCTGGGACCTTCCAGTCCGCAGACCGACGCTCTACCACTGAGCCAAACTGGTTTCGGCTACTTGCACATTATTGTTTTCTTTTATTCATTGGACATACAGGATGCCAGACACTGTTCAAAGCAATGCTTTTCTGTTTAAAACTCATGTTTGAGTTTAAATCTGAAAATTATAAGCTACTTAAGGACAAGTGATTTTGCTTTCTCATACTCATATTGACCACTGTGCCAAATACAATGGTTTCAATGTGATAGCAAGTCAATAAATATCTAATGATTAATTGAATAAATGAATAAACATAAGAACCTTGCTCAAAGGCTACTCAGCTAGCATGTTGCAAAGCTTGCATTGGATGCCTCTACTTCCCACTTCACATTCCTCTTGATGGGTATAATTTGAGTCATTCTGGTGTGCCTAGAGTAGACATTTAACAGAGAAACATCTCCAATATTTTACAGAGAAGGCCTTCCATAAGAATACATAACCCAAAATATGCTGAGAAAATTATTGGCATGACCTGTCCCCTCAGAAGTGACCAAAGGTGGTGAAAAAATTAAAATCAAATGTCTATAATTAAAATGCCAGGACAATCATTTCATTATGTGTGCTGAGTAATGTAAGTCTTTTTTGTCATTGAGCCTCTCTCTTACCCTGAGTTTTTAGTTCCCACATATAAAGGAAACATCTTCCTGAAAGAGCTGGGATCTATTTGCCAGTGGGTTTATAACTCATGTTTATATAGGTTGCAAATCCTTCACAGGAATTACCAAGACACCTTGCTTTGCTTTTCCTAAGCTGTTTGTTTTTAACTATCACTTTACATATTATTCTGTGTGTCCAACATACCAGAGACTTATACACTCAACTCAGCAAATGTCCCCTCTACATTTTCCATATTAATATAGAATACTAGGTTCATAAATTGTAACAAAACCAACATATCATTCCATGTGGCTTTTCTAAACAACTATGAGTCAAATATTTAACCTTTAACAAATACCCAAGACATCACCACACAGTTAAATACTAGTATATATATAATCTCTGGAAAGATGGAATTTCTGGGTACCTACATTTGGAGAAAAATAAAATTTCCATAACATGCTACATATTTCACAGAGTGATTAGTAGAGTAAAATGAATAATAGAAGTGAAATTGTTTTGTGGGTTTTAAGCCCTGTGCATATATAATGGAGTATTAATCTGACTTATGTTCTTTGCTTTAGTCTGTGTCTCCATGATTAACAATGACAAAAATCACATATTGCTCCATCTTTGGGATCTTCAACTCATGTTGATTTAAATGGAGTTTGACTGATAATGCCATATAATCTGATTGTCCCAAGCCCTTCAATCTTCTAGGGTTACATTTTCCCATACATTCTTGATGAAGGGGCTTAAGCCCAGTCTCATACATGGGAAATATAATGCAGTCTGTGATACATTTCAGAGTTTCCAAGAAGGAAAAGATGTCCTACTTTCCTGATCACTCTCACATTCTGCCTACTTATGGTTCTTCTTCATCATAGTGGTCCTCTCTTTCTGGTCACTTTATCCATGTGCATAATCTGTTGTTTTTGCTTCCCCCAAAACACCACCAGTTCAAAGATATCGCATGTGACTAACTTTAAATTACAGTCTGGAACAACCTACAATTGAAAACCAAATATCATTCATCTTACAATCCTTTGGCCATCCTTGTCCCAGGAAATTTCTCACCAGTCATTTCTTTCCTTAGACATCCAGACAAAAGTCCCCTGCTCTCTCTTTTATTGACTTCCATTGTAAAAGTCAAATTTTTATGTTTTGTGAATTATTCAATATTCTGTCATTTTCTCTTAACTCTTTTCATTAATAAATCCAAAGGAGTTTGTCTTTCTCAAGAAATAGAGCTCCTCAAACTATTTCCCTATAGCTAAGTGTCATATACCCCTAAATATCACCATGCTTAGCAACACAAAGTTTTGGGGTTTGCTTTTTGTTTTGTTGTTTTGTTTTGGTAAACCTCTCAAAGTTCAGATTCTTAGGGAGGGTGGTAGATGGCATCCAGGGATTCTCATTAACTGCACCTTTTCTTTCCTTGAAGAGGAGTTTGGAAAGCTTCCAGAGCTGTAGGAAGTCTTGCCCTCTATTAAAAAAAGTCAGCAATAAAATAACAGCTGGAAGAGCTAGGAGGCTGGACATGGGCACCTAAAACTTCCCATAGACCCTACAATTGTATCAGGGAATCACAATACCCTAGGCTGCTCTTAGAATCAACCTCTTCAAAGCAATATCTGCTCACCAGGATTCCATGGGTAACAGTCTTCTAATATTATGCACCTCTTTATTTATTTTTTAATTTTACATATTTTATTGATTTTTTTTTTGCCCCCCTCCCTCCCTCCCGAATTTGGAAACAGCCTAGGTGCCCGTCAGCAGGTGATTGGATCCAAAAACTATGGTACATCTACACAATGGAATATTATGCAGCTCTTTAAATGGAATACCCACTGACATAATGAAACCACCTGCCCAGTGCAAGGGACAGTGCATGAGAAGTAGAAAACAGTGGCGTTTTTATTTCCACTGATTTGCTTATAATAATGAGAGTTACCATTTTGAGTGTATAGCATGTACGTGAATTGGGACACATTTTACAGATAGTCTTTTTAATCCTCAAAACTGCACAAGGTATTATACATATTTCACATTAACCTGTGGGGGTTTTTGCTGTTGCTCTTATTTCAGACACTTGACTTTTCCCAAGGCCACAGAGCTGGAACGAGATGTGGTTCCAAAGCCCATTCTCGCCCTTGTACGCCATTCCACCACCTCTGTGTGTCTGAGCAGGGATTAGACTTAAGCACTGTGTTCCCTTCAGTTCTGTGTCCTATGGCCCAAAGAAGTTCTACGGGGCAAGGTCCAAGAAGGCATGACTATCCTCTCTGACATCCACCTTAAAGGTTGACTTCATCCCACTTGTCTTTAGAACCATTTATGAATCTGTCATTCATAAATTTGTCCAAACCCTTTTAAAATCCATTTATATTTCCTGCCAATATCACCTTTTAGGATAATGAGGTCCCTCGTTTTATTACCCACCGTGTGAATTAGTGTTATCTTTCATTTGTCCTTAACTGATCTCCATCAAGTTTCAGAGGGCACCACCTCCTCATTTGCCCCAGGCTAATGGACCCTTAACTATCCTTAGACCGTCCATCTAAAATGACAGAGCATTTAGAAAAAGAACATGATTGCACCGTCAAATGGCAGCATTCCTCGGCAACCAGATAGTAAATATTGGGTGGTGCTGGGATTGCCAAAGATGCCTCCTTCCACCTCACATAAGGTACCCAGTGTCTTGGGAGGCTGATGACTAAGCAGCAATGCCCTCAGTGGTCCTGCACCAGCACATCTCCTAAACCCGTAGTCGGCAAACTGTGGCTCGCGAGCCACATGCGGCTCTTCGGCCCCTTGAGTGTGGCTCTTCCACAAAATATCATGGCTTGGGTGAGTCTATTTTGAAGAATTGGTGTTAGAAAAAGCTTAAGTATAAAAAAACCTGGCTCTCAAAAGAAATTTCAATCGTTGTACTGTTGATATTTGGCTCTGTTGACTAAGGAGTTTGCCAACCACTGTCCTAAACTAATTAGCTTGAGGGACTTTCCACAGGAGTCTCAACACATCTTTACATTGTTGGCATTGGATTACATAAAACTTGGGGGAGGGATGGGGATTTAGACAACTAGGCAGAGTGCATTAGGTGATGGTTGTAAAAGCATTCAGCTATAAAAAAAAAAAAAAAAAAAAAAAAAAAAAAAAAAAAAAAACATATAGAAAAGACTGGATTCAGACACAGGAAAGGCGATAGCCCCTCCCTGGAAATGGGGTACAGTGCAGGCGTGGGACTAGGAGGAACCTCATTACTGGAAGTGGAGCACCAAGTCAGGCAAAGCTGATTTCCAGGCAAGTACCTTTTCTTAGACTCACCAGAAAATCAATATGTATTTTTGTCTGAAGAAAATATTCCCAGACTGCAGGGAAGGAGAACATGATCTTTTCATTTTATATGTATGGAGTCTATTGAAAAGTTACAACTCATTGTAGCATAAACATAAGACTTTTTTTTTTTTTTCAGAGCTACCCCCAACTCTTCTATGTTAACTGCCCCATTCCCTTAATAAATGGTTCTCTTAATATCTTGATCTTTCATAGGTCTCCATTTTCTTTTGGCAGTTAGAATGGTCTCATTTAAGACTCCCTCCTGCCCAGCCAGTGTGGCTCAGTGGTTGAGCATCAACCTATGAACAAGGAGGTCACAGTTCGATTCCCAGTCAGGGCACATACCTGAGTTGTGGGCTTGATGCCCAGTTTGGGGTGTACAGGAGGCAGCCTATCAATGATTCTCTCTCATCATTGATGTTTCTATCTCTCTCTCCCTTTTCCTTCCTCTCTGAAATCAGTAAAAATCTATTTAAGGAATTATATATTTTATTTTTTTAATAATTTTTTATTGTTTAAAGTTATATATGTTTTTTTCCTACATTGATCTCTCCCCAGCCATTTCCTCCCCAACTACTTGCCCTCCCCCTCCCCCAGTGTCTTTTTCCATGGGTTATGCTTATATGCATAAATACAAGTCCTTTGGTTGATCTCTAAGCCTCCTCCTCTGCCTTCCCTCTGAGGTTGGATGTCCGTTCCATGCTTCTATATCTCTGGATCTATTTTTGTTCATCAGTTTATGTTGTTCATTATATTCCACAAATAAATGAGATCATGTGATATTTATCTTTCTCTGACTGACTTATTTCATTTAACATAATGACCTCCAGGTCTACCTAGGCTGTTGCAAATGGTAAGAGTTCCTTCTTTTTTACAGCAGCATAGTATTCCATTGTATAAATGTACCACAGTTTTTTAATATAGTCATTTGCTGACAGCCATTTAGACTATTTCCAAATCTTAGATATTGTAAATTGTGCTGCTATGCACATAGGGGTGCATGTATCCTTTCCGATTGGTGTTTCTGATTTCTTAGGATATATTCCTAGAAGTAGATCACTGGGTCAAATAGCTCCTGTTTATTTTAAAACTGTAATATCAAACATAAATCAAAGTTCTCCTTTTCTTAGCCCAGGCTAAAATCATCTCTGGCCTCTACAGCTTAAGGTGAGGATGAGGATGCTGAAGTAGAATCACCTTCTCATTACATAGCTTCTTTTTTTCCAGGACCACAGTCCACTGCTAGACTAGCTGAGACTACGAGGCAGAGAGAACCCTCTCCATCAATCAAAGGTATTTCAACAAAGAGCCCTGTTACTTTAGTGAGATTCGTGAAAAGTAAGACCTGTTCATGGTCCACTTGCCAACCCCTTGTGTGGGGTTAAGAGACAGAAGCTAACGGGTCAGCATGAGTCAGTGTCTTCTTAATGACCTGGCAGAGGTTGCAGTTGGTTGCCTTGCTTTTCCGGGTGACCTGCTCTGTCTCACGAGGAGGGACCATGCGTGCTGCTCACTCTCTAACATGTGGCCCCGTGGGGACTGGAGTCCGGGACACATACTGCAGAGTTCCCTGCCACAGATTTAGCTCTTGTTCCAATGTTTAAACCACACACCCTCAAAAAAAGAATCGGGTCCATATAACAATATTCCTGTAACTAAAATCTCTACAGCAACCCCTCACTAGCACTACTGAACTGAAAAAAAAAAAAATTTTTTTTGAGTATAGATATTCATGTTCTCAAAAGATTAAAAAACATAGCTTTCAATTTTCCTTGGGAACCATCAAAGATCCATCTTCTTACTTTTATTCAGCATTAGACATTGTGCAGTTTATCAATGTAGGGTAGAAAAAAAGCAGAGATTAAGTTGTATGCGTTTACGGAGGTGGGTGGAAATGCATATTTTTGCAAGCATCTGATCAAGATGCTTGGTTTCCCTCACTCGCTGTCTGTAATGACATACATAGAGCTATGCTCAAGGTTATAAATCTTTTCCACACAGACTTACTAGCAGTGACTAAAAACGAACTTAACCTGTATTAGATATAGTTACGGATCCACAGACACATTTAAGCTCTCTTTAAGCAACAAATTGAAGCCATCACTCTAGCAAGAAGTTGAATCTGCTCATTGTCCTTAGTGATTAAAATTTAGAAAAATCCACCTAAAATAAATCATTCATGTAAATGAACTCTCAGGAGGCACGCTCCGGAGTGGGCCCGGGGAACTAGTTGCAGAGAGAACAGTTCTCAACAGCCACGGGTGACATCAAGAGGCATTTGGGATAAACATGTGCTGAGTCACTTTAAAACTAACCAGGTACCACAGGCAGTTATCACCCAGATACGTTATTGATGCCCGTGCTTACGGAGGAACCCTCCTGTGATATTGAAGGCCAAGGCATCTCCTCTCGCTAACAGCAGCGTTGTATCTTTGGCAACTAGAGCAAGAACTCAGAAAATCAATACTGCTTCATGAGCCAGGGCTCGGACCTCTCCTTTTACGAGGATTCTGTCAATGCAAGGGGCCATTACTGTACTTTAAAGGCATGATATAAAATTGCTCCGACAAGATATAAGACACACCGTTTGCAAGAACCTGGGGAGAATATTTTAGTCAAAGTTAAACAGTTTCATCACGTAATTACTTCCATTGGCAAAGCTCCAGCTGAATGGGCTCTCCATGGGGCTGTGCCTGCTACGGTGGGTGGGGGATTGTGAGAGAGGCTTGTCGATGAGACTCGGGTTGTTCTAAACAAGGTCAAACTGGTAAAACGGAGGCAGAGCCCCCGCACTGATGCCATTGGCGATGACACCGCAACAACCGGGTTGACAAGCTGCTCTCCCTTTTATTTTTTTTCTCCCCTCCAACTAAGTGGTCTGAAAGTAGCTCAGTTTTATGGCTATAAAATATCTCATCCTGATTTGCAGTCTGGCAATTCATTTTCTAAGGACTGTTTAGAATTTATTCAGGGAGAAAAGGAAACTCTGTTGGTTCCTCTAACCCGTTCCCATTATATGACAAAATTTAACTTTTGTATTTTATGAGGTTTTATGCGTTCCACTAAAACCATTAGCTGGTTGTCTCCTCATGATAAAATTTAATCACTTATGTAATACCTTAAAAGCCAATGACAGTTTTGCCTGTATCTATATTTTCTTTTATTTAAAATATGTGAATGTCATAAAGATAGCTCTGATTGGGGGGGTGGGGGGGTAGAATGGCTGGCACTAAAAACAGAAAATCTGTAAGTGCTGAGCATTTATGTATCACACAATGAGAATGAAGCACTGTAGCCTACAAACTGCATGAGATTTGAGAAAAAGTGGCTGCTAATCCGTGACCCCATTCATATTTCAATGATTACCTGGCTGCACCCAAGCGCCCCATTTAGCTATTTTCTTGCTATGAGCTTTTGGCAATTTAACACACATTTTAATAATAATAATGAGAAGGAAGCTCAAAGGACATACACATACACCTTGCATAGATGTCTCCTGGAAACTAATCACATTAACCTGCCCTTTATAATCAGAGATGCTCTCACAAGCCCACTTCTAAGACACACTTACCAAACTAGGTAGTTTAAGGAAGAGAGGAAAAGTGATGTTCTCTCCCCAATCCCACTTCCACCTACAGAGTTCTAATTATGGCATCCCTTAATCACCACACATGTTTATTTTAGAGCTATTCAAATGCATTATGAATTTATATGCTTATTATTAAATTTATTGGTGCTAATGGTTGTTTTAAATAGCACTTTTCTTTCTGAGGGCACAATAATTTTGTGTGTGTGTGTGTGTGTGTGTGTGTGTGTGTGAGTGAGTGTGAGTGACCTAATTCATTCTCTCTGCATACCTCAAATGGGAAGTAGGGTAGGAGCAAAGATCATTCAACCCATTTGACTCAGGACAATCTTACCTCACAGATGAGAAAGAATGAACTAAGGCTCCATATATTCTAATAATAATGGATTAAGGATTTGACTAGATTTTTGCAGGCACCACCTAAATGTTCATTGTACTATCTCCAGCATTAGAAGTATCAAACACATAATATGCAAATCGACCAAATGGCCAACAGCGGAATGACCTTCTGGATGAAGCCAGAGCTATGAGAGCTGAGGCAGCCAGGGATGGGAAGGCCTACTCTTGCATGAATCTCGTGCATCAGGCCTCTAGTTTGTTAAATAAATGAATAGAAATAAAAACACATGAAAAACATTTATACCAGTTCAAAATATTTTAATCGGAAATTATACTTAATAACTTGTTTGTATAACCCATTGGCCAGAACTAGTATGTGGATAAAACAGTGACAAGGGAAGCCTCCTGAGCTTAAGAAGGAGAGAATGCCGTAGTGTGGTGAGGACTATTAATCTCTGCCTCAAAATACAACTCTCTGGTTTTGATTCATAAGAAGGTGTACTTACAGTGAATAGGTAAGGTGCAAGAACATTAAGGTAGGCATTCCGTTCCTAAAGAGTGAACAGCAAAACTCATCTTACGATCACAGACAACAGGGAGGTGGGGGCATGCCTGGGGAGGGGTTTGGGATGGGAATGGGGGAATGAGGACAAATATGTAATACCTTAATCAATAAATAAATTAAAAAAGAATGCCAACATCAGAAAAAAGCCACATTTCAAGCATCAAAACTCATCTGGAGAGAATCAATCATAAGGAGAAAAGAAAATCTCAGACGATTTGCAAGTTGTTTGGATGCACTAATCCCACACAAAATATATTTCTTATGATGAAATAGCTCAAAATTCCTCAATGATTTCCCTTGTATAAAAAAACAACAGCCAAACTCATTAGCATTCAAAGTCCCTCCAAAACCCATTTCTGTTTAGTTTACCTGCCTCCCACTCCACTTCCATAAACCCCAACCACAATGAACAATTCATCATTCTCTAAGTATAATAGATACACTGCTCTATCTGCCTCTGCCTGCACACTCTACCCTCTACATTAAATGCTCTCTCTTCTTTCTTATCCAGCTAATAAGTTCATTATTTAAGTGGGAGTTCAAATATCATCTCCCAAGGAAAGGCAGCCTTCTTTATTGGCCCTAGTTAAAAATAGCAGGTTATACCACTTGTTCTATTTCACATCATTTTTATTTCCATTATATCATTTATTTTCTTGGTTACAGACACAATCTCTTTCCTGTGAGACTATCAGCCTCATCCATGAGGAAGCCTAGATGCCTGATCCCCAGCATTTAGTCCAGTCTCTGGCAGATGGTCAGAGTTTAATAAATTATTGTTGCATGAATGAGTGAATGAATGACTTAGAGAGAAAGCATGGTGACTAAGGGAATATCAGGATTTTCAAATGAGGCTAAGATATAGGTGATACCAAAGTTAGTAAGGAGGACTCTTTTTGCTAGAACAAATATTGTTCATGTGTCCACATGTCTATGCAGGAACCAAGTGCTGCAATTTTCAAAGTGCTATTTAGTGCAGGTGTTTCCATAATTGGGATGAAGTGAGAAAATTCACTGCTCACTGGTCTTAAAAGTCACCCTTCCACCTGAGTAATGCAATGGTCCAAGCTCTAAAAGATGCATGAATTGCCTTTCTCCAGAGGGACCAAGCAGAGAGGGGATGTACTTTCTAACACTGCAGAGTTATTGACCTTTCATCGTAGTGAATCTGCAAATGTCAAAGCAATGAGTGTTTATAAGGAGAAAGCTATTGTGTACAAACAGTTGTTTAAAATATAGGACCTTGAGAGCTGCCCTCTCTCCAGACACAAATACAAACAATTCTGAGAAGCACAGAAAAAAAAAAGTCACCCCCCCCCTTCTTCTCCAAGACTAAAGAAATGTGTTGGATGAGTGTTTGGCTTTGTTTATCCAATTTAGGACTGAAGAGTGAATTACTAAAGTCAAGATCAATCCCAGGATAACAGAAGGTTAAATGGCACCATAATACTGTGTGTGTGTAACAATGCCATAGATCTGTGCTGTGCTTCTGTTTCTGCAAAGCTCCTCTTTCTCATCATCCTCATTGTATTCTTAACTAATCTTGGGAGGTTCCAGGAACAGGTTGGATTAGAACCAGTTGGTAGGGAACTCCATCACCAGGTTAGCTGTGATATTTCTAAATATTGATAAAAATGGAAAAGCTCTCCCAAAGTAGAGGAGAAGAAGAAATCAATAGGTTGTTGATTCTATTTTGAGGGGATCATATCAGTGTAACTATTACCATGTTACTTTTTACTCTGGATGCATGGATAATGGAAAGGGGGGCTATCCCCATCTGGGAGTGTATCTCTGGATTATTTATACATTCCACAATTTTGAATACCACCCACATTTTAGGATTATCCTAGGGATAAGACACACAGAAATAAGCAATGACCCAGGAGTAAGTGAACTTACAGAAATAGATGAGTGACTATAAAATGATGGGAAAGTTTATGGTGCGGATGTGACAATGAATCATGGGAATACAAAGAAGGATCATCTGTATATTCCTGAGGGAAACAGGGAAGGCTTCCTGGAAGAAGTAGTACTTGAATGAAGGATGTAGAGATATTAACCAAGTGAACAGGAGAACGGCATACTTTCTAAGCAAGAGACCCATGAACAAAAGCATAGCACAAGGAATAAAATACCTGTGCAACAGAAATCATTTGGGTGGATAGACAGTAAACATAAAATGTAGAGAATGTTGGATCTCAAGAAACCCTGTAATCCAGTTGTCCACCACGGGAAAGGAAGGTTTCCATAGGAGCCTATGGAAAGACTGTTGACGGGTTTGGTTGAGAACAAATATTTAGACATCTATAAAACTGGCCTTTCTCTTTCAACCTCATAGCCATGTCAAAACAGATTTTATGCATTGAGGCAGGCAAAGACCTCAGTCCTAGCATAGAAGGCCACAGTGAGAAATGGCTGCTACAAATAAAGAACAGTTTATTTTTCCTGTGTGAGTGGACTTTGGCAGAAGGAGGGGAGATATCCACGTGAGGAGCCTGTTCCCAGTGGAAAAGGGACATGCCCAGACTTCATGTCCTTATGACAAAATGAACTTTACTTTTGCTTGTGGTATGGCAAATTATTTCATGAGGAGAAAGATGTTTGTTTGGGTTTTTTTTTCTTACTCCTATAATGAGAGAGAATTATAAAGATGCAAATGCCCTCTGAGGGAGAAACAAGTGACTAAGGGGTATGTGGATAACAGCAAAGGCATTTCTGAGAGCCACCCTGCAGAAGAATCAGAAGCAGGAGGGCAGTGACAGGGGTAGATGGTGGCTATTCTATCACCCAGAGCTGACCACACCCACACCTCACCCCTTAGTTAACCTTAATAACCTTCATGTGGAGTCAGCCAAATTTTTCTGTAAAGGAACAGGGAATAAATCTTTTAGGCTTATAGATCTTCATGCCTCTGTTAGAACTAGTAATGCTGTTATCACAGCAGCCAAAGACACAAATAATGAGCACAGCTGAGTTCAAATAAAACTTGTTTTACAAAAAATAGGTGAGCAGTCAGGTGCCATAAGCCATCTTACTGACCTCTGCCTTAGAGAGGTAGTTCTCAAAGTGTGGTCCTGGGACTAGCACCAGGTACATAACCAAGGAAGCTACTAGAAATACAAATTGTCAGCCCTAACCTAGACCTTCTAAATCAGAAACTCAGAATTTAGGGTCCTATAGTCTGTGTTTTATTGACAGTGAGATAATCAAACCCACTTCAAGTGGTGACTCTTGAAGTTAATACTTTATTAAAGACAAGGTTTCAAACAATGTTATGTGTGTTTATGATAACAAAAATATATTTACTGTTAAAGAGTGTTCTTTTCACTAGATAGATTCTAGGCTGTGAGAGAATGTATGGTAGAACCCAAAAGATTCTTCACGTTTCCTCATGTATCTGGTAGGCAATTTATGACTCATCAGCTAAAACCAATATGGCAGCAATATATCCTGTCTGGATTTGAACTGACCATAGAAAGAATTCCAGAATCCCTCAGAGCAGCTCTGGTTAAGGAGAAATGTGTCGATGACAGGTTTGGTTTCCATCATGGAAAACCAGCATGGCTTTCTTCAGCCATTGGTGAACTGAATATTATAAAGGCCTTAAGCTGACTCCTTTGTGATGTCAAGTATGCATTCAAATCCAAGACATTTAAAATAGCAAAACATCTAGCAATTTTATTACTAGATCATTTAAAATGGTGACCATGAAAAACGTAGTTTAAGCTTCCCAATAATGGCTTGTGAAGCCCAAAAATACACACAGAGAGATAACTGAATTTGTAAAGTAAGTTCCTTATTAACTCCTTTCCCCTCATCTATTACCATTGCTATTTTCCAGCTGTATAAACAGTCTGGAGAGTATGCCCTGAATGAATTCACCGTTCAGAAAACAACATAATTACAGCCATTCCAACAAACGGAGTGCCAAAAAAGTTACAAATTAATTGAAGGTTAGCGTTAAAAATTAAATCCTAGTCAGCTTGAAGTCATCTTTTAGGCTGTTTTATATAGAATTAAATAGAGAACTCGCTCACATGATTTGGTTGACAAGGCTTTCAAGTTCAGGTGGACAAATGACCTTCTCCCCAACTACCACTTTCCAGTGATCTGATATAGCGAATCCCAAGTGACGCCTGCCAATCGTTCCTTAGACCATGCTTATGATTCATGCATGGTGCAGGGTCACTTCCTCTCCTCCCATAAACACCCAGACCTTGGAAAAATACCAACTTATCTTGCCCTTTTTTTATTTTGTTGGAAACCTCTGAAGGAACTCATCAAAAAACATTTTTCTCTTTTATTTTTAACTTTTGAGCATATAAACTATTTGTAAAAAAAATTATACAAAGAATTTCTTATTGTCTTCATTCATTTATCCCAACTGCTAACATATTTACACTACTAGTTAATATTAATAGCCACAGTTCAATGATCAAAATCAGAAAATTAACATTAAAATTCAAAATAATTATCTAATTGAGAGACTTTTAAATTTCACCAGTTGTCCCTCTAATACCTTTTCATTGATCCAGTATCCAAACCAGGATCACTTGTGGTACTGATTAGACATGTTTCCTTAATTTCCTTTAGTTTGATCATCAAAAAATGTTTTAATTCAACTAGCATTCACTGAGCACCTCAACTGTGCCAAAACTGTGCTAAGAAGCTCTGAGGATTCGAACATTGTTTTGGCCCATTTTTTAGATTTTGGGGAAAAATTGATGCCATAAAGATGACCCAAACTCAAAGGTTCTTTATTGTTTCTTCCAAAAAATAAAATAAAAAATAAAATAAAAGTAAAGTGAAGTAAAATAAATATATTGTTTTCACAGCTGAAAACAATAAAGTAATATTGAGAGAATTTGTATGCAACTGTAAACTACTAGATTGTCTTTGTGGTGAATATTTGTATTTCTCTCACCCAGAAGCCTTGACAGACAGAAAGGAATCAGTAAAAGTCAAATGCAATGGAAACTGGAGGCCACCTCTGAAGCCTACCAACGGGTTTGGAACATGCTGGCTATCTCCAGATCAATCTAAAAGCCCTCTTGGCAAGAAAGAAGCTCAAACTCCAAATTGAATTAAAGTTCAGAGGTATATTACCATCTGAGGATCTTTCTCTTTTCTGTACTGCTTTGAAACAGGGTTTGTGGTAATGTACCATAAAGCACTTGGCAGAAAATCAGAGATTTCAGCTCAAGGATTTTTTAATTTTTATTTTATTATTATTATTTTTTTTTTTGCATGCCAACCGGTCTCTCTATTTATTTAATTTATTTAATATCACATTTTACCTTCATGATTCATTCAAAGAGATACTTTGTGAGATTTCTGGAATCTTGGTATTGAAAGGATATCAGAAATTGGTAGCCTAACACCTTAACTGTCTTGCAAATTCTTTGTTTTAAAAGATGTTTTTATTTATTTTAGAGAGAGAAGAAGGAAGATAGAGATGGAGAGAGAGAGAGAGAGAGAGAGAGAGAGAGAGAGAGAGAGAGAGAGAGAGAGAGAGAAACATTAATCAGTTGCCTCCCATATGCATCCTGACCTGGGATCAAACCCACAACCTGAATATGCACCCTGATCAGCAATTGAACTGGCAACTTTAAGGTGCACAGGATGACACTCAACCAACTGAGCCACACTAGCCAAGACTACTCATTAATTCTTTCCAATATCTCTAACAAGAGGTCAGTAACTCTCTACTTATCTAGCCCAACTAACTTCACTCTCTAACCCTCACCTCCTACCCTGTATTTTACTTTCTCTTCAATAGTGTCTTAAATATTTTGCCTACTATCTATCTATATAAAAGATACCCGGCCAGTGCTGCAGAGCAACAACAACTTTGCAGAGTGCCCTCTCACACTCTGGGACCCCTGGGGAATGCTGGTCTGCCAGTTTTGGCCCAATCCCTGCAGGCCAGGCCCAAGAGACCTTACCCACCAGAGGGACCCCGCTCACTCTATAGACACCCTTTGAGCCCGGCACTACCCCAGGTGCAGCCAGCCAGGGTGATACCTTGGGAAGTTAGCTCCAGGGCGTGTCCAGCCCACCTCACCCAGTCCTGCCCCTCTAGCCACCTTCTAATTAATTTCCTTTTAATGTGCATGAGCCAGTGCAACAGGCCTCGAATAGTTATATAATTATTGATATATGTCAGTTCATCAATGCATTTTTAAAATGTAGTTCTAAAATTAACTAAAATGGTCCAAGTCTGGCTTGGCCAGCACAGTGAGTCCATCATCTTATTAGTACTGACACTACATAAATGTCCAGGAGCCACACAGATTTTCTAGTAGTTCTATAACAGTGTTGAAACATGGTAGGTTTTCAGAATCAATTGAGCATTGAGTTTTTATAAAACACTAGAAGCCCAAATACATGAAGATTTGTGCTAGAATGGGCTTTCCTTTCCTTGGCTGCTGGCACTGCCTTTCCACTCTGGCCCAGCCCCTTTCCATTCATGCCCCAGAGCTCCGGAGCTGCCTCTTTCTGCTTCAGAAGCTGCTTTTTTCCCCTCCGGGAGCTGCCTCTTTCCTCTCTGGCCCCTCCTTCCCATGCTGCCAGAGGCCCTGAGATACCAGGGGTGGAGCAGGATGCAAGTGCCTCCCCCCTGTCACTCAGCTGCTGCGCATACAAATTAACCTCCATCTTTGTTGGGTTAATTTGCATATCACTACTGATTGGCTGGTGGTGTAGCGGAGGTACAGCCAGTCAATTTACATGTTTGTCTATTATTAGGTAAGATGCTACTACTGTTCAGGTTGTGTGGGTGTGGGTGGGGGGGAGGGTGTTTGTACTATGTACTAAAGTAGACTTGGAGGTCTTAAATGAATAATGTTATATTTATCTATTTTGAATTGCATTTCATTATATTTGACCATGCTTTCAGTCTTTTGAGAATTGTTGATTATATAACAAATAAACAAGTTAACCTGTTTTTTCCCTGTCATCCACCAATCAGAAATAAGTAAGCCATCTATGTAATCACCAGTTTTACTATGGAACAAAATAAGACTATGGACAGAAGCACCAGCCTAGTTAAATCCCTAAAGATCAACTTTGCCTTGTTAAGTAATAATCTTGGGCATGTGATTAAATGGTTACAAATATAGTCATCTATTATTCTACCCATATTTTACCATTTTGTTCACAAAGATAACTACAGATTTTACCGAATGTGCTAAAATCCCGGTTCACTAGACCTTTCCCTAGTTAATCACAAAATGAAAATCCCTTAGATTGACAAGACTTGGCAGCAAGGCATGAAATGAAATGTAGGGTAAGTAAAAAACATTTCACATGCTCTGCTCAGAGATGAATAAGAGTTGCATGATAATCGGGTAGTTGACATCCACCATCACCAAAGACAGCTGTTTCTTGTCCTGTTGTGTTACCTGTACCTGAAATCCAGCATCCATGGTCTCCCACTGTTCCTATTTTCATTTGTCTATGCTTTTCTTCTTTTTTCATTTTAACAAAACACTCTATACCATCAGTTTCACTGAATACCTAAGACATTCTCTTGGCCTCCCTTTTCTAATGCAATGTGTCTCTTCAAACGTTGGAAAGCTTTCTCTTACTAGGGAGCTGTACCATGAGTGTCACTCCACTAAGTTTGAGGAGTTACGTATACCTCCTTGGATTAAAAATCTCAAATTTGCTTTAAAATATATTTTATACTCAACATACTCAATAACATGCTGACATCTATATAATGTCACATGTAGTATTTCTCATTTCTTGCCCAGGTATTTTCTTCAACATTCTGAATACCTACCTCATATTTTCTTTCTACCTTATGACTTTTGTCTACTTTAGTGTGATGTTTTATATTTCCTGGAAAAAAACAATGTTGGGATACAGAGTGGTTGTGATGAAAATGCATAGACACTTTGGAAAGAAAGTATAACCATTTTTATAAGCCACCCAAATGACAAGAATAAGAAATGCTTTTGCTAATTAGCATCATGAGGCTGAATTGAACAAAGGATCTTAGGTTAATTCTAATGAGCTATGAGCTAATACTGGTAAGATGCTTTTAGGTTTTTAATTTAAAAGCACTTTGCCAATGAAAGAATGAGGATTACAAATTTCCTGAGCCATCTGGTTCCCTACACAAAGTAATGGTCTTAAAAGTTTAGATGGATGGATAGATAGATAGATAGATAGATACAGAATTTATTCCTCTTCTACTATTTTTTAAAGAAAAATCTCTTCAGATATGCCCATTTAAATAGATATTATTCCACTCATAGTTCAGATTCTGGCAAGTGAAAAATACAAACAAACTCTGTATGAAAATATATAAAATAGACTGTTAAAAATATTCACAATGATAAATTCTTGGAATCTAATGTACAACATAGTAATTATCCTATACAATAAAGAGGTAATATGCAAATTGACTGTCATGCCCTCATAAGATGGCTGCCTATGACCAGGCTGGCAGAGGGGTTAGTGAGGGAAGACCAAACGAGTAAACAGCAGGCTGTGTGGGGCGACCAGGCCGGTGGGGGGGGGGGAGGGGCGTTGGGTTGGTCAGGCCAGTGGGGGAAGGTTGGGGGGAGCAGTTAGGGGCAACCAGGCAGGCAGGTGAGCGATTAGGAGCCAGTGGTCCAGGATTGTTAGCGGGTTGTCCGACTACTGGACATCCCCTGAGGTTCCTGGATTGGAGAGGGTGGAGGTTGGGCTGAGAGTACCCAACCATGCACAGATTTCATTCATCGGGCCTCTAGTAGTTAATAATAGTGTATTACATACTTGAAAGTTGCTAAGAGAGTTGATCTTAAATGCTCTCACCACAAAAAAAGAAATGGTAATTATGTGACATGATAGAGGTATTAGTTATGGCGGTAGTTGTTTTGCAGTATATAAATGTAGGAAATCAACACATAGTATATCTTAAATTTATACAATGTTACTGGTCAATCATATCTCAATAAAGCTTGAACAACATAAATTCACAATGAGAGCTGATCTGGTCCTTTCAACATTAACAGGCTACCACTTCCTAAAAGACTCCAAGATCAAAATTAGTCATAATGATGCCTTCTAGTTGGTTGGTTTGTTTACTTATTACAGTGAACTCCTTTGCACTGCATTTCATTTTCAGAGTTGTCAGATGAGACAAGTACTAATATCAACTCCATTTTACAAAAGTGAAACTGAGGCTTACAGAACTTAAGCTTCCTTTATGTCTCAAATACCACGACCATGCTACAGGGTTGGTGACCAGTAGCCTTATTCTGTATGTTCCACTCTCCACCCTCATAGAAGTTGGTGGAAAATGAGATAAAAAGTGGACAGTGCCTCAAACATAGGAGGTGTGCAAAATATATTCATTGTTTTTATTGTATCATCCTATTTAAATCTCTGGACCTTCCTATGTGGGAACTATAGGAAGGTCCAGAGATTTTGCAGATAATTAGTAAATGATAGGTACTCACTTTGCAGATAATCAGTAAATGATAGGTACCTTTGTTCTGAGATTGAGAAACTACTTATTGTCAGAGTATTCATCATTATTGCATCAGATATTGTTGCTTGCTTACTGCATTAAAATGAAAAAAAAAATTCTAGTCTTGGTTCTCTCAGAAAGAAATAATTAAACATTAATAACATAATATCTAATCCCTCTTCTCTCTATATTCTTCTCTGTACAAGACAGAACCTTGGAGTCTGTGGTTCCTCAGCTACCTCAAGAGAATCATTTAAAAAAATAGTAAGAATAAATTAGTCTATTTCTGTATAGTAGCCAAAAGCCCATGGATATGAATGAAAGGAAACTCATCCCTATTTGGGGAGGGGGCAGAAGACAAAAGATTCTATCTTTAAGCAACTTCTCTGCTTTGACATGACAAATTCACAGTTTTCTCTACAAGAATATTTTCTGACCTCCTATGTCATCTTTTCAGAAATTCTCTGAAAAAAAACTGAGAGAGAGCACTCTCCCTAACCAGCATCCTTTCCCTTGTTTAGGGGGGAAAAATGCCATAGAAGTAACAGTAATTCAGCTCCCCAAATGACTTTGCTCCATGCTGACTGACCTCATGGGGGTGGGGAGAGGCATAATATCTCACCTCAGATGTTTCCTTACATATAACATTGTCTCTGTCCTTGGCCTTTGGTCATTTAAAGGTAGAGCCTCAGACACTGGAGCATGGGGGCTCCAGGTGGTAAAAACCTATTCCACAAAAGGCTGGAGTACTCTGCATTATCACGCATCCTCCCCCAGCATGGTCCTTGTTTTTTTTCTAAAACATGAAGGATGTGTAAAGGACACATAAACCTTTAGTCAATAGGTCCATTATTATGATTGGCTGAAAACCATAAAATGCATCCATCAAGCTATTGTGTTGCATCTTGTGTTAAATTATGGTGATAAATAGTCCTTTATCCATGACGTCACCTACTAATCTCTTCCAAAAACTATTCACCACTGCCATTATGCATCACTCATGCTACTGCCAGCTTGCTGGAAAAAAAAAATCCTCTACATGATAAAGCCACACACAACATTGCTTTCGACTCTGCAGATGCAATGTTGTCTGTTATTTTCATGCCATACTGTGAAACAATTGCTGCTCCAGTTCCCAAAGTTATCTCAAGTGTGTCAGCTCTCAGCTCTGGGCATTGTAACTCATGTACTTTTAATTGTTTAGAATTTACATCAGAACTCGGTGGAGTCCATTCACACTCATGCTGGTTTATAACTGCTGGATGACATATTTTTGCCACCTTGCTCTGGGTCGAATTAAATCCTATGGACAAGCCTTTAACATAAAAATTTGGTGTGGAATGCCTTAATATTCTCAGGAGCTATGTAAAAGGATGTGTGGCAGTTGGTATCAGTTATGTCTGGGATTTGGATCTAATTTTATACAAAAATGTTCTCATAAAATTAGACATTTTTTTCTTGGTTCTCAGAAAAAAAAAATTGTATTTATTAAAATGAAACCAAAAATGGGAAGTGTGAACATATTTCAAATTCCAATCTCACATGTAATCATCTATTTAAACACACACACACACACACACACACACACACACACACTAGGGTTGTGTAGCTTTGTCTGCCTCACCTGGAAGACATATTAGGGGGTCTTCCTCTTAAAAGAAAAATAAACGCCTCCCCAATTTTCAACATCTACTCAAACGGGAGGAGATGAAATACGGAGTGAAACAAACCACACATTGGAATTTCATTCAAAAAAAAATTGAAGCTTTAATAGCTTTAATTTGCTTTTAGCTATATTTCAAAGAATCTAGGGAATTGTTTCTTAGTGAGCAACACAATGGCGGTGACATAGATCCTCCTTATTTTTTAAATCTCAAATGAGGTGATTGTCTCACAATGAAAAAATAAATAAACAAATATAAACTGCTCAATCTTAAATGGGTTACATTCCATTTCCATCTGCTATACTTATTTATGTACTTTATTTTTTAATTGTTTTTTTTGACGGATGCTCAGAAAAGAATTTGCTACTATGTTTATTGGAGAGAGAAATGAAACCAGATTTCCTTCCCTTCACTATTCTTAAACATCCAATAGAACTGGTAGCAATATTATTATTTAACTAAAAGCTGCTACTTAATATATTCTATCCAGTCAGTCATGGAAATTTTTAAAAAGTCAAATTACTTCAGAGACAGGGGTTTTCCCCCTCTCAATTATCATCACTATGGCCTCCAAAGGAGTCACATATTGCCTAAAAGAAAAAAGTTCTGAACACTGGACCGTCTTCAGCCAGTCTTGACAGAAGTTTAGCTTCAACTAAATACTCAAAGTGAAATGCGTTCCGTTGACTCCCACTCTGATGCTCACATTTGTGTTGCTCCCTAGAAAGAGGCGTGGCTCTTGCCTTCCAAGGGGGGTTGAAGGGGCCTCATTCAAAGGCCATCATTCCAATCGTCTTTATAAATGTCCTACCTTCCAGCTCTTTCTCGCATTGCTAAAACTACATTGTTGATTACAATAATATTTTAAGTATATTTAAACATTAAAGTTAGCCTATCCTTGCTGTGTACACACACATACACACACACACACACACCATTCTTTCTCACTCTCGCCTCACACCCGTGTTCTGACAAATCCCTGAACCCTTGCCATTGTATAGTAACTGCTGTTCTTGCCACCTTTTTGCTTCCTGGTGGGTCTGTAATTGTCATCTCATCCCTGGAGCAACATCAGGATCACTCAATAAATTGATTGTCAGGGGATATTTGAAGAACAGAACAGCTTGAGCTCTAGAAGCCAAGCGCCTTATGGCCTCCAGCCCAGAAAAAAGGAAGCAATGAGGATGAACAAACCTCATCCCATTCGACTCCTCTAACACATTAATGAGAATTAAGCAAGTGCATTTCATTCCCCATTTCTACTCAGAGAGAGCAAACAACAGCATAAAGAAGATTAAAGAATTAAATAAAACCATTCCGCGCAACTATTTTTTCATTTAGAATGAACTGGGAAAAGATATCTGACTCCTGGATTTGCAAAAGTTCTTCAGCCCTTCTTCATGTACATGCAGATTCCTTTTTATTCCCCCATTTTAGCATGACTTGCCCATCCAGAAATGATGCTATGACAGGCATTCTTTACTACTGCCCTTTATTTGAATTAGTATTTAAGTGTCGAATTCTCAAGCTTCTTACTCTAAGATTCCAATATGCACTGTTATTTTAGACTTCTGCTATAAAAGTGACTTCTATGGTAGATGCCTCTATTGGTATGTTATCTCATTTGCAAGGAAAAAGCCTAAGTAGAGACAAAAATCTACATTTCAATGTAGCCTCTGAGCAGCCCCCTCTGATTATACTTGTGGGGAAAGATCAAGATCCTGAGGAACTCCTTCAAACTTTTTTATTTTTGTTATTAGAGTAAAACTGAGGACAAAAAAAATGATCATGTTAAACTATATAGTATGTTCTATTGGTGAAAATATACATTTGCACCTTACTTCAATAATAAATCAACAAACATTTATTAAAGATGCTTTCATGCCAGGCACTGGATCTGTGTTGGAGTTACAAAATCTATAAGACACTATCTTGATCCTGGGCCATTGATCTTGAACCTATAACCTAGAGGAAAATTCCTTTTAGGAAGTGCAGTGACTGAAGTTTGCAGTGTAAGTTTCAAAAAAAATTGCACAAGAACTGAGTCTTAAAGGATAATTAGGTCAAAGGAGGAGGAACAGCCCTGGCTGGTATGCCCAAGTGGTTAGAGTGTCAGTACCTGATGCCTGCATACCAAAGCATTGCAGGTTCCATTCCCAGTCAAGGGCATGTACCTGTGTTGCAGGTTTGATCCCTGGCCCTGGTCAAGGCATGTGTGAGGAATGCAACTAATCAATGTGTTTCACATCTATGTTTCTGTTTCTCTCTCTCTCTCTCTCTCTCTCTCTCTCTCTCTCTCTCTCTCTCTCTCTCTCTCTCTCTCCCCTCTCATAGATATATAGATATATAGATAAATAGACATATAGATATTTCCCTCTCTCTTTTTCCCTTCCAATCCCTCTAAAAATCAATAGAAGAAATATCTTCAGGTGAGGGTTAATAAACAAAAAACAAAAAACAAAGAGAAAGAGCAGGCACAAAGTCACTGGAAAGAATTTATCATTAATGTAAAATTATAAGGCCTTGCAGCTACACACTGGCTATTATCTCCACTATTAAAATATAGTAAAAAAAATAAAAGTGTGACTAGACAAAATCCAAAAGGCCTAACTGTACTCAAATACAAATCACACATTTCTGTGGCCTAAAAACAAACAAGTGATAGACATCTTTCAGGAGCGACCATGAAGCTGGGGATCTGCTGCTCTCAGGTGTGGGTGCCAGCAGAGGAGCCAGGAATTCCTGCCTCTGTGAGCAACAGAGGTGATGAATGCCTCACACAAGACTGATGACCAGAGCCAAGCTTGAAACCAAGAGCCTACCAATGAAAAGGGAGACTTTCTTGGATTTCAAGAAAGTCCAGGAACTAGCATCCCTTTTCCTCTTCAAGTTCAGAACCCACACAGAGAGACAGAGACACAGAGAGTAGTCAGAAAGATATAGATCAAACTATATGCTTTATTACAGATAGAAGCTAGATTGGGGAGTATAGCTTCAATGCCTAGCTAGTTGGACTAGTAACAGTGCCCTGAATTAGACATATTTACTTTTGCAATAACAGGTAGTAATGCAAAAGTGCTGGCTCACCTGCAAAAGAAGAGTGAAAACTGTATCTTGGCCAAGAAGGAAGACCAGAATTCTTTCATTCCTGTTTGCAGGCCTTTCCCACACAAAAAAAAAAAAAAAAAAAAAAAAAAAAAGCCCAGAAGGCTTACTCTACATATACTTATTCTCTCTTTTCCATCATAGAAACTCTCTAAGCAGATAAAGTCACATCTCCTCCCCTTGGAGGAATGAGTGATAGGGTGGGGAAGCAGCCAGAAATATTGCTTTAATTTAGTTCACAGTCACAGTTCTTTTTTTTCCCAAGAGTATCCTCACCGAAACTGGTTTGGCTCAATGGATAGAGCATCGGCTTGGGGACTGAAGGGTCCCGGGTTCGATTCAGGTCAAGGGCATGTACCTTGGTTGTGGGCATATCCCCAGTAGGGGGTGCGCAAGAGGCAGCTGATCGATGACTCTCTCTCATCAATGTTTCTAACTCTCTATCCCTCTCTCTTCCTCTCTGTACAAAATCAATAAAATATATATATATTTTTTAAAAATAGTATTCTCTAGGGCTACTATTTATATAAAATTTGGTACCTGAGAGGCCAGAAAATGGCAGCACAACCTCACAGCATCTGATTTTATCTTTATTTTCATCATGAGACAAAAGTATGACACTGCCTTCAAAGATCTCATTATGAACTAGAAGCTTGGGTGACTGGATAGAGACAACATCAGAGATCTAAGAAAGAAAGGGTGAGCCCTGGCTGATATGGCTCAGTTGGCTGAGTATCGTCTCATGCACTGAGAGGTCATCAGTTCAATTCCCAGTCAGGGCACATACTCAGATTGCCAGCTCAGTTCCCAAAAGGGAGCATGAAAGAGGCAGCCAATTGATGTTTCTTTCATTAGTGTTTCCCTTTGTCTCTCACTCTCCCTTCCTTTCTCATAAAAAAAAATGTCAAGTAATATTTAAAATAATTAAAAAACACAATAAATTAGATAAGTTCTATACAAATACTAGCTTAAGAAATAATTGGTAAATTGGAAAATGTAAAGGAGGAATCTCATAGGAACCAGCAGTGAAGGTAAAAATGGAAAGAGCAGCTCTGAGACATAGAGGACAAGAGCCTTCAATACCCACTCATGGGCACCCAAGCAGAAGAGAACTGAGGGAGTGGCAGCAAGCCATGGTGAAAAAGATGGTAATCAAGAATTTCCCCAAATCGAATAAAGACCGTATCTTCTCAAATTGCAAGTGCATCTAAAGTGCCAAGTAAGAAATGAAAAACTAAATCCACACCAAGAAATATCACAAAGTCACCAAGGAAAGAGCCAGCACACTGATATGGTTAAGTCGGCAAATTACAGTGCTCATGAAGCACAGAGTGAGGTGCTGATTGGCAAGATATGAAGTCACAGTAAGGGGTATGTGCTTTATCCCAGATATAAGGGGATTCTAAGAAAACCACATTGAGGAAGAGAAGTCTGGAAGAAATTATACCAATTAAGCTGAAAAAATGGAGGTAGGTCTCAAACCAGCGCAAGAGAAGGGAAAACAGAGAGGACAGCATGATTTGGATTTCATGACAGCATTTCATGAGTTTATTGGATGTAGGAAGAGAATGATGGAAATGGTCCAGAGGCACGGAGGCATGGAACAGACTGACAGATCTCAGAGGGGAAGAGAGGGGGATATATGAATAGATGAACCAATGCATATATGTATGTATGTATGTATGTGTGTGTGTGTGTGTGTGTGTGTGTGTGTGTGTGTGTGATAAAACCAATGGACACAGACAATAGTGTGGTAAAGGCCCAGAGAGGGGCAGGGCCTGAGAGGAGGAGAATAAAGGGGAGTTGGGGACATCTGTAATACTGTCAACAGTAACATCAAAACAAACATTTTTAATAAGCAATAGCAATACAAATCATTATTCATTGCTTATAATTATGGATAGTTAGAGGATAGGTCAATCCTCAGAGAAAGAAGAAAGAATTACTCTTAAGCTTCTAACCAAGATGATACCATTGGGGAGAATAAATACAGAAGATAGAATGGGTATATGGAGATGACTAATTCAATATTATACATATTCAGTGTGGGAAATCTGAGGAGAAATCACTGACAAAAGTACCTTTAAAAAAAAACAAAAAACAAACAAAAAAACTAGGAAAGAGTTCTAGGCTAGAATGACAACTTGGCCAACATCAACATGAAGATTTCTCTATCCGCTTTTACAAATCATGAATTTAATTTACTAAGAGGACTTTCTTACTAGTGGTGGCTCACTAAATAGATGAGAAGCTATTTTCAGGAGAAGCTGAGTTAAGACATTGACTTAGTAGGCTGTGTAAGTGATAGGAAACTCAAAATTTTTGAGTAAAGAGGATCAGGTGATAGTGGATATCAGCAATAGAACAGCCAGGTAGCCAGCTGGGCAATGCTAGTATCAAAACTCAGGCAGGCGAAAGGCTGAGAAACCAAGGTACCATGCTACAATAGCACATCAGGGCTGGGGGGTCAGGGGAGAAGGCAGTTGAATAACAGAAGGTGTGAAAGATAAAGCTATAAATATTAGAAAAACAATTGCTTGCACATGAGGCAGGGAACTGGAAACATCTGGTCAAGATGAACTTTGCTTTGGCAGGAGAACAGCAATAGCTGTTGATAAAAAATTATTAAAGATCGGTTCCCAGGTTAATTTTGACTGTGACTTAAACCTCTGACTGAGTGAGCACCAGATTCTCTCTGCAGTCTTGCAAATAAGAACAACACTTGCCCACAGAATGGAAGTGAATTGCTATTGATTTTGCTCCACTCTAGCAATATGTGAATGAATAATGAAATGAAAGTTAGAATTTTTGAAAGGTAACCAGAATAAATCTTTACTTCCCCAAGATGAATGGCTAAGTGGCTCTTTTCAAGAGTTGGATAATGGTTTCTAAATGAAGGAATGAATATCAAGAGTTTAGAGTGGTAACTCAAAGACTTTGAGGAGACCTTTGGAAATATTTAAAAAGATAGATTAGTGAAATGGTGAGGCAGAGATTAAGTGAACATGCTTTCAATCTGTCATGCGGCATTGCATCTGCTAGGTTATTTATTTTTCAATGCCTACCCTATAATGTATCAAAATCACCTTTCAGAAAATCTTTATTGAATAACATTGAAAAAAGTCAGCGTTACTGGTCACCAATATAATTTCATTTTCTGTGCAAAAATATATATCTTAAAAATGTCTTCATGATTATAATTGCATAATAACTAGTTGATGTATTTTTGTGGTGATTCTTTATTAATAATATTTTAGTAAATGATATTCTTCATGTATAGAACGAGTTCTTTTCCCATCTGTGTTTACTTCAGAATTTAAAACTAAGATAGAGATATAGAGCTCTCTTAAAATAGATCTGTTCCCTAAAATAATCCCTGGAGTGGAGAGGAGAAATGTGTACTCTCCCTAAGCATGGAACCCTGAGGTTGGAAAATGAAGAAATGCTTCAGATAAGCACAGCTATCAGGGCTGCTATGGGTGTTTGTGCAGACTGTGTGAGGCACACCTCCAGGAGGCGCCATTCACATGGAGGTCACATGCCTGCACATCTTGTACAAATGCATCCAGGGCCCCTAGGGTTTTCTCTTTTCTGCTACACCATCTATAAGGTGGTGAACACTGCATAGGAGGAGAGTTTGGTACAAACACTGAGTCTGGGAGCAAACACAAAGGGTAAAATGCATGGAGGGTAGACCTGGGATTCAGTTTTGGCTCTGCTACTTAACTAGCTCTGTGACTGTAGGCATACTATTTAACTCTTTGAGGCCATCTCCCCATGTGTAGAATAGAAATAGTAATAATCCCTTCTTAATATAATTGTCGGGGAGGTTAAATGTGATTATGTAGCAGTTTTCATAGTTCTTTCCTCAGAGTAAGCATGGATAAAATATTGTTATTCATCATCATCATTATCATCATTTATAGAAGAACCTCTATGTGAGCAACTTTTGGAGGTTCCTATTTCCATTTCAATCATTCATTCATTCTTTCACTCACTCGCTCATTCACTCAATAGATTTGTAGGAGATCCTACTAGAGGTAAGCCACTTGCAATAGAGTATGAAGATGAATCAGGGAGAAATGTACATGCTTAACTAGGGCTTTTAACAGAAGTGATCAGACAACATGACTATCATTTCTTCGGTCTGTAGAATAATAATATTCTATCATATATGCAGACACTAACATTTTTAATCCAAAGGTTTTAAAATATGCCCTGTTTCCATGTGTACTGCCATTAGTGGGCCCATTGTAGCAAATACACTTTGCATGGGATTATGGTTTGGTAGGGTTCATTGCACAGTGGTTGCGGAGTTTAGTGAAGACCATGACCCCACACAGCCCTGATATTTCCCAGCTCTGATATATGATAACAGTGCAATCCTGGCAGAGCCACTTATCATATCTGAAACTTAGCATCTTCATCTATAAAATGAAGATAATGACATTATCTGTCTATACAAAAATGATAAATCTAGAGAGCTTTAGCACATTGCTGGCTTTCACTATGCTAAGTGTTCAATAAAAAATAGCTATTGTTATATTTTATTTATTCAAATGTTGAATTATAGAAGCCACATATAAATATATAAAGACCCTAAATATAAAATGCTATAATTTTGAAATTGTAAACATTTTCAATTCTTTTTTTTTCTTTTTTTTTTCTTTTTTTTTTTTAAGTACCAGCCCTAGCTGGTTTGGCTCAGTAGATAGAGCATCGGACCACAAACTGAAGAGTCTCGGGTTCAATTCTCCTAATTTCCAGGCATGCAGGAGGCAACCAATTGATGTGTGTCTCTCACATCAATGTTTTTCTTTGTGTGTCTCTCTCTAAAAATCAATGAGAAAATATCCTCTGGTGAGGGTTAACAAAAAAAAAAATAAATAAATAAAATAAATAAATAAATAAATAAATAAATAAAAATAAAAATTAAAAATACCAAACCTGTTTTTTTCCTTTTTTGAGTCTCCCTCTAGACAACTGAAAAGTACTGTGTTTTCAATGTTATCCATCACATGGCTTTTGCTGAATGAAATATACATTGCTGAATGAAATATACAATGCATTATCTTTTCAAGAACTGCATTTACTCTCCAGCTGGTGTGACCTGCTCGAAAACTGGGATAGTTTATGAACGAAGATGGTTCTCTCCCTTGATCCCACCTGGTCACTCCCTTACTCTGCCCATCTTCTCTGTATAGACTGGAATGCACAAGCATGTTAATAGGCAAGAAAGAGGAAGTGAAGTGTTAAAAAAATCATTTTTATTCTAATAAATACAATGCCCAATAATATTCAATTTTGAGTACAAACACAGAAAAATATCTGAAAGTAATGGATATTTTATTTTTCATTCCCTCTTTTGACTAAGCATGAAATTCTGTCTTCGGGGGGTAAAAAGAAAACCTCTTAGAGAATGAACAGGAGTGGCTGAGTTCTGCACAAGGTAACATGGAAACGAAGGGGCTGACATCGATGACTGGCATTTGAGTAGAGAGATACAAAGCCACACCCCCAAAGCTGATATAGGATACAGTGGGACAGGGTAAAGCTGAGCTTGGTGAGGGGTGAAAAGTTGAATGGAATTGCATAAAATGAAGCAGAACATTGCAGAGAAGTTAATTTCCCTTCAAAACTGATGTTTCAGGTTTGATACCCTAAAGCATTTCCACTGTACTCCACATCACACCACATAACAATATCTACCCTTCATTTGGCAGTTCTAAAATTCATATTTCAAATGACTCTATAAAATGAAAAAAAAAAATCTCTTTAACTGAAAAAGAGAATTCCCTATTTTAATATTTTGAATTACAGTACTTGGAAGTAAAGAGAGAGGGGGGGGAGGAAGATAAATCCATTTTTAATTAATTTAGTTCAATAGAAAGAAATTTGGGGACCAAAAATAATTTAATTTTCTTATCTGTATCCATATTAACCAATTACTATTGTCTTCATATTGTTATGATAAAACATAGCATTAGTGTTTCTTTCCAATAGCTGTGCTCCAAAAAGCACAAAACTCAAAGTCAGGAATCCCTGGCCGAGTCTTACTTTAGTCACTGTATGTGCTACTGTGTACAATGATGTAATCTCACTGGTCAGCTTTCTGTCAACATGAGGTAGCTGAATTGGGCAACTGCTCTATGCCCTAGAAATCTAACCTCTAATGATGATCTCCTCTGTGTAGACTTATTTCATCTGCTCCTACCTCCCTTTTTTTCTATTAGAAGTAATAGTGCATGACAGTTAAACAGGAATAAGAAATTATTTTTAGCCAAAACTGGTTTGACTCAGTGGATGGAGCATTGGCCTGAGGACTGAAAGGTCCTGGGTTCAATTCCGGTTGGGGGCATGTACCATCTTTGTGGGCACATCCCCAGTAGGGGGTGTGCAGGAGGCAGCTGGTCGATGTTTCTCTCTCATCGATGTTTCTGACTCTCTGTCCCTCTCCCTTCCTATCTGTAAGAAATCAATAAGATATATTTTTTAAAAAAGGAAATTATTTTTACCAATAATTCTCAAAGTAGGGGTCATAGATGACAGGCCTTGAAGAGAGGTTCTTTAAATATGTTTTAATTCTAATTGTTATATATTATAATTTAATAAGTGTATATTTTATTAATATATAATTGGCATATAACATTCTATTAGTTTTATGTATATAATATGATTTGATATATGCATATATTGTGAAATGATCACCAATATAACCATCATAACACATACTTACGTTTTCCTTGAGAAAAATAAAAATTTATTTTTATTATTATATTAATTTATATAATTATACAAATATGTAATATAATCCAGACAAAAACATTTAAGTATTTTTTTATTTTAGTGATGTCTAATTAAATATATGATAAGACATGGTAATTTTTTAAAACAGAGTTATTTTTTAAATTCTCTTATTGTTCTACCTACCATCTTTGGCTCCTACGTATACATATGTAATACACAGTATAGACTAATTTTATAGAAAAATACTTTTTTATTATTTGGATAACCATATGTACAGCCATTTGTAACTGTTTCTTTGTTACACCATTGGGGAAGAGTTACTACCTAAAGATTCAGCAATTCTTTCAGTTTCAATTTTCTTGATAAATATGAATGTCTGCCCCATAATTTATTGTAAAATGTCCAAAATGTAAAAACAAACAAACAAACAAACAAAAACAATTGTCCTATATACCTTCATGTGGATTCTCTTAAGCAGTTATATAATTTTCACTTGTACAAATTCAGTTTTGAAAACTGTTGTCATACCACATAGTAAACTTAGTGCTTCTAATCTTGGAGATCATATTGCTGTGTTTGAAAAACACTACTTGTCCAATTTCTTACATACCATCTGAACAAGAAAACTGTAATATAAATATAATGGTTCTTTCTAATTAGTTTTTCCTAAAATATTCCTATTTAAATAATTGAGAAAATAATTTGTCCTAAATAACTGTACAATTAAAAAAAAAACACCCTCTGACCATCAGAATATATCTTTAAAACAATCAAATGCTAAAAAGTACATAGAAAATAAGAAAGGAAAGTAATATACTATTTCTGAAAAGAGGGGGAAATGGCATATTCTTATTTGGTTATAAAGGTCATGGTACTTTTCCATAAATCAACACTAATTCCATCTTCTTTGTTTTGAGTAACTCCATATTGGTTTTCTGGGTCATATTAACAATGTACTTTCCTGGTCTTCAGGATAACAATTGCTCTCATATGTAAAAATTGCATTCATTTCTGTACTGTGCTTACATACAACAGTCAAATATTCCTTCCTGTAGTTCCCTGACTACTCTGTTCCTTTCAGGTGTTCCAAAATCTGAATTGCGCTGCACGAGTTATCTAATAAACATGATTATCTTCCAAATATTCCAGCAGGCTGCCCTTTTCCCATAATGCCATCCAGATGGCCTTCAACCCACATGAATCTATTAGAAACACAATAATATCCCTAAAGTCCTTGTCCCATCAACGCCCTCTTCTTATGTTCAGTTTATTTTATCTGATCTCACTTGCTGAATTCAGATGAGATACAGGAAAAACTTGGTAAAAATCACAGGCGTAAAGAGGACCTTCACTATTCTTTGTGTTTGTATGCTTCTGTAGGGTGCTCTCTCAGAAATAATGGAGGGGGGAGAAATGAGTTTGGTTAAAGTCATTGCTGACCAATGAGGAAAAGCTGAGACAGTTGGTATGACTTAAATCAAACAAATGGCTTTTAAGTCTACCAATCAAATGCCCAATAACTTCATAGTTGAGGTCTCCTCAAGACATTTCCTCCCAAATTAAAAAAATTACTCTTCTAAGGTCTATAGCGGTTCTTCAACTTGAAAAGGCACATAAGAAAAACTAAAAGATAGCATAGCAAAGATTCAGCAATGAGAGTTGTCAGCCATTGGAATGAGAAAAGAGGTGTTTAGACATCTTTAGTCTTCAGGTTAATCCTGACCAAAATGAGTACAGGTGAATTTTATGATGGTTCAAAATTCCTTCCAGACCTATAGTTCTCTAAGTAGAAAAATGTATCTGACTTATTAAAGTCAGTACTTAGTGATTTGTATTTATTAGTAGCTAGAATTTGCTAGGGCTTTTCTTTCTTTGCCCCTATAGTGCTCAAGAAGGAAAAAGTTCATCTTGAGTTCCCTAGACATGACCTTTGTCCTTCTTCCTCTTATCTTGCATTCACTCCCATTAACGACAAGTGCAGGTAAATTCTAAATACACCCAAAATTATGTCATACTGCAAGGAAAATCAAGGGAGGCAGGTGCAAAAGCAGGTCAAAAACTTCCTCATAATCCTGGTAACTAAAAATGAAACTGGACCCAAAATCATCATCATGCAGATGGACTGGCTTTTGTCACTTGTTTTTTTCAAATGTTCCTGAATATAAAAACCAGCAATCAACAATTTCTTACTTTGGCCCAAGTACTGTGGGTGTTCCTCCCAGTCCATTTGTTGACATAGTTTCCGTGTTAATAATAGCTAATTATTTGGCAAAAACAACCAACAACCTATTTTCCTTCCATTTCACTTAATTCTTTTTCTCTTATTTTATTTTATTGACTTCAGAGAGAGGAAGGGACAACTAGAAACATCAATGATGAGAGAGAATTATTGATCTGCCTGCTGCACAACCTTGATACATGTGCCCTGACCAGGAATCGAACCATGACCTCCGGTTCATGGGCCGATATTCAACCACAGAGCCACACCAGCCAGGCCAATATCACATAATTAAAGTGGCTTAGCAAAGATGATTCTCATGGGGCAGTGGTTACTTCAATGAGTTACATAGATTCAGAGCAAGACTATTTGATCAAAATCTAAAAATATTATTTTATAGCACTTTAGTCTTCAAATGTTTTAAGGAAGATATATAGCTTGCTTTCTGTTTTTCCTAAAAAGAATCATAGCAGACACGAAACTATAAATTGGTACTTTGAAAGGATACTTTATTTTATCTTTAGCATGTCAAAAATATACCACTTAGGGTTTGCTTGCAATTTGCCCTGGTAAGCAACTTTAGCTTCATTTTCTTGCAGCACCTCTGCTTTTTTCCCTTGGTTAGGGGGTGTAAGGGCTGAGGCAAAAGCTATCTACTAAATGTTTGACTAAATGAAATGTTCTCATCTACCCTTTTTCTTACACCAGGGGAATTCATGCCAAATCAGTGATGAAATAGTTTAAATATAAGGCGAGGTGGGAAGCTATTTGATGGAGACTATAAAGAGGCAGATGCTGGACCTGGGCCCACGAGCCCCTTATGACTGGCACCAGTCTTTTGATTCTGCTCTACCAAATGCCCTCCATGCCCAGTCTACTTTTTCTCACCAAGGTGAACGACTTTTGGCCATTTCAGGATGACCAGCTTTCCCAGAAAACTATGAGCGTGGGCAAAGTTCATAGGTGCACTTTTGAGTACATATATGTATATTGTTTTATTTATAACTAGAAGCCCAGTGCATTTCTTCCTTACTAATAAGGATAACAATGAGCTCTCTCTCTCTCTCTCTCTCTCTCTCTCTCTCTCTCTCTCTCTCTATATATATATATATATATATATATATATATATATACACACACACACACACACACACAGTATTTTCCAGTGTATAAGACGACCTACTTAATTTTACAGTTAAAACATAGGTTTAGGCCTATATTCGCTGTATAAGACTACCCCCACTTCCAAGGCAACACCAGTTCTTTTTGTAATAGACCACCTCTCTGACTCTGGCCAATCTGAACAGGCTTTTTTTTGTTTCAAACATCGTCTTATATACCGGAAAATACGGTGTGTGTGTGTGTGTGTGTGTGTGTGTGTGTGTGTGTGTGTATATATATATATATATATATATATATATATATATTTACTAATGTGTTTCTTCTTTGTGAATGGCGGCTTTATGTCATTTCCCCACCCATCATTTGATGAGATCAGGCCTTCCTTACTGAGCTCATCAGTAATATGTTTGTTAAGCCTTATCACTCATAGACCTATGACCTTGGGCAAGTTATTTCAGCTTTCCTGTTATTGGATTTCCTAATCTATAAAACTTTTAAACTTTTCTGACAAATTATTGATGATTGGATAAATTTTATATGTTTTTTATTATATAAAGGTTGGAGATATAAAAAATATAAGTAAATAACATATAATACGAAAATAGGTAGGTAAGTGTAAGTACTTACCCGTCACTGCTCACCAAGAACATGTCCACCACTCTCAATAGCAAAATTATACTGATTCCCTCCGTATCTTAAATTCATGTGGAGACATGTATGGATGACTAATACCTTTGTTGTTCGGAAATATACATCCCGCTCATTTCAGGGCACAAGATATATTTCAAGGACGTATTCATACATCCTACCCGTACCCCGATATTGTTTACGTTTGACGTATTTATACCTCCTGCTCGGTTAACAGGTTAAGAAAGAAGAAATGGCTAACCGCACCAAGTCATTGTGAGAGGTCAGAAAACATTAGAATTGCAAATGGCCTTTCATTTAATAAGAATGAAGAGAATCTGTGGCTATGACAAAAACAATTTCAGCAGAGCGGTGAAGAAATGGAGTAGGATGAGGAACAAGTAGCAGTTAAGGAAACAGCAGATAGAGAACTGGCTTTAAAGTTTTTGTTCTGAAGGTTGGTAGATACATGGAAAAGTAGCTGAAGAAGGCATGGGATGGAAGGAGGGTTTTTGTCTGATTTCTCTCAGTGTGTGTATGTGTATGTGTGCATTTATAAAATATTTCAATATGTAATAAACATCTATATCTCAATTTATAAAGACATTAACATCTTCTGTTTTTAGAAGGCTCAAAAATCTAAAAAAGCAATAAAATAAAATAAAAAGTTAAATAGACCGGCCAGCATGTTACAGTGGTTGAGCACAGATCTATAAATAAGGAGGTCAAGGTTCAATTCCTGGTCAGGACACATGCCTGGGTTGCAGGCTCAATTCCCAGTGTTGGGCATGTATGAGGCAGCCAATCAATGATTTTCTTTCATCATTGATCTCTCTCTTCTCTCTCTCTCTCTCTCTCTCTCTCTCTCTCTCTCTCTCTCTCTCTCTCTTCCTTAAATCTCTAAAATCAATAAGAATATTTTTTTAAAAAACATAGTACTCTCATGAGTCATGCATTGAAGTTTCTGGGCACCAATATGTAAAATGAAGGGATTTTTTTTTGTCAATTATGCCTGCAGTCCAACTTTAGATATAGATGTATAGATATAGGTGATATAAATGATAGGAATAGGTATAGGTATAGGTATAGGTATAGGTATAGGTATAGGTATAGGTATAGTATAGCTATAGGTATAGTAAAGCTATAGGTATAGCTATAGGTATAATATAACTATAGATAGAGATATTTACATATATGTTATGAGTTTGATGCCATGATTACCTCACTGTATCAATGAGGCCAGTGAAGTGTAGGCTGGTTAATTTGATTAGTGAATTTCCATGAGTTACCCAGTTAATCATTGATTGAACACTGTTAAGCATTTCATATGTGCTTTATGATTTTTCTGCCTCTGACAAGTAATCATTCATTTAAGTCTGCAATAGTCCCTCTCCCAGTTAAACAATCCTAAATATTACCATCTTAACTATTTCTCTTATTACCTTGGGTGGGCTTCTTTAAATGCACAGGTCATGAGTTCAGAAAACCAGCACTGAACATGCCCTTGATGGCATCCTTAGTCATTCTCCTGAAATTCCCCACTCTGCACATCCTGAGTATGTTGCACATAGCAGGTGATTCCAAAAATATTTGTTAATTGATTGACGGCTCTAGTGCTGCCATTTAAGTAATAAATTTGGTCACATGCAAATAATTTTGTTATAATGTCTCTGAATTATAATTTGATAACACATAATAAACCAATAAAAAGCTATGAAACCCTTTTAAACCACACAAATGAGGGTCCTTGGTAGAAAAGCCCAGATGTATTCAGGCAAATAATATAGAACAATTGAAGGACCAGGTGGTTAAGAACACTAAATCTCTTTTTAAGTATTTACAATTTCTCAACTGAAAATTGAAAGAAAAATGATGACTTTAGGTCATTTGGAAATAAAAAGGAACAAAAAGCTCAAAATCTCTTCAAATCATAACTATGCCTATTTCACAGGGTTATGTTTGAGGATTAAGTTAAACAATGCATATAAAGTAGCTAACATTGTAAGTATCAGTAAAGTGTCCTGTTATTGTTGCTTAATTTGTATTCCCTTCATTAGTGGTACTCAAAATTTCTGTTCCAAGTTGTTGTTCTTTGTCTCTTTTTCCAAATACAGTTTCATATTTTGCTTATTTACTATAGTTGTTTATTTTGGAATACATAAATACAACTACATGATTCAGACACCAAAATTTATAAAGATGTATTCAATGAAGTATCTCTAATCCTTCATTATAGGGGTTCCCATAATCCCAATAGGTTATCACTCTTCTTTGTTTCTTATTTATATTGCCACAGGAAAACAGTATGTACATGTAAGGCAAACACACACATACGCACATTTGTGCATATATATATATGTGTGTGTGTGTGTGTGTGTGTGTGTGTGTGTGTGTGTGTGTGATAGATTCTTTTTTTCTATAAAAAAACATTGCATACCATATACATTTTCCTATGTCTATATAATCTGGTCTATCTTGGTTTTCTTTTTCAAAAATTTCCTGGATATTCTTGTTGATTTTCATATGAATTATACAATCAACTTGTCTAGTTTTGGGGAAAAACAGACTTGGTATTTTTATCGAGATCATGTTAAATTTATAAGTAAACTCAGGAAGGATTAGCATCTTAATGATGTTCAGACTTTCTATCCAAGAACATGCTATGTATTTCCATTTGCTCATGCAATCTTTTGTGGCCTTCAAAAGTATTTTTTAAAAATTTTCATGTCTTACATATATTGTTTAAGCACACAGCTATTAATTTTACTGTTTATTATATTTATTAAAAGGTATTTTTCTCCCATTGTACCTTCTAGTTTCTTATTTATGAATGTAAAATTTATGTCTGTACATCAGTTTATTGTCCTGAAATCTGAGTGGTTTCTTTGTTGCAGTAGTTATAGTTTATTTTCTTCACTTTTGAAGTGATTATATCATTTGCAAAGTAATATCTTTACTTTCTCATTTCCAATTTTTTTTCATTTCTTCTTTATACATCTGCATTGACTAGTTTACATTTATAATGGGTTCTTTTCCTTATTTTTAACAAAAGTAGACATGCTTCTATAATAACTTGCTCCCAGAAAGCATGATGGTTTCAAAATATATTCCTTTATTGATATTTTTAATTTAGAATGATCATTAAATTTTGCAATATGTCATTTTAGTATCTGTAGGAATGGTTATATAATTTTTCTTCTCCCAATATTATAGTATTAGATATCCTAATATTGAACCATCCTGTTCCTATGTTATTATTCTCTTAATATGCTGCTGGGATTCAAATGCTAATATTTATTTAGAAGTTTTGTAGTAATATTCTAGAGAAACATTGATTTATAACAGTGATTATTCTGGCTACATATAACAATTAAACAAATAATAACATAAAACAACCAATAACAACAAACCAATATTTATCCACTCCCACCGTGCACCAACCCATTATATCAGAATCTATAGAAGTGCAGCCTGGGTGTCTGGGGAAGTTACCAGAAAGCCAGGCCTAGAAACATTGACCTATCATTTCCTCTTCTCATAAATTCAAACTTTGTCATTGCTGCTTTAAGGTCAGTGTTATGTTCATTTCTTGAAAATATTTTGAAATTTTTCCTATATTATTTTCTGTTACTTATCTATTTTTCTAACTTATTAACTTCTGCTGTTCCTGATTATTTATTACATTTGTTTTATTGTCCCATCTTGCATTAGATAATTAACTTTTTGCAGTCTTTATTAATTTACATAAGAATTTAAGGCTATGAATTTTCTTTGAACACTGCTTTGGCTATGTCCTATCAGCTGTAATAGGTACTGTAGTGTAGTAATCTCTTTTTCTACATATTCTGAAATTACCTTTCCATTTTATTCTATGACCCCAGAGTTGAAACATTTTCCTCCAAGAGGTAGGAAATTTTATTTCCTGATCTAATTCACAATGTTATTTTGTAGCTTTGTGATCAGAAAAATGTTTGCTTTGCTATTTATACATTTGAAGACAATTAAGTTTCCTTGGTTGCTTAGAATTAATCAGAGTAAGGGTTCATGTTATTGCAAAATAATGTTTACTCTCTATTTTATAAAATAAAACTTAATATACAACACATGCATCTACATTAGTATTTTTGTCTTCTGTCTGTTTTTTTATTGAAAGAGAGGACGGAGAAGGGAGAGAGAGAGAAAAACTGATGTGAGAGTAACATCGATCATTTGCCTCCTGTATGAAATCTGAGCAGGATTGAACTGCAACCCAGGTATGTACCCTAATCAGGAATCTAGCCAGTGATACTGTGATTCATGGGCCAACACTCAACCAACTGAGCCACACCAGCCAAGGCTATGTCTATTTTTTTTATTCCATCTAAGCATGAACTAGAAAAGGTGAACTAGTATTACTGTATTTCTATTTTTTTAGCATGTCCTATGTTTTTTATATGTTGATGCTATGGTACTGGTGCACAGAAAAGTATAACAATTATATATTCATTATAGATTTAATCATTTAGCATTATAAAAGACCTTTCTTCATATTATTTAGCCTGAATTCCTTTTTGTTATCATCTACCTTTTTTGTTTACATTTGCGTGACAGGTTTTTGTCTATCCTTTTAATTTTTCTAAATTATTTTGATATATGCATCCTTTCCTTGTTTCTACCAAAAGTAGGAATGCTTCTAATATTTTATCAGAAACCATGATGTATAGTCTTTATACAATAATGACTCTCAATCAGGGGATATCTGGCTATGTCTGAGGACGATTTTGGCTGTCATAACCAATGTTGGAGGGGCAGGTTGCTACTGGCATCTAGTGGGAATAATCCTGGAATGTTGTTAAATGCACAGGATAGCCCCCAACCCACACACCCACCCAAAGAATTTCCAGCCCAAAATGTCAATAGTGATGAGATTGAGAAGCCCAGACATACAGAATGGGTTTGCTCTGTGATCCAAATTGAAATAATTGTTATTTTAATAGTTGATTTTAGATAACTTACATTATTTCTCTAAAAAAGATATTTGGTGTTAGTTCTGTCTTATTATGTTTCCTTGTGTTTAGTGTGTGTCTTTTTTTTTTTTAAGTCTTTCACTATGTGGTCTGTTTTCTTTTGCATGTTTATAGTCTATTATTAAAGAACAATTTATAACTTGTTTTAATGATTACCTTTATAGCTATATATTTACAAAATATCTTTGATCCTTTAATTTTGGGGGAAATATCAAATAGTTTCTTACTATAAACAATAAAAATGTATTATGTTTTCTCCTCCTTGGCATCCTCTCCTGTTCTGCCCCTAGCTGATTTTAGTCAATATTATTATATATCTTAACATTTACCTTTATACTTCTAAGTAATTATATTCTTACAAGTTGATTAATCAGTGGTAGAAAATATTCATTAATTTACAGCTATTATAGGTGAACAAATAATCATACATATTATTTTCCATCTGCTTTTCACTCCTAATTTTACTGATTGTATTAATTTTATAATGGCAACCTTGCAACTCAAAGCATGCCCCAACATCAGCTAGGAGATGGTAGAGAGAGAGAATTTCAGGCCTCACCAAGACCTAATTTGATTATGGGTGGTGGATACACAATGTGACATATAGATCATAATAATATACATTTGAAACCAATATGACTATTAAACAATGCCATCCCAATAAATTAATTAATTTTAAAAAGATATATAAATAGAAACAATTGATTTTGATGGACTATAATATGAACAAATCTTTGTAAATTGTAAAAAACAAAACCAAAAGGCATCCAAATTGGAAAGCAAAAAGTAAAACTGTCATTATTCACAGATGACATAATATTGTATATGGAAAACCCTAAACACTCCACCAAAAAATCTGCTAGATTTAATAAATGAATTCAGCAATGTAGCAGGATACAAAATCAATATCCAGAAATTGATGGCATTTCTATCCACCAATAACGAACTATCAGAAAGAGAAACCAAGACAACAATTCCATTTACTATTACAACAAAAATAAGGTGCTTAGGAATACTGTACTCAGAAAACTATAAGACATTGAAGAAAGAAATTGAGGAAAATAAAAATAAGTGGAAGCATAGATTATGTTCATTGGTTAAAGAATAAACATCATTAACATGCTCATACTATACAAAACAATCTACAGATTCAACAAAATTTCTATTAAATACCAATTACATATTTTAGACATCTAGAAAAAATATTTCAAAAATTTACATGGAACCAAGAAACACTCCAAAAAGCCCCAGCAATTCTGAGAAAGAAGAACAAAAATGCTAAATGTCACTAATAATCAGAGAAATACAAATTAAAACCACAATGAGACATTAATTCACCCCTGCCAGAATGGCTATCATCAATAAGTCAACAAACAACAAGTGCTAGAGAGAATGTAAAGAAAAGGAAACCCTATTAGACTATTGGGAACACAGACTGGTACACATAGCTTTTTAATTGATCATCAATGTATGGTCATATATTTTGTGAGGTAGAGAGTTCTAAATTACTTCCCCTGCTTCCAAATAATTAAATTTCCAATGCAATTTTTTGAGTTATTTATCCTTTCCCCATTAAATTGAAATGTTATTTTTAACTATATGAAATATTTATACTAAGTTTAATTTTTACTTATATTTTGTTGCATTAAATATCTACTTTATCTTATAATAGCATCATAGTCATCTGAATTGTTGCAGTTTTATAATGTGTTTAGTGTAACTTTACCATATCACTTTTCCTTTTAAAAAATAATTATCTTTATATGTTTAGGTTTCTTTTTGAAAAATTATTTTCAGTTTGGAGACCTTCATTCTCTCTATATATAAATACAAATATAAATATAATCTCTTCTAATTTTAATTCACTATTTGACAGGTAATAAGTACTTCCAAGAAAATACAGGTAGCAAGAGAAAAATCAGGTTATATTTTGAAAAAAAATTAAGTTATTGATTCAGGTGTGTGGAAATAAAAAGTAAAATCAAGATGGTGGATAGTTTAGAACTACTTTTCCCTTTTCTTTCCTGTCTCCAGGTCCTTCTCCCAAATCCCATTACTCCTTTTCTATTAATAATCATAACTTAGAGAAAAAATAATGCTCTCTTAATTCTAAAGTATTTACTAGGGGGAAATAAAGAAACTACGAAGATTCAAACTTATACTTATTAGAAGTATTTACTAGGGGGAAATAAAGAAACTACTAAGATTCAAACTTATACTTATAAGTAAATACTTCTAATAATGTATTCCCTGAAAAACTATAGGGAAAAATAATTTGAAGGAGAAGTGAGTAGATAATAGAGAACTGTGTGAAACACAGAGTACAATAAGTTAGAAAGTATTTAATGCAGCAAAAAGATTGCTGCCTAAATAAACAATAACAACAATCATCATAAAGTAATAAGAATTAGTAGTGGTATGGTTTCATTGGCTACTGAGTGCTAGCTCACCCAGCATTACATTTCATTCCTCACAAATACACAGGAGTCAGGTACCTTTATTAGCTCAGTTCCATAAATAAGAGAAGTGGAATAGGAAAAAAAAAAAGGAGATATTGATATATGTACTACTATCTGTAATACTTTAAACTATTAAGAAGAAGAAAAAGAAGGAGGAGGAGGAGGAGGAGGAGGAGGAGGAGGAGGAGGAGGAGGAGGAGGAGGAGAAGAAGAAGAAGAAGAAGAAGAAGAAGAAGAAGAATTGAAATGTAAATTTCAATGTTGTTACTACTAGTAGTAGTAGTAGTAGTAGTAGTAGTAGTAGTAGTAGTAGTAGTGGTGGTGGTGGTGGTGGAGGTTAGGGAGGCTAAGGATGTGCCTTGGGTTAGCCTGGCATGAAGGGGCCCGGGGGATCAAACCCAGATCTGCCCATACAACGAGATTAAGCCTTTTCACTTAACCTCTATGCTTATTTGAGGGAACTGGTCAGGGAAGTGAATGTCTCAAGGAAAGCCTGTCTGAAGAAAATGGCTTCAGTGTGCAAACTGATCCTTTGGCCGTAACAGGATTTCCTAGTTGTTCCCAGAGCCTACTGCATTTGTACAGCTTTCACACATCAGACACTGGAAATCTTCCTGTCTTCTCCTTCCCTAGCACAGTGGACGCGCTATAGAGAGCCTGGCTACAGTGGTCATTAAGTGTGCTATCATGAGGGTATACAAGATTGGAGGAGTAAAGTCCTGAGATTAAAAAACAGATGGAGGCAGGCACATGACACAAGCCACCAGTCACAGTCATTCACTAGAAAATTGAGAAACACTAAATTTTTATTGATTTCAGGAACGAAGGGAAGAGAAGAGATAGAAACATCAATGATGAGAGAGAATCATGGGTCGGCTGGCTCCTGCATGATTCACACTGGGGATTGAGCCCGCAATCTGAGCATGTGCCCTGACCTGAAATCAAACCGTGACCTTCTTGTTCATAGGTCGACATCCAACCACTGAGCCACACCCTCTGGGCCAGAAATATTTAGTAGGAGCCCACGTGTGCCAGACAATCTTAGAGAACTTGGGATTCATCAACAAAACAAACATCCTTACCCTCTTGGAGCTTGCATAAAAGTGAGAGGGGATTAAAAACAAACAAACCAGTAACCAGTAAATTCTGTAACTAAAATATAACAAAAGTAGTGGATCAAGAACAAGAGTAGGGGAGATGAGAATGGGGGTAGGAGTAGGGAATGGGCTGCAAGAATTAGGGGAGGTCCCATCAAAGCAGCACCCACTGCAGAAAACTCATTTCAAGGCCCAGGATTTGGAAAGTGGTGGAAACACTTGCTGCATTCTCATCTTTCCCTGTGACAATGACTCAGGTCCTTGTTGGCATCGACATTATCGTGATCATCACCATCAAAATATTATTACTGTTGTTGACTATTATTTATTAAGCAATTATGACATGCCAGAAACCATGATACACACCATTTTAAAAATAGGAGTTGATTTTGTTAGCACTTAGTTTATGGTTGTCTTTCCTATTTGCCTTTCATTGGCACTTTTGTGTAATCCTTTTTGGCCCATGACCATGGGTCCTGGCAGGTCCCGTGATCCTTCCCTTCACATCCCTCGTGGGACTTTGCACAAGTCAAGGCCCTCAAGCACAGCATACACAGAGCACAGACACCTCAAACATATTTGCTGACGAATGAAACACAAATACAGGTTCCTAGAGAAGCAGTGAGAGGAGCAAAAATGTGGATGGAGAAGTGAAAGGCGGGGCCTGTGTGCACAGATCCAGGAAGGCTGGGGGAAGCAGGCCTGCTGACGCTCAGCTCAGCAGAGACACAAGTAGTGGCAGGCAGCGCTGACCACCATTCTTGCACTCCCACTTTCCTCCTGTTGCCATTTCCCTCTCTTTCCCTCCTTTCCCCCTTCCACCCCCTTAGATGTTGCCAGGGACGCTGCTTGCACAGCTCCTGAGCGGTCTGTGCTCGCTCATAATTGATAAATGGTGGTGTTTTCCAATAACCTTATAAATCACAGCATGCAAATGGTTACAGTCGGGATGGGGAAGAGTGAATCTGCTGGGTTACAGAAGCCATAAGTACCTTGAAAATAAAGAATAACCCTTGCAAAATGACAGAGATAATTTTTTTCAGCATAATTGCCTGGATAGGTATTAGCCATGAAATTACAGAAGGGGAAAAAAAAATAACCAAACACCAACAACAGATACTCCTATTTTATGAGAACAAAAAGGCACGATGTATTCCAAAACAGTTTGTGATCATTAAATTACATAACCTGTTATGTTTTACCCCTAAATGGCTTATTTTTCACTGTGTTTTTATCCTGTTTGCTGCTTCACATTTTCTCAGAAGTAGGTGGGATAGGAATCTTAAATTAATCTTTTTATTACATAAGAGAAAGAAAAAATCATGTACCAAAGCCATGGGTCAAAATATAACATTGTTTAGCTATTTCTCACATTGCGATGGAAAGAGTTAATGTTAACTTTTTCAAATGTATGAGTTCTAATTGCTGAATCCATATTTTTCATTCAGCACCTCACATTCATAAGAGGGACTTTTTAATTTTGTGGGACGCTTTGCTGAGTATTAAATATTCTCAAGACTCTTTACAGCCAGGAATCGTGGGACTTTTTTATTTTTTTATTTTTTGTACACAGCATGCTATTGTTATGATTTAACCTAAAGAAAGCCAAATTAAAACTGATTTACTAAATAGGTTAAGGATAGCATACTTATTCACGATTTCAACCCTATTTCATGCTTAGACAGGCAGATCTTAATTATACACAAAAGAATACAAATGTTATTAGCATGATAATAATTATTTAGAAGATGTCCTCTTTAAAAAAAAAAAAAAAAGAAAGAAAAAAAAAGAATTAAACCCGTATTGTCATCCGTGCAGCTACATTTTTCAACAGAATGACAGCTTTGCTAGTCACAGATATGTTCAAAGTACATATACAATATTCAAAGCTGTACAGCAGACATGTTATCTGCATGAGCTCGGGTGTGCAGTGCCAGCGACGCGCGGCACACTAATCATCATGTCCTACCCACCGTACTACATGCAAATACAATCCTTTGTGACATTTTGTCAAATATTTTGAGGATACTCTACTCCTTATCACACCTTCCATCCCCGTGTCCTCCTCAGCGATCAGGCACCCAGAAGTCATTTCCCCAGATGGCACGCACGGACCCTGGCTCCCCAGTGTCACTCACGCCAAATTAGCAAAAGGAAAATTAAAGATTTACATGGAAGTGGCTCCCACGCAGGGCACAGGCGAGGCAAACCCAAGTTTACAAGGACTGCCTGGCAGGCTGCGTGTGGCAGAGGCAGCGCAGGGAAGAACAACTTCTCCCTGTGTTTGTGGAGCACAGGATGCAAACATTACATATAGTAATCCAGCCCAGGACAGAGCAGATATATCAATGTAAAGGCCCCGCGTTTGGAAAACGTATATGTATATACCATGGGTCAATACCTATTGTCAGGGAGCCCGTAGACGATGGGTGGAGAGAATGGGGAAATGTTTCAGGACTGGAGAGTTGGCTATCGTACAAGCAGTACATTTTTGAACATTGATTTGCCAGAAGTGTATCTGCTGTCTGTTGCTCCAGGCTGGCATTTTTAATTATTTCTGGGACAAATGGATCAGCGATACACAGAAAATCTGTAGGGCTTCTTGTCAAATTAATAAAATAATAATGAAAGTAGTCATCTCAGACTGCAAACTGTCAAACATCCTTGAGAGATCTATAGTAATCTACATGGTTAAGCAAACGAAAAGGCTCCTGCGTGCTATTTAAATCCTAAAGGCGGTGACATAAAATAGATTGCGCTGTGTCCATTGTACACAATGACACCTACTGTGACAAAGCCCGACTATGTTTAATGACCTTTTTAAATCTTCTACCTAGAAGTCCATAAAAGCATTGTAATCCGGTTGTAAAACACACTTTAATAATCAAAATGCAGCTGTTAAAATAGCATTGCTCATAATTCTAACTTGAGGCAATTTTTTTTGTTGTTGTTGTTTTTAATGCAGAAGAGCAGACCACAGTTTAAAATTCCTATGAGGTCACTATTGGCCATTACAGTGTTTTTTTGCAACTTAATAATAGATGTTTTAAAGTTTAAGTGCAGCCTCAGGCACTCATAAGCATTTATTACAAATCGCTGGTTGCCTCCCTGATGCGGGGAGGAATAACATTTACATACAGTAGCACGGATTAATAAGATAAAAAATTTGAAAAAGCCGTCAGTCAGGGAGTGAGACTGGCGCTAATAAAGCCCACTATATTCTTCGGAAATATCAAGCCGTCTGTTCCAATATTTTGCCATTCCCCATGAGGTATACAAATCCAAATCAGATAAGTCTCAAGCAATGCCAGAGACACGCTGCTCGGCTCTCCAGTGGCACCCGGCTGAATCTTTTATTTATCTTCAGAGCAATTGTACAGTCTCATACACTAAAGACTGGAAATAAACAGAACATCACTCATCAGAAAGTTTCATAAAAACGGGGCCCTCTCCCTGCTTGTTTGCTAAACCATGATTAGTGAGGAAAACGCACTGCAGAGTCTGCATCACAGTGAGGAGATATAATAGCAGGCATGGGACTTCTGTGAGCAAGGGCTAGTTACAGAGAACCGCATCTTCCCGGAGTTTTAAATGATGCTCACGTGAAATCAGCCCAGGAGGACAGAAAGGCTGCTTTGGCTGCCCTCTGTTTTTTTGGGGGGTGGCTCACACCCAAAGGGGAAGGGGGAAAGCGAAAGCAAAATTAGCACACGTAATTTCACACGATGATTAAACTGCAGAGATCCTTGTTATAACAAATCACGGTGTCACTCTCCCCAACAGCAGCCTCACAACACTGCACGTGAAAACCAGGCCTGCCCCTTCTCGGCACGCTGCTAATTAAAAGGCGCGCCCATCAGTGTTCGGATGGGGGATGCGGCTGCCCGTCCTTCTCCAGCCCAAGTGAACATGGATAAAAGAAGTTGATTTATTTATATGTAATTATTATTGTTACCCCTCCTGCACAGGGCTGGGGATTTGGAGAAATGAGACACCGCGGTTCTAATTTTTTCTTCAAGAAGTCTGCCATATTAACTCCATTGAATAATTACTGAAAAGTAATACACTCGTGTAATATTACCTTATGCAAAATTGCATTAATCAAAAAAAGTGAGCCAGCTGCAATCAAGCAATTTGGGGGTGGGGAAGGCATACATGCATCGCAAATTTTCCTCAGAGCAGTGCGTTAACTCGTAGTTTTGTAGCAATGGTCCCTTGTAAAAAGGGAAGTAAATCAGAGGTAGGGGGTGGGCAGGGGGGGATTGGGGGGAAATACAGGCCTGCTCTTACATTGATTGGGCCCCATACATGGCAAAGGAATGGCCCGTTGCTGTCTTTTGACAGCCTGCTCTATTGCTCCAACTCTGTGCACAATGAAATAAATCCAGCTTGACCCGTCCATGAGGCCAGACCATTGTTCCCCATGAGAAGAAGTAAACGTAGACGCTTAATGACACCCAGGCAGCTCTGTAGAACATGGGGTTAAGATACAGAACGAACAGTTTCCTGTTGAGGTAGGCTTTCTTAGGAAATTAAGGAAAGCGGGGGGAGGGGAGTCTACGTGGGGCAGATCATTCCAGGTGTGCCTGAAACATGGTGAGTTAGTGGAGGTTCCTGAGCACACACAGTGTCTCCCAAATACCAGAGTCCTCGCAGCACTCCTGCCAGTGCCATCACGTTTGCAGCCTTTTGTCTTGCAAGTTTTGCAGAGCAGGGTGGAAGGTGCCTCTCTGATGAGAGTCCAGCCCTGTGTGCTCACAGAGGATGAAACGGCCTTCATTAGAAATGTGCATTTCATTTCTTTATTTTTAAGAGGCCTGGTGGCCGGGTGGCTGGTGAGGGCCGCTGCTGATTCGGGGGTTGTATGGGGGTGGCTGTTTTTTGTTGTTGTTGCATTCTTCTTTGTGGCCTTGGCTGTGAAGTGCGGGTTCCTCCACCAGCCTCTCCCGGGCTAGCTGTGAATAGTGCCCATTTTGAGATTAGGAGATTAGGTTATTCATCACTTGAGATGCTTCCCGCTGTGCCGCTACTATCAGAGCGCAGCCAAATCAAAACATCTCTGGAAGGCATTTCAGAATAATTGAATGCATCATAATTTCCCTATTAATACATATCTCATATTACAGATTATGCATGAAATGTTCACATTATCTGTTACTTTTTGTTAACGTCTTGCTCCTTGCCAGTAAATTTAATACACAGAGTGAATCAGCATGCTATGATGAAGGGATAGGTTACTGATAGCCATTTTTTTTTCCAGGATTCAGTAGAAAATTAAAGTAAATCGATCATTTTATAGCCCCACTGGAATGGTTACAAGGGCATGTTGCTAAGCAAATGGTAATTTAAATGTACTGTGTAATTTTTCTACGCAATTTACTGAAGGCAGATTTTATTTTTTATTTTTTTCAGTTAATATCACATGCTGTTTATCTGTTAGGGCATGATGAATCTGTGATAGACAAATTTTTAATCCGTGCTTTAATCAAATGCTGCAGCTTGACAACTGGTCATACAGGCACTAGAAGAGTTAAATTCTGTGCCCTGGATGAATATTACTATTATTAATACCTGAAAAAGATGATTAACTCACTTGTCTAAAAAGCATGCACTAAATTCTAACAAAAAAAGTAATCAAACTAAATCCTAATGAAACCAAATAAAAACGTCCACATCTCATAACAGAAAGTTATATTCAGTATTTTCAAATTGACTGTACATTCGCCTTTCATGAAAGTTATCTGGCCACAAAAGATGCTCTTCTTCAATATTTTATGATTTCGACAGTATTTTAAATGTAACGTGGAAGGATATAACTGGAAATGAACAGTTTTAGGGAAATTGCATGTTATCCATGGTGAAAACTAGTCTTGGTAATATTCAAATAGTAAATAAGTATGTTTCTTTTTCTTGATAAGAGAAGCATGCACCCTGAATATCAGGGTGGTTTCAATTTTGTAATAAATTCAAAATTTTATAGTTAAAGATGAATACGAATAAGAATATGCAAAAGCCTCTCTGTTTGAGGACACCCATCCTGTTTATGAAATTAAGCAGGAAAAGCAGGACGGCCCCATTTAGCCTTCAGGTTGCTAAAGTGAAGGCGAGATCCTCCTGCTGCTGGGGTACAGAATGCATTATTGTCATTAATGAAAAAGTTAATGGGCCATTTTCTTATATATCAATTTACATTTTACAATTTGAGTATACAAATGATATGTACAGCAGAGAGCTGATTATTTTTGCTCAAGGAAATAGTTTTAATGTGTTTTTATGGACATCAAATGTTGTGAATAATGATGCATCCACAGAATGCAAATAGGATGACAGCTCTTGGGCTGTGATCAACAGTCCTTGGATAAAAGGTCTGCTGGGACAGTCATGTTCGGTGGAGGGCCTGAACAGTAAAAAATGGAAACAAGGAGGGCACCGGGATGTTTGGAAGGTGCACTGGCAGATGGGATTTGAAGTATGTCACTCACATGCAGACATCAGATAATAGTCCCTGTCTTAAGAGAAAAAATGTATTTAAAAGAGAAAGTATCTGTGCAGCCGTAAACTGCAGACAGAAAGTGACTGCTGATTCTGGCGGATAAAATCAATTTCTGAAATTAGATATGGCTTACCATATGAGAAATGAATTTTAATAACACGTTTCTATGACTGCCTCAGATCACCTTTGGTTTCCTAACCTCTATGGGTAGGGGTCACTTTTTCTTACCACCTAAAGGCAGTCCTTGCTACAGACAGAAAGGAGTGTCTCCAGGAATACAACACAACAGATTCTTCAAGGAGATAACATTTCTTGAATTGACATAAACCAGTCCATTCTCCAAGAGGCATGGGAGAATGTCAGATTTGCTGTGAGATCACAAATGGAGTCCCTGAAAAGAAGCCATGCCTTTTTCCTTTTTTTCTTTTTTCTTTTTTTGTCATTGGAATTTGTGAGCAGGTGTCATGTGCACCTTAGAGCTCTACAATCCATACCAAGACCCCAAAGAGAACTGCGTATCTTGGTGACTGGGTGAAGCCACACATGTCTACCCATAATTCGACCTGGGACTGGGGGGTTGCAACATAAGCCTGTAGACACACACACACACACACACACACACACACACACACACACACACAGAGTCAGGCTATGCTGGCAGAATGCCAAGACATCTGGAGGGAAGTGGAAAGTTCAGTCAATCATTTATTTCCCCTTTTCATCTGCATATTTAGGAAAGAGGACTCAGTATTCTCCCATCAATAAGGATTCTCATTGAAAAACAAACAAACTTTTAAATAAGAAAAAATAGAAGTGAGGCTGAGTTAACCTGCTTTATTAGAAAAAAAAAAAGCTCTGGGTTATAACTTCTTAGGTAGCTGAATATGAGTTAATTTGAAAGAAATGCTTACAAATCCATGTAAATTAAAAACAAAAATGTCTCCCAAATATTTATTCACCTATTTCTTATGATTTTGAAAGAGAAAGGAGTCACAAACAGAAGCTAGCATGACCTGGATATAGTACCCATGATAAGCTTAATCAGGAAAATGTAAATTAAGTGGGGGAGGGAGGGTTCATACCAGTTATATTAAGACAGGGGGATTTCCCAAATCATCCACAATGTAGCAAGACTAGAAAGTATATTATGCCTTCAGTATATAACAAGAGACAGCTGAATGTAAAGAAATACCTACCCATACGTGAATATAAATAAGAAACATAATGGAGATGGACAAATTGCTCTTCTGGGTGAAATACAGTGATGGAAGTAGAAATGTATTGTTCTGGGATTCCAGGATTATCAAATCTCTACTTTTCTTTTCTTTTTTTTTTAACAACGTAAGAATTGGCGAAGCTTTTGTTCCAAGATTACTTTCTTATATATTCCTTTCATCACCCCCTGCTCTGCCACCAAATCTCACCTTCAAGTGTTGCTTCTTAGCCACAGATAAGCCAAGTTTCCTGAGCTGCTTTCAGCAGCATTGCCTGGAAAAGTACACAATAAAAACATCCACAACCACAACCGCAACCACCACAAAACGAACCCATCTTTAAAATGCCCTTCCCCCCTGCCAGCAAGGACAGTTATATGTCGCAGGAAGTGGGGGCCTATATGCCTGTATTGAAACCTAGATAACTGGAATTATTTCAAGACAGAAACACTGAGCACAAAATAATTAAATTTGGAAAGGCTCCTAGAAAATTATTTCAGCTCCCAACATTACTTCAGAGAGAGCTTCCTTCCCACCCACCTCTACCCAAAACAAAGTTACTTCTTTAACTACTTCCTATGGTCTGGAAGTCAACATGCCTACATCCTCTTATATTCGAATTTATTTTCTCTGCCAAAATCCAGCATCGGTGCCGTAACGTGCATATAGGAATGAAGTGGGTTGGATCTGCTATCTTTAGCCAGCCTTCTATGTATGACTAAAAGCTGGACAGTTAGCTGACCTCATATGTATATGAACTAATGGTACAATAAAATTGTTTTCTCCTTAAAAGAAACTGTGTAGATCTCTTATCTTTAGATAATGTGTGTGTTTTAATCCTAATGTGTGTAAGCATAAGAGTTTTCTTAAAAATTATATTTCATGGCCTACAAACCACTCAGTTAATGGACTTTTAAAATATAGCTTAAATTGTATTATTTTAGCATAGTTGAGCATACTGTTTTTAGTATAATTTAGAATTTATCAAGTTTATTTCCTTCGCTAGATTATCCAAGAAATCAAAAGTACCAGTGGACCCTGAGTATTTTGTCAAAAGTGGAAGGATAGTATACATAACTTAAATTTCAGCAAAAGTTGTGTTTCACTTTCCCAGTCTAGATATAAAAATCTCATTCTTTCTCTATGAAGAAAGAGGATGCAGTCATCTCCAATGGAATCAGGTATCACTTGAAAAAATCCAACACGCAAATAACTTTTTACTCAGAAAGCCACAAAATGATGAGATAACTGGTTCCAATCACAAAAGGAGATACCATTTTACAAAAGAACCCAATGTCCTTTTTGCCCATAAACAATGTTATAGAATTAACAGAATTAAAAAAATGAATCTACCTCTTATTCCAACTGTATGTTAGAGCCTATATTATTTGTTCCACAACATCTTCCAGTTCTGAAACATACATACATTTTACATATTGAAGATGGCATGACATTTTTCCACTCAACACTATGGATGAGGTATTCTTCTTGCTTATCATAACTGAATGGTCTTTAAAGAGACTATCTTTTCAATAAATGAATACTATTTCTATCAGAAGTGGTACCATCACTGTTTTTAGAGAGGAAGCTTTTTATACCCTGATAGAAAACACAGGCGCCATTTGAAAGCTTACTATCCTTTGCCTTGATGTCAGCACCGTGATCGACCAGCCCTCTTATTTAACAATGAACTGAGGGTCTTAGCTTGGAAGCCAACACCTTTAGTTCATTCATACTCTCAACCTGTAAGAGAACTTAACCAAGGATAATCACTGAAAAGTACCAGGTGGCAGTGACACCTGTCTATATCTAGAGGACAACTTCCCTCCACAAAGTCTTCTCCAACAAAAGCATCATTTCCAAGTTCCAAACTCTCCTTTTGAAGCTATTCTCAGGGACCCCAGAGCAGTTCAGCAGCTAGGACAGCTTGTGAGTACATTTTGTAGCCAAATGAAAAACACATAGAAAACATCTCACAATAATGGACCAAATCAATAAAGCAAATAAACACTTCTCTTCAGCACTCAGCAGGTACAGCCTTATTTTCCCACCATTCTACAGTAAATCAGCAATCTATCTTGAAAAATAAAAAAGAATATTTTACCACAAATTGACTGCATTTAATAAAATGCAAGCTCTCCTGCCCAGACAGAGAAAATTTGAAATCAATAGTCAAATTCCCCCTCTTCTATTAAATGAGAGAGACTCACAGATAACTTCATTGTTGCCCTCTGAATTGCCCCAGGTTTCTTCACACTGTGGCAAGAACCTTGCCAATTCATTACTTTTCAGGTAAAGAAGAAAGACAAAGCACAGGTAATAAATCAACAAATGCCAGCCATCGCTTTTGGCAAACAGACGAATTACAAAGAAAAATAATTTCCTTGTTAAGAATATATTCTTGAAGTGTATTGTTAAAATTCTTGAAATGTATTGTTAAAAAGCAACTATCTTTTTTTAAAAAAATCAATAGCGTTTCCCCTCAAATGGATTTTTATAGCACTTTCTCTAAAATGAAAACAACCCTCCCCCCCAAAACAAACAAACAAAACAAAACAAAACAACAACCACTGAAAACCATACAAATGTTTAAGGGGGGAAAGGAAGAAGTGTAATTCAGTGCTTCAGCCACCATGGTGGAGTACTTTCAAATTGGCACCAAGACGAACACTTGGGCAAACACCAACTTTGGGCACCGCTTTATGATTCCAACGCGTTATGATTGCAGCCATAGTAGTGCCTCTGCCAAGTGAGCTTGGGAAGCATGCTCCTGAAGGCCAGAGTTTCCTGGCCTTCTCCTGTGATGGGAATTTGCAAGGGAAGAAAGGTCCCAGGGCAAAATCTGTGGCACTTCGGTGCCCCCTTGTGTCCAATTTGGCACCAGCATGAACTCTAATGGGGCTCTGTACAAAGTGGAGCCGGGAATAACTCGCACAAGGGTGCAGGGTGGGGTGGGGAAGAATTGACATGTTCCACCTCTGCCTCTGTGAAAAAGCCAGTTGCTGGTGCGATGAGAGATTTCTACACCGCTGCTTTTTCACAACACTACTGATGCCCTCCACCTGGCCCCGGGGCTGGGTTTCATCCAGGGATAAACCAGAAAGAACAGTTTTGCATCCGTGGCTCTCAGACCCCCATAAACAAGGAAAACCATGTTCGATTGAAAAATGTTACATTCTTATTAGCAAGATATAGAAAAACTAGAGACAGTATTTAAAGTCCCTTTGATAGAATTGTACTTGGCCTCAAATATCTCCCAAGTTTTAAGTCATGCCAGATTATTTTATACGTTTGCATGACAGAAACTATTTTATTCCCCATCATTATTCTTTTTTTTTCCTACATGCAAAATGACTGTGTAGGAAATTGGGTCACCACTGGATGCAAGAATGTAACTACATTTATCAGCTCCATTCCCACCTACACGCACGTCAAAGCATTAAAAACCAATTCTACATGTAATAAAGCTTAGGAATTTTTTGAATTCAATGTTGGGTTGAGGGCAAAGGACAATTTCCCCCATAAATACAAATTTGCTTGTGATGTTTATCTCTGTAGATGGTTTGCCTGCAGGTCCAGAATTGGATTACAGTTCTGTCTGCAAGAATTACCTGGGAACCATCTACTCCTTCTCTATACATTTATTCACACAGCTCCAAAGACACCCCAACATGGAGGTTACATGCTTTCTTTGAAAGCACTGTTGGAGGCTTCAGACCTCATAATGTATCAAAGGATGGGAGGAGAATGGATCCAGTGATAAATCAGAGAAACAATGGGCAGGGAAAGTGGAGCAGTGAGAAAGGAAGCACATGAATGGAAAAGGAAAAGAGAAGAAAGTGAAGATCAGCCCACAGATCGCAGTGAGAATGCTTGTTCTGTCTGAAGTGGAAATGGAGTGCAATTGCCACTCCCTCTTTGATCTTTTTGTGGATATCATTAGAATTTCATGTGGGAACTGTCGAATTTAAGCTTTCGGTACCACAGTAGGGCTCATGGATGACGGACATCCCTCTGTTCACCTCCAAAGGCAGGTAGACCCTAGGTGTCCCACCACCACTGCTGCTCAGTGAATCCCTCTGGTGAATCCCCCTGTGTTCTTTTTTCCCAATAGGATGAAAAGGAACACTCTTTGGTCTTTCTTCAGGATAGTAAGTTACTCTTAAATAGTGCTTCTCTTGAATATTTTAATTTTTAAAAATAAGCCATAGATTGAGGAAAGAGCAATGAATTTTCTTCCCTGACCTCAATCACGGATTCCTTCACATCTTGCAACAAACGCATTATATGATTTCTATCTTCACTTGCCAACAGTCCATGTAAGTGGCATGGTTTTCCTTTGATCAGAACGAATGGTACATCTGTGCCCCATGTCCCCTCTTTTTACTTAAAAAGACTTACTCTAGGGAGGACTGTGAATGGCTAGGGGAATAGCAGTTGCCACAATAGGAGTATCTACCACCTTGACCCCATCATGGTACTTTCCAACCCAGGGTTTCCTACCTTGTCTGGACCAGTGCTGTGCCTAGAACACTTGCAAAGGAAGGTCAACGTAATACGATATGTTCTACTATTGGTAATGTACACATTTTCTTCAAGGCTATATATGAAGTGGAAAAACTGTAAATTGCATTCCAAGTTTTTGTTTGGGCAGATGGGAGAGAAAAATGTGGCAGCATAGTTGGTGCTAGGACTCAACGCCTAACCCCTTGACCAGGAGACACACTCAGGGATATCCAGCAGGCAAATTATTTGCCAGAGGAGTTAAACCATCTTTTCCTATAAAAGGGACCTGCAGCATGAAGTTGGCCTAGGAAAGAGAGGGTGATCCTCAGTGTCCTGTATTCCAGAAGGTGAAGACAAGAACTATTTCAAGCTCCTAAGTTTAACTATTCTAATTTGGAGAACTAGATAATGGTAGAATCCACATTCTGCCTAGAAACATCTTCCCCCAGATTGTCTCAGCCTATCCTCTTACTTCACAAAGACTCTAACCCTGCCTCCAGAGAGGTCTTTCCTGATCACCCTATCTAAAAGAACAATCCCAACGAGGCACTCTCAATCCCTATCCTCTGCTTTATTTTTCTTCCTTGCACTTATTAGCACTTCACTGTATACTGTATTTGCTTGTTGACCATCTCATCCAATGGAACTTAACCTCCATGATGCTTTTGTCCACTGTTGCATCTCTGTGCACAGAAGAGTATCTGCACAGTAAAGTGTTCAGGGAATATTTGTGGAATGGCCAACTGAATGAACTTTGGGTACACCCATGTAAGTGTTCCCAAATGTAAACATATCTTAAGAGAAAAGCTGGAGAATCTCTGCCATAATCAACTATCATATGCTGTTTCAATTTGGAAAAGATATACCAGAGTGCACCCTCAAGAGGAATACTTAAAACCCTAGGCTTAACAGAGCACAGTATTTCAAGATTCTCCAACTTTATTGTGCATGTGAATCACCTAGAGAGCTCATTCAAAACTCAGCTAGCTATCCTCCCCTCCCCGCAAGATTCTAACTCAGTAAGTGGGTGCCTGAGAAACTGAATTTCTAACAAGTTCCAGATGATGCTGATAGCGCTGGTTTGGGGACTACAGTTAAACAACACTTTTTATTCTCTAAAATTCAGCTGTTGTGGCAGCAGGGATGATTAAGTGTTTTAAGAAATTGAAGCACAGACATACTGTAGAGTACAATGTCAATTTCCCCTGCCTTTTTTTTTTTTTTTTTTTTTTTTTTTAATAAAAGAGGGACTGTTTAGAAATGTCTTGCTTGCTGTGGGCTGACTAAGAGTTTATCTCTCCTAAGTCATTCTGGGTATCCGCGTACAAATTGTTGAGAAGAATTGATTGAAATAAGCCATGGGTAAGTCAAGGTAGAAGTTTCATGAGTGCGACCAGTTCTTGGATGTAGTGAATCTCTCAAGAGTTGATTCACAAGGAAATATCAGAGCTTGGTCTGTGGGCGGGTAGGGTGGGGAGGTGTCCATAGGGTTGACCATTTTGGAGTGGTCACAGGAAGCCAGCGTAGCCTGGCAGTTAGTGGAGGGCAGCCAGACAGCTCAGGGTTGCTAAAACTCACCATAGAGTGTGGGCTGTAATAGCTTTGCTGTCAGTTATCTGGGTCAGCCATCAATGGGGTCTGTTGCTTTTAAATGGTCCTCTAGAGCCTTTGGTTTTCATTTTTCTCTTACACCAAGGAAAGAAAAGAATTGAATGTGATTGGATATCCTGTAAAAAGGCAGATCTCGTGTTGTTCCTATGCCCATTGCTCACATTTCATCGCAAAACTATCATGATGGATGCCTATCAAGACTGATACAGAGTAAACGACCACTAACATCAGAGGCTATGTGTCCTCTTCTGGTTTGACTGTCAAAGAAATGAAACGCAGCCTCTCTGTATTAGTTGGTTCTGAATACATTTCCCAAATGTACAGTGTTTGTGATGGGAAAAAACAATAGGTGAGCAAGGGAAGGAAATTTTCAATGCTCTTGGTAGGTGTTGGGTGTGTGTGTGTGTGTGTGTGTGTGTGTGTGTGTGTGTGTGTTTTGTTATTCAAGTGGTAGGGCTAATTCACTGTGTACACATAAAATAAAATTTTGGTTCTATGTATTACTACAAATCTTTCAAAGGCCAAAGACCCTTTTCTTTACCATTGATGTTTGCTTCAGGCTCAGTCCAGAAAACTCAAGTGTGTGGGATCAGTCTTATATCTAGAACAATAAGACCTCACCTCTACTTAGGCTGGTTTTTCATAGCTGTGGTAACCTACTCGCCACATCCATTTCCCTAACATACTTTCCCTATTCCCCAAAATAAAAGTAAGGTGTTGCTTTCATGGAGACAGATACCCACCTGGCCCTCTCTTCCATCTGAAAAATGCTACTTAGATTTGGTTGAGGTTTGGTTACATTTGAAGCTGTCCCCATGAACATGCTATTTTCTGCCCAAAATCCTTCTTGCAGCAAACCTTCCTCCCATTCTGAAACTTTATTTCTGTTATTCCAGATGTATGTGCCAATCAGTTTAGCTCCTGCCAATTCCTGTTTATTAATAATGCTAACGAAAGAATTGAAATTCTACCAGATTTCAATCTCTTTTTTCATGCCTCAGTAATGAGTCGTAAAAAAGATGAATTCTGATATTGTCTCAGCAACTCAAAGGACTCAGTACGATCAGAAATTTAACTGGCTTATGCCTACCTTGCACGAACTCAGGAGGGCTATTCGTACTGCTAACCGCCACTGTATATGTGCAGATAATTTGCATTTTCATTGTTCTTTATTTTATGTTATTAGTTATTCATGAGATGAATATCGCATTCAACAACTAATCTATAAAGCTTTTGCTTTAAATAACAATGTGCCGTTTTGTTGTAAGAGGTGGGATGGAGGATGGACAGCCCATTTAGAAATCTTATACAAAGAGTTGAATAATGAATGACATGAGGGCTCTTCACTGCCAAACGTAAAATTGGTATCTCAAAGTGGCAGTAGAGTTGGAAGAAACAGACTGTACTACATAGGTTTGTACATACAAGGGCCACATTAGCCAGCTGGACCTACTGAGACAGGTCCCTTGCCAGCCGGCCAAAGGGAAGAGAAGGTCAGATTTAACTGTAATACGTAATGAACCTGTAAATTACTAATTACTCCTCTCTACAAACAGCACAACCCGCACGTGAGGCAGAAACCCACATAGAAAGCATCTAACTTGGTGTGTGTGTGTTTTTTTTCCAGTTGGATATTATCCAAGTTTCATCCACATTGCTTCCCATGTTTCCCAATAAAGCTTCATGTCTATCTTCACAGAAATTAAAAAGAAGAAAAATGCAAAGATCCAATGCTCGCTCTTTCTTGGTTTCAGGAAAGAGGACATTAACTCCATGAGAACCATTCGAATTGGAACGTGATGTCCCAGCTATGTGGGGAGCTGCAAGTGTGTGCAGACTCCGTGGATTTAGCTGGGCTTCCTTGCCTATCTTGATGCAAAAGCTGATATAGATAAACCCTAGATAAGTTAGTTTTAAAAGCAGATCAATTATTTCATTTACCAAGAAGGGAGCTCGGGGCCTTTACTATACTCAAAGGATTTCCCTGGAATCCCGCTGTGGTTATCTAGGGAGGGGCTGCTTCACCTTGGAGGCAGTAAATTGCTAGGTCTTGACTTGTTTAGGAAGGAGGTAACTATCTCTCCTGGGGAATAAAAAAATCCATAAGGAGACTCCATATTTTCTTCAATAATGCAACTGTGAAACTCAGAAATTCTGATAGAAAGAGACTTGTGACAGCAGTAGTATGACCTAATAACAATGGATAAAGTAGAGAAAAATAGCAATCTGATATCTAAGATTTTTGAAGAAGGGGAATACATCTTTTTCTTCTTTTCATCTCTGCCAGTATTTGATATTTGGTAAGTGCTGAAGAATGATAACAGCAATGACAAGTAACATTGATGGGACTTCTTAGGTGCCAGGCACAGTTCTAAGTACATCATGCATTGCAATTCAGGTTACCCTAAAAGAATCTTGTCACTGAGCTGCTGTCATCATCCCCATTTTATAGATGAGGCACAGAAAGTTTATGAAATGTAACCAAGACCACACAGCTCATAAATGGCAGAACAGGATTAAGATTCAGGGGGTCTGGCTCCAGAGCTTTTATGCTAAACTAGAAGCCCGATGCAGGAAAATTCGTAAAAGAGTAGGCCTTCCTTCCCCGGCTGCTAGCACAGGCTCTACCACCACCACCACCACCCCCAACACTCAGGACCTGGCTGCTTCCTTCCAGCTACCCTCAGGCACCCATGACCTGGGCTGGCTTCCCCTGTGCTGCCTGTAGGTACCCAGACCTTAGCTTTATCAGGAAGGACATCTGGAATGACATCCAGAAGACATCTGGTCTAATTAGCTTATTATCCCCTTATAAGTATAGATTGCTTCTTGTTTATACAGTGTAACCACAGCTCAATAGAATTGTAGAATTTTATTGGGGAGTTGAATTCTACTGTCTCAGACTGGAAATGTGAGCTCAAGTAAATTGAAAAGTCACACTCAAAATCTAGAAATATCAAGCACACACACACACACACACACACACACACACTGGAATTCATGGTGATGATATATGTATAATTTTATGCTTATTATATTATAACAACAGTTAGTTTAAAATGACAGTCCCTGAGAAAATTTAATTCTTCAAAATTTTAGAATCTATCTGGCCAACAAATTACTTGACCACATTTCTAGTCATTTCTTAAATGCAAATGTTGTATCAGTTGAGGATAATGATTGTGAAAATGTGGTATTTCTTTTGTCCCCTCCTTTGCCCTTTCTTCCAGTATCCAATTCTTCTGCTATTCCCACACCCAGCTGTCTCTTTCTGGCTCTTTCTGGCTAGTATTCTATGGGAGCACCCTTTTTCAACCATACAAGGAAACCTATGTTTATATTCTCCATACCCCAAAAACTGTTATAGATGATGTTTTAGCTCTGAAACCACCATCCCCCCCCTTTTTTTTTCAAATACAATTTAATTGAATGTCTCAAATCTGAATCTATGAGAAGTATTACAGAGCGACTGTTGCCTCTTTGTTAAGTCCTTTCCCCACAACTAGCTTGTGAAGTGTCTGAGAGGAAGGACAGATCCTAAGCCACTGTTTACACCCAAACAAATACCTTACTTGTGGTAGAGATTTGACTGAGGCGCCTACAAGGGTATCTGAGGCATGTCTAAAAGAAGAGCCTATACATGGTTGTTTCCAACCCTGAAAGTTCAGTCCTTAGTCCTGTTCTCCTGGCCTTTCAGCTGGCCTTTTGTATTGACAAACAGTTTAACCACTAAAGGAGCCAAATGATGACAATGAGCGACTTCCCACCCCTACGAGGACGTTGCCTTTGTTCTCTCTCCCATTTCTCTAAGCTTAGCCCCTTAGCTTCCTTTATGTCATTCCCTATGCCCCTCAAGCTGCTTGAGCTCTGCCCAAATGTGACTGTCAAGTTTCCTTGCAAAAGGCCATACTTCCATTAAAAAAAAAAAAGTGTGTGTGTGTGTGTGTGTGTGTGTGTGTGTGAGAGAGAGAGAGAGAGAGAGAGAGAGAGACTCCCATACAGGTTCCACTGCATGAGCACCAGTAACATTCCAATGAGCTTCCTTCTTCCTGATGCCTGTTCAGCTCAAAGACCCATCCCAGGGCCAGTGAGGAGGATACTAGAAGGGCCCTGCCCAGGAGTAAAGAGGAGAAAATAACTCTTTAGAAGGAACACTCATTCTCTGATGGGGGGGGGGAGGGGAGGGGGAGGGGAAAACTACTTGAATATTTGTTGATTCTATTTGAACACTTCAAACGTTTTAAACTACTTCCCCAATTATGTACTTCAGCTTTAAAAAAATTACACAATTAGGTATGTTCATTGTAAGAAAAAAAAAAAGAAAATACAGATGAAGAACAAGAGGAAACAATGAGGTATAATCCCTCAAGATGCTTTTCCAGGGACATATGCTTACAAAGTGGAATAACGGTATTTTATATATTTCAATTTCATTGTAATCATCTCTTGATATCTATTATATACATCTACTGCATCATTTGCAGAGTATGAAAAAGAAATTTCTGAACAAAATCCCCACTGCCAAGCTTTTAGTTTGCTTTGAAGCCTCCTCTGCATCATTGCAGTGATGGAAAGATGAGCAGATTAGGGGAGAGAAAGAGCTCTGGGTTCAGACGTGGGTCCAAATCCTAAACAGCCGTGTAACTTGGACACTTGGACATATTTTATAAAATCCTCCCATGCCTCGTTTCGCCATCTGTTTCAGGGGAGAGTAATTGTAAGAACATAGCTCGTCAGACTGTTCTGAGCCTTAAGCAAGAAAATATATGTAAAGTACTGAGCACTGTGCCCGGCTCAATTTGAGCAGCCAATAAAAGTTGGCTGTAATTAAATAACTCATCGTAAGATTACTTCTTGAGTGCATATTCCTAGAAAGGAAATGGAAGGGTCATTGGGCCCACACATACTTGAGAATTTTTATTCATCATTCTACTTACTGTCCAACTTCCTGCCCCGCCAGTGAATAAGAGGAGAAGTAAGAGGCAGGCTTTCCACATTCTCCCTCCTGTTGTGCCATCATCCTGTTTACAGCAAGGGACATAGAAAGGGCCCTGAGCCTGTAAACAGAAGTTGTAAGCTCTAGTCCCAGCTTTACTGCTTACTCCGGAACTTATTCATGTGCTTTGCACTCCATTCTCTTTGTTAAGAAAAGGGGGGTTGGGAAAGCAGGTGGCAGTATTCACCCTAAAACACCATATGGTAGAGTGGATAAACTAAATTATAAAACTGCTTTATCAACTATAGCTGGGCACCCTCAGGGAAAGTATTTTAGCCCACCTGAGATTTGGCTCTAACTACCCTAGAATCTTTACAAAGTAGATTTCCAATTCAATTCAATGTGATGTTTATTGAGCATCTATCATGTGTCAAATACTGAGCAAGACACTGAAGTGAGAGACAGGAACAACCATGGAAATAGGTACCATGTAAAAATATAGCTGAGGGGGAGGAAATCCTCAGGAAGGCAAGGGAGGGTATTTGATACAATCTAAATAAAATTAAGACAAATTTGAGCACTTAGCTTTATACTTTTTTTGGGAAAGAGAGGGGAGGGGGGAGAGAAAAAGAGAAACATTCATTTGTTGTTCCACTCATTTATGCATTCATTGGTTGCTTCTGGTGCCCTGACCTGAGATTGAACCACAACCTTGGTGTATCAGGATGGTGTTCTAACCAACTGAGCTACCCAGCTAGGGCTTTATACTTTTAATCCCATTAAACTATTCATCCAAGTTGCCTATCACCCCAAAGGTATCTAGAGCCCAGAAATTGAGGGGTAGAGAGGTTCCTGAACAATCACAACATCCATCACACACACACACACACACACACACACACACACACACACACAGGAAAAACAGAAGAAAAGAAATAGAAAAAGGAAAACAAACATAAGAATCTCTGCTTCATTCGGTATGTTAGAAAGTATGCCCCTGAGTTCTTCACATCTACATACTTGATGTGGCGCCTGCCCAAGAGTGTGTGGCATTCCCTGGCCAGAGAGAAGGGATGGAGGAGAGGAAAAATGCATTGTGGGCCTGGCACACACGTCCCTTTCCCCACCAGCCAGGAGAGCCCAGCCTCACCCCACCAACTCCCGCCTCATTCTTATTCTCAGCCCTCACAAGCTCCTTTTCTGTCCTAATCAGGTCTGATCTGCTTCTAGCAGACAATGATAGAAAGAGAGAGCAGCAAAGATTTTGGCATTTGTATGATTTTTTTTCTCCCTTTAATCTTCTATTTAAAAAAAAATTATCTCTTTTATAGGCTTCTATTGTTTTTAAAAAATTAAGGCAGGAAGAACTGTGACCATAACAGAGGACATCTCCTTATAGCAAAGTTACATATTTCATCATCAGCAGGGCTGTTCTTAATTTACAGTAGATATTTCTGGTCCTGCATTTTAGTTGAAATAATGGAAATGCTTCTTTCTGAAACTTATAATGAAAAACATAAATAGTGTATCTTTTAATGATTAACACTGGCTAATTCCACTGGTGCTGAGTAGCATGTGCTGAAGAGATGGATTATCTCTGAAACATAATTTTACTAAGTCCTGCTCTGTAATTTGTTAAGCATTTAGTAATAAGTATGTCTAATAAAATACAAAAAATATTTAGAAAATGAACCATAATTTTAATATAATTTTAATTAATGGGAGTGCAATTGCAGTGGTTTAAATTACATTCCCAGTGGTAAGAAGCCTTTCAAACCTAATTTGTAAGCCAAGATGGTGGCTCGAATGACTGGCAGCAAAGTTTCTTCAACAGATTTCATGGGGCATGATCCAAAGATAATAGGTTCTCAGCCCAATGACAATCCAATTACAATGCCAATCAAAGCCAACTTCATGCACTCTAATTATCAGATTTAGCTGTCAGCTCAAATACAAACATAACACTTTTATTTAAATAAAAATTTAATTTAGGGGGGAAAAAAAGACGACTTCATGTGTGATTTATTGAGACTGCCAGAGCAATCTAACTTATTTCCCTGGTAATATAATAAAATCAGTCTTGTATTTTTAAGAAAAGTAAAACTTTTTCTCCCCCCCCCCACCCCAATTTCCTGCATCTGATGTGCTATATTATTTAGGAGTTGATTTAAGGTTGGGGGAGGGGGGGGACATAACCTAACATGGCAGCAGATATTTGCCAATTAGAAGTAGGTTAAATAGAGTAGCAAGGCTTTGAGGAGAAGAAATTCCAAGTGAATAAAAGGCAAAACCTAATTAGTTTTTTCTAGTCATCAGGAAAAAATCATGTTTCAACTAAAATCCATTAACATAGGCCTGAAGCTGAGACCACTTGCTTCCCCTTATCTCTGCATTGAATCATAAAAGAAACACAGGCAAGACTGAAAGAAAGGTAAGCTCAACATTTACCTTTAAAATTATTTTCAAAGACCCACATTAAGTTATTTTAAGACATTTAATATTCAAATTATAAATAGCAATAAACCTCCAGCTACAGGAATGGGCAAAGATGCTCCCAAACAAAGCCCTAACACTCTTAGCTTTTGCTATAGGTTTACCTTTAGGATTAAGAGAGAGAAGTACCTCTTGAGGCAGCAGTGCTCAATGGAAATGTTGTGTGAGCCATAAATATTAGTCATCTATGTAATTTTAAACTTTCCAGTAGCCACATTTAAAACAGTAGAAAGAAACAAAAATTCATTTTAATAATATATTTTACTTAACCTAATATATCTAAAATATTATCATTTCAATATCTAATCAATTTTAATTATTAATGAGAAATCTCATTCTTTTTTCATAGGAGGCCTTCAAACTTGGTGTGTATTTTGCATTGACAGCATACCTTCATTCTCGCACATTTCACTTGCCCAGTGACCACATGGTTAGCATCTACTGTTCTGGGTGATTAAGTCTCTTTGAGTCTGGCCCCAAAAGCCAAAGTTGCCTGTAAGGTTTAGTTGTATGGCTCCAAAGACCACCTACTCCCAGGGAAAAACATACTTACTGGTTTTCCAAAGAAGCTAAAATCCCCTCTAGTATTTTATTTTCTTAAAACTGGATAAATATCCTACCTCTGACCCTGATCGGGGAGAAAAAAAATAAAAGAAAAAAAGAAAGAAAAGAAAAGGAAGAAAAAGAAAAGTTTTGGGGAGATTTTTTTCTTTTCCAAAATATATCTTGTGAACGTGTAATAATATGAAGAATACACAATCATTTTACAATATAGATTTGCATAAAATTAAGACTTGCCTTAGGATCCCTGCATGGGAGGCAGAGGTGTATCATGAAGAGAACAATCCTGGCAAGGTAAAGATAACCAAAGGTAAGCTTTGCCTCTGCTAGCTCCAAGACCCTGGTTACAGGTGGATTTCTCTGGAAACCATCCTCTGGGATCTCCCTTATTCATTTAGGGGGTGCTTTGTAAGCCTACAGTTGGGGCCATACTTACCCACACTGACACTTTCCCAGGGTGTCTTTCTTCCCATCCTTATCCTACAGGCTAAGATGGTACCCTGAATGCCCATCTTCACACTTCTAAATTCTTCTCAAGTTTAAAAGTGTTTAAAATGTCCAAATCTACCACATAATGTTAGACAAGATTCACAGCAGGTTAAAACAAAGAGTTAATTTGTTTCATCTTGCATACTTGGAGTTGGGAGTCACTTGAATTGCACATGCAAACAGATGCAAATCAGGGTTTTCCAAAGAAATTAAATGGGGGAAAAGCCTTTTAGTATTAGTAATATTCAGAGATTTTGTGGTGTTTATAAGGAAACTACAGGCCAGGTGCACAAAATTTGTGCCCTGCATGGGGGGTGGGGGGGCTCACCCCAGCCTGAGCCCTCTTGCAGTCCGGGACCCCTCTGGGGATGCCCGCCTACCCACTTAGGTCTACTCCCTGCAGGGAGTGGGACTAAGCTAACAGTCGGACATCCCTCTCACAGTCTGGAACCTCTTGCTTCTTACTGCCTGCCTGATAGCTGCTCCCTACCACTCAACTCCTACTCCTTAGCACTGCCAAGGAGGCGGGGGAGGTTCCCACCACCGCTGCTGCACTTGCCAGCCATGAGCCCAGCTTCTGGCTGAACAGTGCTACCCCGGAGAGAGTGCACTGACGACCAGGGGGCAGATCCTACATTGAGCGTCTGCCCCCTGTTGGTCAGTGCGCATTACAGCGACTGGTTGTTCTGGTCATTCCACCTTAATGGTCAATTAGGCTTTTATTATATGGATGGTTTCCTTTCTCCTTCCAAATGTGAATAGCTTTCTCAGTTCTATTTGAATAAAACCAAAACTTATCAAACTTTAAGGAACAATAATTTTTATAAAGATTGAAACAGACATTAGTCAGATTGACATCATACTAGGTTTAAGCCTTAATCATTACATCTTAAATGCAACTCTTCCGGGGGGGGAACAACCCTAAAACTAAAACATCCTTTCTAAAAGACAAAGAAGTTTTCCAAATACATCTTTGCTTTAGGTCTGACAACAATATAATTAAAAGTGCTTCTAAGAATTGAAAGAGTAATAATACATTTCAGGAATGTGAAGGTGGCAGAGATGAGAATACACAGAGTCACTGGTTATTATTTTCAATAATAGCAACATATTTCATGGTACTTCACATGCATTTTCCACTCTACTTCCAGAATCAATCCATAGCCTTATAGCGATTGATTGTGTTCTTATGACAGTGCTGTGAGGTAACATAACTGGTATCATCCTCCCTTACTTGGATATGACTTCTTACATTCTAGCTCCTCACTCTGTCTTTCTTCAGATTCAAATCAGATCTAATTGCCTCCTACATACCTGCACCTTGACAGATGAAAGACACCTCACCTTCACAGGTCTGAAGTCAAGAGCAATCATTTCCCAGGAAACCTGTCCTTTAGGAGTCCCAAGATAAGGACTGCCATCTAACTTGGCAAACAGGAACATCAAATCATACCCAGATATTTCTTCTCTGGTTTTATCCTCAGACCTAAACAAGTACCAAGTTAGATGCACATGCCTTTAACAAAATCACACCACAAATCTTAAGAGTAACAGAGAGAATCGCCACTAGGTAAGAATTCACAGTCTCCACTCAGATCCTGAAACTCACCTTCCCCTGGGGCTCTCATGCTAATTACTGTAACTAAGGCTGCGCAGAGGGGCCCCCAATGCATGTTTTAGACCAACAAGAAAATACACCTTTTCCTTTAATTCCCCAAAGCCTAGCTCAGACAAAGTGAAAACAAGACTCCACTAAACAAGGATAATACAAAGAAAATAAATACAGAGAACAACAAGCAACAAGATACTCTAATGGATGAACTATAGCTCAGTCATTTTAATGCGTAGGCCTCTAGGGATGCATGGTCCTTGCTAAGCTCCAAACTGCTGTCAGTGGCAGGTGGTCTTTCCCTGTCTCTTAAGAGTGAACAAAAAGCTCCAGTAACTATGCTTCCCATGAAGGATTGACCTGAAAGAATGAGATCAGAGAGAGACTAGTCTTCTAGCCTGTTTGAGGTCATTATTATGAAATTTATTTCCCTAAAAGAGGACCAAACTAGTTTCGGCAAGTCCAGTATTTTTTAAAGTATCTCTCAACTCTACCAGCATCCCAAAGTCCTATTAAGTCAGTCATTTCTATTTCCTTTCAGAATAATTGATATGAGAGTTTTTAATAATAAATTAATTCATATTCATTTTAAGATCTTTGCAAAAATAATCAGAAATTTGAAAGCAAACCAAACCAAAAAATAAGTCAAAGTCACCAGGACCGTATGATCTCCACCGTCTGTTATCTGAATGCATACAGTGGCCCATCAGTCCCTCTAAATTCCAGTCTCTCCCCCACTATAGTGCAACCACGATAATACCCCTGCATTACATCAATTTCACATAGATTAAACATAAGTTCATTCAGCAAGAACTTTCACTGATTAGCTCCAAAGTGCTAGAGATTGTGGGACATTACTGGGAGGAAAAAAAAAAAAAACTGACCCTTTTTCACAGAGATCACAATTACTTTAATGCTGGTCCACACACTGCCTTTGGAATATACTCCAAATACCTTAAACAATACTTTTGCTCCTTTTCATCAGACATTGCTGATCAGTTGTCCATACTACCATAGCCTCAACTTGTGTTCCAACTGCAGTACATCCTCTGCAATTCTTCTACGCATGCCTCTGCTTTTATAAATATTATTTCCTCTCCCTGATTTCCATCCCCTACACTAAGGTGACCAGACATCCCACTTTTGGCGGGACAGTCCCGATTTATAACAATTTGTCCCGCGTCCCGAGGTATTTTAAAAGAATTTTGATTTGCCAAGACTGGTTTGGCTCAGTGGATAGAGCATCAGCCTGCAGACTGAAAGGTCCCAGGTTCGATTCCGGTCAAGGGCATGTACCTTGGTTGCGGACACATCTCCAGTAGGGGGTGTGCAAGAGGCAGCTGACCGATGATTCTCTCTCATCGATGTTTCAAACTCTCTATCCCTCTCTCTAAAAAATCAATGAAATATATTAAAAAATAAAAGTCCCAATTTTTGGAAAGAATGCACGACAAGCTAGGGAACAGCGGGAGAACGGGAAGGGAATATATGGTTTTTGGCGGCCATGTTGCTATTTAGCAGGATATGAGTTTTATATTATTTTTGTTAATTTTATAATGTTAAACTTTAATAATAAGTAATTGTTGAGAACTGATTATTAAGAACTGCTTATCAAAGTTCGCATTGTTGATCAGTTGTTAGAATTGTGGAATACGTGCAGTCCTTACCAGGAACTAATGCTGCAACTGAATGCATTTTTTCTAAGGTAAAAAAGAAAAAGTTTGGAAATCTAAGTCCAATATGAAACATCAGTATGACAGAATAATAACAAACCTAAACTGGGTAACTCAGTCAGTTGGTCCCAATGTGCCAAGGTTTCAGGTTCATTCCCCAGTCAGTACACATGAAGGAAGCAATCAGTTAATGCATAGATGGGTGGAGCAGCAAATTGATGCTTCTATCTCTCTCTCTCTTCTTTTCCATCTCTAAAATCAATTTAAAATAAATATGAACAAACTTATGATGTATTTCTAAAAATAGGTCTATGAAGAAGTTATTAATTATTTTTTGATGGACAACATCATTGATTGACACTCATAATTGGTCATTCATGGCCATCTTATAGCCCAATTAGTTCTATTTCATTGTCCAATATGGCCCTGGTTCCCTCCTTCCTGGGGCCTCATTTCATTGCTGAGATACTACATACTTTCAATAATAATCTATCTGAATTGTGTATAGAATAACATATCTTAATGCATTTACTTGCCAAAACAAATCAATCTGGTGTCCCTGTCTTTGCTAATGAGAGCTGTCTCAAAGTATAGTCAACTTCCCATTCCTTTTCCTTCATACTTCCAATTTGTTTTCAAGTTCACAATCATCCACTCTCTACCCTCTATTCTCACTTTCCCTAGTAAAACTGAGGTCCTCATTACTTTCTAGGCTACTGCTAAAGGCCTTTCCTGGTCACCCACCCACACCAATTCCAACTTTTCCCTGTTCCACTATCAATCTTTCTAAAGGGTATCTCCCATCACATCTCTCCTATATTCAATAACTTTTTGTGATTTAATTTAGAGTCTAACTAATTTGCCTGACATTCAAAATCCTTCCCAAGTAGAAGTTACCTTAGACTTCCATGTCTCACCACCCATAGGTATTTCATACTCTATTGATGTGCCACTAACCATTTCCCCAACATGCTTCGCTTTCCCATCTTGTGTCATTTTTTTGCACTGTTATCTCTGCCTCGAGATAACCTTCATAAATAAAAATACTGCCTACCCTTCAAGGTCCTTTTCATAAAACCTCTGTAGATTTTCCTAAACAAAAGTGGTTTCTCTCTCTTTTAAACCCCTATAATATCTGGTTTATCCTTCTCCTGTGGCTCTTACAGTACTTCCTGCATCCTATCTCCTTATATCCTTATGTTATCCAACTTATACGACTTTAATCTCCCTAATGGCAGGTGAAGTAGGCAAAATTACAAAATGGACCCCCCAAGATTCCTAGTCCCTGATATCCACACCTTCTCTGAGTTACCGAATCATTAATCAAAGCAATGCTGTGAAAAAAAAGTTTTGCAAATGAAATTAAAGCCCTAAATCAGTTGACATAAAAATAAAAAGATTATCTGGGTGGGCTGAACTTAATTACAAGAGTCCTTTAAAGGCAGAAAGTTTTCTCCACCAGAAAGAGGAGTGTGGGTCAAAGGGGGAAACTAAACAAACAAACAAACAAGCAACTTGTTTACTGAAAGTGGGGGGAAAAAAAGAGAGTTGGAGAATCAAAGTACAAGGGGGAAGGTCCTGGCCAGGTAGCTCAGTTGGTTAGAGCATTGTCCCAACACACCAAGGTTCGGGGTTCCATTTCCAATCAGAACACATATGAGAATCAACCAGTGAATGCATAAACAAGGGGAAGAGCAAGTCAATGTTTCTCTCTCTCTCTAAATTAATACATTTTAAAAAATACAAGGGATATTTGAGGAATGAGATGTTCTTTTCTTCTTCTTTAAAGACAGAGGAGACCAGGTGGCAAGAAATGCAGCCCACTTCTATCTGTGAGTAACCCAAAAAAGGAAGCCCTTAAGAAAACAGAGGCCTTGGTTCTATAACAATAAAAGAACTGAATTCTTCCAAGAATGACCTTGGGAGTGGAATATTTCCCAGAGCCTCTAGACAAAAACATGGCCCAAATGATACCTTGATTTTACCCCACTGAAACCCTGAGCAGAGGACCCACCCATGTGTTGAACTTCTGACCTGTAGAGCTTACTAAATGGGTATGGATTGAAGCTGGTAAATGTGTGGAAATTCATGAAACAGTACTTTAAAAAAATTAATACACTGGAATACTATCTCATTCATGTCATTATACTGAGCAATACCAACCTGAGTGGCTTGTATAGAGGAGTATATCAATAAATAATTAACTTCTAATTGCATTAAAATATTTGAGACACCATCTCATTAGTAAGAACAAATACATAAGCAAAATTAAGGCGCACAAAATGAAGTATGTATGTCTTTAATTAGAGAGAATTTGGGAAATTCTTAATTTATTAACTCTAATAATGTCATATTCTAGCACATCTTGAAAATCCTGAATGTAAGACCCTAGAACAAACTCAGTTTTGAAAATTGGTTTTGGTTTTTAAAAAATACACAATCGTGGCCATTTCCTGAATAACACTCCTAGTGATGTTACTGAACTGGTACCTCGTTCTGTACCTGTGGTGACAATGAAAAACCCAGACATCCACATCTCCAAACACAGAATGTCAACTTTTAAATAAAATCTTCCTTTTAGCACTACCACGCTCTTCCTATGAATTTGTGAAAATGATTTTTCCCTCTTCTGGCCTCAAAATGTGACCAAACTTAAGGATGGCTGGCATTTCTTTTTCTTGAAGTTAAATACTAGACCTAAACCTCCTTGCTCTCCACCTGCCATAAAGGTCTGCCCAACAGAGAAAGGGAGATCCACCTTCAAGGCCAAGGTTTACATCCAAATAGTTCCAAGGCCCCAAGATCACTTAACATACTATAGTTCATCTTTCTCATTAGCTAAAGGAATTTCCAAGACTGATCTCTTAGACCTATTGCCACATTCTAATGAAAAATTAAAAACAAATGGCCAGGAAAAATATAGTGGGCCCAGCATCATAATGATCCAAAGGGAACCCCTGACCTTCCTATTGGCCTCTATGTTCTGGTCACTGTTTTCAGTGAAACTGGGGTAAGATTTGTAAGCAACTAGCATACACTTTGGGCCATCCATAACGTTTGCTTGCGTTGGTACTGACTATTATTTATCCAATAAAACGTAATTGCAGTAGAGGCCCAATAATTCAGCATCTGAGAGGGATGTGCTTCAGAAGAAGTTATTACAGTCTATCAGATCAAACATTTGCTTTCTAAAGAAGTGTCCAAATACAGATGCACACAATAGGCTCAAATTATTACAGTCAATTTTGCCAAATAATACACATTTTTAAAATTACTGTAACACCTATCATATACCTTACTGTGTACTTTTCCCATATATATAAGGGACTTTAATGTTTAAAGAAAATGAAAGAGAAAATAAAGGAGGTAAAAAAGAACATATGAACCACAATTTCACAATATAAAGGCTATTACACATGTAGAGAAGCCTCCAAATCTAAAAGATAGAGACAGGTATTTTCTAATTCATATTGTGCAGGATATATATATATATATATATATATATATATATATATCTCCTGCACAATATGAATTAGATATATTTATATATATATTTATATATATAAATTTATATATATATTTATATATATATATATATATATATATGAATTATATATATATATATATATATATATATATATATATAAATTTCAAGTCCCATCAGCTGAAAAGACACTGTCAGCTTTTCTCTAAATATTCTGCATGTTGTCTGTGTGTGTTATTTTAAAAGGTCTGAACAAAGAGCTTGCCTATTGCAGGCAATTTGGAGAACCACCAAAGTCACAGTAGCTAGAGAATATCATTGCTTCTTTTGGTTTTGTTCCATGAAAGGAAATCAAGGCATCTCTCTTTGATGTCTATTTTTTTGTTGTTGTTTTTACAATCACTTGTGCACATGGTGTATACATACAGAATGACAGAGGCTCAAGTTCATGAGAATAATGATAAAATTAAAAATGAAAAGTTCTTAATGTTAAAAAGGCCTGATTAGGAATAAGTACCTCAAATTTCATACACAAAGGTAAATAGCTGAGATTTATCAAAAGTTTATTTGCATTAATGAACGCTTTCCATTTTAGAGGTATACATTCAAAATAAAATCACCATTCTACAAATACCAACAGAGTACTGGAAATGCTCATACAATGATTTTGTTTGTGTGGTTTTCTTTCTACATCACCCCCACCAAATTGTGTGTGTGTGTGTGTGTGTGTGTGTGTGCATGTTCTCTCTTCCTCACTATCCCTCCTCTTCCTTTATCCCTTATTCTCTCTTTCTCTTGTTCCCTCTCTGCCTCTCAGATATACAGAGAAAACATCAGATTAATTATAGTGCCCCTAACTTTAGTTTGTTTTGACTCAAGAGACTAAGGGTCATATCATAACCTATCTTCTTCTATTCATCCATTTTACTATTTTAAAATAAATTTCTTAAAAGATTTAATGGATCTGTGTCATTGCTACTTTATAAAAATTTAAAATCAGAATCTGCTTTTTCACTCTTTCTTCCCCCTTTTATTAAGATCAATTTTGGTGTGTGTGTGTGTGTGTGTGTGTGTGTGTTTTCTTTTCTTTCTTTCTTTCTTTCTTTCTTTCTTTCTTTCTTTCTTTTTTTTTTTTTTCCTTCTGCTTAGAAATGATCCCTTCAAAAAGTCAGCAAAATATTTTGGCTGTCTTCAGCAGCACTTTGGGCTTCTCTGTTACAAATTATATAAACATTTTCTAGACAGGGGAATTTGAAGGGTTTAAATTATTTTTTAAATGATGTCTGTATTCTGGTACATTCACAGTTGCAAGAGGAAGATGGAGGCAAGGAAAGCTACCACAAAACATAATGTGTCTGGAATCAGGGGACTATTGAGCTCTATGCAAATCTGGGAAGGATAAATATCTTTCTCATGCATTATCTACAGCAAGGACTCTGCATTTCCCAAGCTGATGAAACAAATGCTCTCGCTGGATGTAGTCTGTCATTCATATTGAGCTCACATATTTTACTTCCTGAAACCAAACAAACACTGATAAACTACTTCAGTGAGCCTTTCATCAAAATTTCGGTAGTATGCAGTTGGCGACAGAAAGATCAGTCTGTGGAGCCTGAAAACCTTTCATCATCAAATATACAGAAATAATAATTATATTTATCTGTTTGGTTCAGGCTGCATACCAAGATTTACCCTTGCCCTAAGGACACAGAAATCATCAGGCATTGTCATCTTTAAAGGGGAAAATAATCCTTAATAACTTAGAGGTTAAATGGCTCTCAATAGTTGTGGGGGCTGAGGAAAAGGAAATAAAAATAATACATTACTTTTAATATTTTCCCCCTGTGATGCTGTAATAATTGGTGTTGTGTACTAACCAATTAGCACTTCTGATAATTCTGAAAGCACTAGTAAGCATGTAGTCTAACTAACAAAAAAAAAAATGTTAAGGGCATGAAAGATTGTCCCATAATTCTACTTTCCATTCTTTCAGGAGCTATGTGTATGTGTGTAAATGTATTTCAGCCTAACTTACTCCAAAAGCGGTTGAAAAAATAAATGGGATCAAATGAACAGAAGAGTTGAGTTTGAAAAACATTTTATGGTGGAAGTAGTATATCTCAATTTGGATTCCTGCAAAAGCAAAAAAAAAAAAAAAAAAACAGAGACAGGGGCATGGTCAATTGAGGTTATCTGCATGTGAGTCCGGGAAGTTTGATTGAAGGAGCAGGGAGAGTGAGTCAGGGAAGGAGGAGAAGCCAGTAAGGGTTAGTTCTGAGCTGGTTTTCACTTTGGACACTGGAGGCTTATTCTCTCTGGGGTCCCTCTGTCACATTTTCCTTCTTACCTCATTTGCTCGTGTTTCTTCCTCCACAGTTATCTTTACTTTTCCACAATGTTCCAGAGTTGTGGAATATAGTCTTTCCCCAATTAAGACACAATAAGTACCCCCAAAATTGCCATTACAATAATTTTGAACCATTTCACTTTAGAATATTAGATATTAAAATAGTGAGAAGATCTGCCTGTCTTGTGACGTTAAATATTGGACAAATATCTAAATTATAATTCTGCTTTGGTCTAGAGCAGTGGTAAGCAAACTCATTAGTCAACAGAGCCAAATATCAACAATACAACGATTGAAATTTATTTTGAGAGCCAAATTTTTTAAAACTTAAACTTCTTCTAATGCCACTTCTTCAAAATAGACTCGCCCAGGCCGTGGCATTTTGTGAAAGAGCCACACTCAAGAGGCCAAAGAGCCACATGTGGCTCTGGAGCCGCAGTTTGCCGACCACTGGTCTAGAGGAAAAGAGAGAGATACTGAGGGAGAGGTTGAGAGAGAGAGAAATGAGAAGGCAGAGGAGGAAAACAAAGAGGATGAGCGGGAGGGAAAAAAAAAAACAGAGAGGAAGAGAGAGTGTGAGCCTTTGTGATCTTGTTTAAGGTCTTTCCTGGTTCAGTTAGGATGTATCCGTAAGACCAACACTTTGGGATATATTTGCCCATTTGTTCTTGGCCAAACATTCCCACTGGCTTCATTATAATTACTGAATCTAGGGAGTCATTAGGGTCTCCTGTTAGAACTCACTACAATGTCTGCAGTTGCCACATCGCTAATGTGAGAGGACACACACCTGCTTTAATTACAGGGCCCCTGAGAGATAACAAGATAGAAATAACATGACCAGATGAGGGTCAATGGCTGAAACTGTTTCCTGATAAAATGTGTTTAGCTCCAGAGGCTAAAGCTCACTGACTCTTTTCTACAGGACATCAAAGTGTCCACAGGAACAGGGCTGCTGGGAATACTGAAGTGCTTCTCTTCATTGAGAAACTGCCCATACACTACACAAAGTCCGCATGGCAAGGCAAGAGATGTTAGTGTCATTTGTGGCTGGTTCTGTCATCAGAAGAGAAGCTGGACATGAGAAAACTGGAGTGGAATATCCCAGTGCAGGCATGATCCAACATTTACGTCTCCCCTCAGTGAACATAACCTCACGCATCTCCCTGGGGGGTTAGTCCTCAGTTTGTTTGCTATGTTTTTATTTATTTGTTTGTTTGTTTATTCATTGCATATGGTCTTGAGAAAAACAAGCAAATGCTTTTCACTGGTTTTCAACCTGTAGCCTTCTATCAATGGATGAGAGGTTGAACAAAATGAATTACATGATGAAACTATAAAGAGAGCATTCAAGCATATCCCTACTCTAAACCTATACCATCCCATGCTTAGAATAATATTCCTGCGACTTAGCAGATCTTATTGTCACTGGCCCATCGTGCTATAAGAGTTAGGACAGAACTCAGTGGCTTAAAGCCAAGAATTTATTTCATGCTCAGACTCTGCAGCAGCTCCGAGAACCTCTCCACGGCACTCCCAACATGAAATAACTCAGACATCTGAGCTGTTTTTATCTTGGACTCTGCCCCCTCAACCAGAGACTTCCAGGGGGGGAAAGAGAGCCTAGGAGTCCTGCTCTGACTCCTCCATGCATTGCCTACAAGTGAAACATGTCTGTTCTCAGTCCAGGGGTCATACCCAGTACAGTGGCATTGCTGGTTGGGAAAGGCCTGTGATCTATGGAGGGACACTCAGATATTCAGAAGGAGTATGCTTTTCATATCCACAACAAACTAATGTTCCTCAGATACTATTTTAATCCTGTTGTAGCCTCAGTACAAACTTAGAAATATTTTTCCAGCACCTAGCATTTTTATTTGACAACATTTAGTCTTTCTCCTCACTGTCCCTCCCCTCCCAGTAAGAGTAAATCTTTAAGAGGCCATAATTGAGACAATACAGGAATATAAGAATGGGCAAAAGTAGATTTACAAATAATTCAATAATAAATAAATAATAATACAAGAATAAACTCAAGAATTTCATGTACTCATAACTGTAAACCTACTTTTGCCCACCCCTGTAGTTTTGAAAGTGGTAATACTGGAATTCATAATGAAAATTCTGTAGGTTTGGCACAAGGACAGCATTCTGGAGGGGGGAAAAAATCATAAGATCATTACATCTTCCCAGGAAGGATAGAATCTATGTATGTCTTCTTCACCATTGATTCTCCATCAATATCATCTGTTACAATATTGGGAAATATTTTTTAAATGTAATTAAAATGCATTATTCTTCCTGGGGTTAGTTCTATCTTCTAAAGCAGTCTAACTCCTTTGCACCAGGCCCTCTTAGGTCTCTTCTTCTGCCTCTCCCCAACACTGCCCCCTCCATCCACAGTCACAAGTGTAACAATCATGAACACAATAAAACTTGGATTTAGAACATAAAAGGTTTCATAAGTACTATTTCTTTGAGCCATCAACTCCTCTGTAAGATATGCAAAGTAGGTACATTCGTTACATTTTATAGATGAAGCAACAGAATTCCAGAAACGCTACGTATTTCCCACTTCTGACTTTCAGCCGAGGGTTGTTCTCACCATTCCCACATCCATGGTGATCATGGCTATGTGCTTCTTGCAGCTCGCAGTTCTGCTCCACCTATCAGCTCCCTTCTCTCTACCTTCCCATGTTTCCTCCATACTTTTCCTTAGACACCTGGTTCAAATTCTCTCTTTTCCAAATATGTTTTGGACTAATTTAGACCAAAAGGTTATTCTCCCTTTTAATTTGGTTTAGACATGTGGTCTATAGTGTGAACATCATCCATGTGTGTTCTGAGTTTTCTCTCTAAATAGATTGGACACTCTTATGGAGAGAGATTAAGTCTTCAATTCATTTTCTATACCCCTATACATCTAGCAGTGTGATGGGTATACAGTTGCTGACCATCTTCATTATACTTGAAAGAAGAAGAAGAAAAAAAATGAGTGCCATTCATGCTCACTGAAGAACCCAAATTCTAAATGGCAACTGGCTGACTTTGCTCATAGACTCCCATATAGATAGCTTGCAGCTATTGGAGAGTTTAAAGCCAGATAGATCTTAAAAATCTGTTGTTTATGAATTCAAAGATTCTTATTAATAGAATTAAACACCTATTTTTACTCTAAGGAATGTTTCATAAAGATTGAATAAATAGGGCAAGAATTATTAGCAAATCTTCTAATAACTAATTGAAAATAGGAAAAAATAAACTGAAAGGCTTAACCACTGTCAATTTAGTTCAAATACACCCTTTCTCACAATAAAACTGGGGGAAAAGGAGCAGAGGGGTATTTTTATAGATTGAAGTAATTGTTCTCAATGGCATCAACTTCAAGTTGATGAATATAATTGAATCTATTTTGAAGCTATTTTCCCCTACTTTGGGTACTGTATCCTATATCATATCTACCTGTTACATAATGTTGCATTTATATTTATTTCTGCAGAAGCTGCCTATAGTCCAAGAATCCTAAATACCCTTAAAAGAAGTTATCTCACCTGTGTGTTTTATAAAGCAATCTCTTAACAATCCTTGTTATCCAGACTGGGAATCAATCCTCTTTTGTTTTAGATAGTGAGATTACAGAAATTTTATAGTATTTCTCAAGTGAGTTGGTTTTCCCCCCTCAAAGTACATGAGCTAAATATTTTTAAAAATTAAATGGCCTTATATACTGAACATACTCATTCTATTACAACAGATTGCAGCAGTAGATACAAACCCCCAACAAAATACTATCCTTTAAATTGCCAGTGGGCTTTTGTGGGTGGTAAGGAAAGCACATGACATTCTAGTTAAAGAGGGTAGTTGTAATTCTCCATGCTTATCATCAACATCTTCAAATCACAGCCTAGCATTCTCTTGGCTAACACTCATAATTCTTTTTAACTTTACATTGTGGGGAAGCGAGTGAACGGGCAAGGAGATAACGATGTGGTAAGGTTTCTATAAGGGGTTGACTCAGATATGTATTTATTATAGATATGCAGAAGCAGAAATTCACATTAGTCTCCAAAACAGGGGTAGCATCCTGCCCTATTTTTTTCCCCCTAAAAAAAAAAAAAGCTGGAAATGGTAAGGCAAAGTAGACCACAGCAAAATTTAAAGTACAGATGTTTTCAAATTATTCAGGACATTCATGCTAATTGCACTGACAAAGAGTCTATGATTATTTTGGTTCCTTCGCTAAGAATATTAAAAGACCTGGGCTGACATAAAGGTGCATGTGAAAACGAAGTTTTATTACAGATGTCAAATTTGTGAAAGAGTGATTCATGATAGATGACTTTATTGAAGCAAGTGATAAGTTTAATTGCAAATCTTTTCAAATCCTCCTCCCCTCCCCCCGCCTTAACTCAATAAAGAAGAAGAAGAAAGTTACGATTTATCTTCAAAAGAGAGGCAAATGGTATTTGTGGGAACAGTATAGTAAAAAGTAATTTAACCCCTAGAAGTTTAAAAAAAAAAATTTAAAAGGGGGAGGAAGTGAAGGAAGGATCAGCAAAATATGGCTGGAACTAGCAGCTTTTGAAGACACCAAGCACTTTTCTGTTCAGACAAGAAGATTTATGTTCCCAGGCACAAGAATGTGTGTAGTGTGAATGATCCTGGAAGGTAACCGAACAGAGGCTGATGCGGGAGATAAGAGAGCAAATGCTCACAGAGCCATGTGTTGGGTGGGTCAGAGACAGGTGGAGGCAAGAATGTTAAATGCCTCGGTTCAGGCAAAAAGATGATCACAGATGATTTTTCTTTTTAATGCATGTCCTCTTTACTTTTCCACTCTACACATCTGTTAGCTTTTTAAAAATTAAAACACATGTACTTCCAAATGTATATACAAGTATCCTTGCATTATGAAGTTTACTTTTAAAGAGAGATGCTGGGTGAGGGGAAGCCCATGTCATTAGGAGCCATTAGAACTAAGCACCTGGATTCCAAGTGGAGCAGCAGGAATGCCCTGCTGAGGCACGCAAGCCTGGGGCCCTTCCCTCCATTGCCAGATGAAGTTGGTACAGTTTTCTTATTGCATTTGAGGATGAAGCAGTTGACCTAGAGATGGATAAAATATAATAACAGGCAGTGTCCATGTTAATGGAAACCATGTCATCCATCCTTTCTAATTTTCCAAACCATATATATGTTCTTTCTATCTTCCCAATGTCCTGTGTTTGTGTTTCTCAGGTTGCATTATAATAGTCATTTTGCACTAATGTTTTTTTCTGTGTCACAACCTTTTCCTCATTTGGGAATCTCCCTATGTCTCCATACACAGTGCCTTTCAATGATTTAGTAAATTAAGCAATTCTAAAATTGAATTGTCCCTCCCCTTTTCTCGTGCAGGTTTATAGCAAGGATAAATGAGTTGACAATTAAAAGTGGTATGTCCTGGCTGTCTATTGTGTTCCCAGCTCTATGGGAAATACAGAGAGGGTGGGGGAGACCTTCCTACCCTCAACCTGCATACCAGTTAGACAATCAAGACAAAGAAGACTGCCTAGATGAGATTGGATTATGGATGTCAGCCAAGTATAATGAAGGGTTATTTGTGGAGCACAGGAAAGTATGTACTAAAGCAATTTGAGAAGAAATAATAAAATGTGGGTTGAATTCATCAGAGAAGACTTCAAGGAGGAGATGGAGTTAATGCTAGGCTTTGAAATATGATACATGTGCAGATGGATAGAAACTAAAGGTGAAGGAACTTAGCATTCACTGAGAACCTATGATAGGGCAAGTTGTACTACGGTAAGTCAATGTGATTATACTAATTTAATTGTTGAGAGACTGGGAGAGATTTAGTAGTAAGTTTCCCAGGGAGAAACCTCTATTAAATAGTATATCTTGGATTCAAATCCAGGTCTAACTTCAATGTTTGAACTCTCTGCCCTAAATGGGAAAAGGAATAGTAGGAGAAATAAGATGTGTGGTGGAGACAGATGATCTGCCTACCTGGCAAAGCAAATTCCTGGACATCATTATACCAAGCCTTTTGTTTTAGAGAGTCTGCTATCCAAAGAGAGTAGATGATAAGGTTAGATCAGCAGAATCTTGCAAACAGGACAAAGGAACGCACTCAAGCTTTGGAGATGGGTGTGGGATACATATAGATAACTTCTATGTCACATGCTGAGCATTTCTTCTGTGATACAAAGCTTTTCAAATCCAGTCCACACATAATCTTCCCCACACAAAATAACTCAGAATGGTGTCTCCGGGTGTAAGGGGCCACCCGAATTTCTGAGGATGGAAGGAGAGGCCAAATGAAGGTGAGCTGCAATCAGAGGTACTTTAATAGCCCAAGGCTAAGAAATGTAGAGGACACATGAATGGTTGGTAAATGACATTCCCTTATGTGTTACATCCCAGCTTAATGGTTAGATTTGGTTTATAGTTAATAATCCCTGAACTAGAACAGGTGAGGAGATCCA